>NC_091756.1:50049673-50418840 GCF_043380555.1 Nothobranchius furzeri | reverse complement strand
AATTCCCATCTGAACTGATTTAAGAAAGATATATTGTTGAACTTAACTGAATCTAAATAAAAGTTCATGTTATGTTTTATGTGGTAAAACTTCTTAGTGGAGAAATGATCTCTGAAACTCAAAAGCTGCTCCAATTCTCGTGTCTTGTTTTGTGATTATATGTCATTAAGAACAGCTGCATGATAACACATCATCTCTCTGCATCAGTAAATATAAATCATGATCTCAAACTCACGATGAGTTAAACGCTCATTCATTCTGTTCTCTGTGTGGATGAGAAAGGTGACAGAAGCTGAAATCAGCACAAAATAACAAGCAGGTGACATTTTTACAACCTGCTGGCAGAAAATATGATGAATCATAAACAGGGTATCTGCAGGTTTAAGGGAGCCAAATTTAAGACTTTTTAAGACCTTTTTAAGGCCACTTTGACCAAATTTAAGCTATTTTTTTAAATTAAATTTAAACTATAATTTCCAGCTGTGGCCTGGAACCGGTGCTAACCACGTTGCGAATGTGGGAATAGCCATCCAGTTACCATAAAAGTTGCACGTCCACATGGCGCAATCTCCCACTAGCTTAAACAGCTAATGTGCTCATCTAAAAAAGCCCCCTTTCATAACCAACTGAATGTGTATGGTTCCGCTTACGCCAACATCGTACACAAAAAATGCTGAACACCAACTAGAAATTCATGAAAATTGAAATAAAATAATCTTGTTTATTGGGTCTGTGGTAATTTAAGACCTTTGGAAACTGTATTTAAGGATTATTAGTAATTTTTAAGGATTTTTAAGGCCTTAAATTTGGAAAAGCAAATTTAAGACTTTTTAAGGACCCGCGGATACCCTGATAAAACTGTTGAAACAAACTGAGGATAAGGAGAAAGAAAGAGTTAAAACTGAAAAATAACAGAGATGAATCGTATTATTGTCATTCAACAGCAGGTTAGCGACAGACCCAAATAAATAAATGAGATAAAATAACAGTCACTAGCTCAGAAGCAGGCTACAACACATGAAAAACATTAAATCAGAGGGATTTTAGACAGAAAAACAGATAATTAAACAGAAAAAGACTGGAAATTAAACAAAAAACATAAACTAAGCTTGAAGAGATGAAAACCTTTTTCAATTAATGGTCTATCTTTTGAAAGAACACAGATCAAACACCTCCTTTCATGTCAGAGATTTAAACTCAGATGATTTTATGATGAGAAATGATGACTTTATTTTTTTCAACAAATCTTGAAATAACTTTATCCTCAACCAAAGATCAGTGAGTACTCTGAGTACTTCCAGCTGCTACGACAAAAAAAAACTTCGGGAAGTATTTCTTCACTTGAAATGATGATGTTTGCTGTGGAGGCCATCTTTAATTGGGTTTTCTTCTAAAGGCTGCAGAACATCATCCAACCAAGAAGACGCAGTAGAAGAATAAGAAGAGATTTTTGTCAACAGATTAACACACATACAGACAAAACCATTATCTCCTGCTTAGATACACAGACAATAATAAAATATATCATCATTATAAGTAAAAGTACTCAACTTTCTGTTAAATTTTATTCATAAAGCACTTCCACAACCTTATCGGAAGCCTGAACGCTATAATAAAATACATGATAACAACAAAAGAGACATCATAGATCATAAAACAGTAAAAAAAAGGAAACAACTGATAAAAGCAATCATAAAAAACAGTGAGAGATGAGCATAATTGAATGAAAACATGAGACAAGGATAAGAGAAAAAGTATTACAAAAACTATTAATGTCACTAATAAGACTAACTAGATTGAAAAATCTGAAAGTTAGTTAAAAGAGGTTGTATTTTATTTATAACAATACAAACTGTGTTTATGCTATTCCATCCACACTTATATTATAAAGCACTCAAGAATTATTTATTTGCATTTGTCTTTCTAGAAGATATGTTTAATTTTTACTCTGCATTCAGCTCCCGATCTCAGAAGTTATGAAGTTTATCTCAAAGAAAACAAAGAAATTTGTTTCTTTAAAAATCTCCCGTTTGAAATCAAATCCTGCCTGAATGATTTTAATGGAATACTTAGCAACTTTTTTCATAATTTAAAAACATTTTCTTGAGCCAGTATGTGCTAAACAGAGTTACAGAGTTAATGAAAGGCCACCCAGCTGCAAAAGCCCCCTGAGGCGACAATATTCCACTTGCAACTTTAGAGTTGCCAATCCGGTCTGCTGGGCTTCTGAAAAAAATGGAGCTGGCATACCTGGTGCTGCAGTCTGGTTCCAGCACTTTCCTGCATATTTTAGATCATGAACACAGCTGATTTGTTTAATTTAGTGATGAATCACTCCTCTGGACACTAAGGAAGACTGGGAGACACTTCAGCTGTTGGATAAAGGTGTTAAAAAGACAAACGCGCGGCATGGAGATGAATTTGGCTTTTGGTTCTACAAACAGACACTAAGGGATGCTAAAAGCAAACCTAGTTCCCTTTCCATGTTGATGGGAGGACACCCTGTCCTCTCAACATACAGATCTGATGGAGTAGAACTTTATCTTCATCTAACAGTCACTGGGGGGGGGGGGGGGGGGGCACTCAATGATGACATAAATAGAAGGATTTCTCTGTGGATGAAGCAACCCCTCACCTCAGGCTGTTCTACACTCCTCTGGGTTTTTCTTGGGCCTGGTGACTACACACATGCACTCTCACACGCACACATGCACACGCACTCTCTGTCACTCACTCACACACACACACACACACACACATGCACACAACCGTTATAAAGCGCACCCATTAAAACCAGAGCAAGATATTTATGGCGCTCCCTGCAAGGCCTTGCTTCCTCCCTGCGACCCACATTCTGCAACTGTGAAAATTCCATCTCTCTTATCGTTACCAATCAGGATGGAAGCCACAAACTGCTAGCCTGGCAAGCCAGACTAAATAAATGTATTATTCAAACTTTGCAAAGCAAGAATTTGGTCTAGTTCACTAGGCTAACAAACTGCAGCTCCTACTGTGTTTGGCAGCGCTGCATATTTTAACGGTTAATAAACAAAGCGTGTCACCTTCTCTGGATTTTATTCTGTCAGTAAACATGAATGCTTCACACCTCTAATACGTGAAACAGGAGAGGTCATTCGTGCAACAGGAAAAATAATGAAGGATGAAAAATGTAAGAAAATTCATCTAAATCTGCCTTCGAAACATGCAATCCTTTGTTCCTGCACTGCATCAATCCTGCTGGGTGTTCCTTAGTTTCAGAGCGTGATTTTATCTTGGGGCCTGGATATGAGCAGCTCATATAATCCCTCATCTGTCTGCAAACATGCTTTTGTTCAGCATCAAATTGAAATGAAGGTGAGACACGAGAATGGCTACGCTTCTGCAACTCAGCACAAATGTTGAGCTGATGGAGAGGAAGCATGAAAAAAGTATCTGCATTACAAGGAGGAAGACTTTGAAGCTTAACGCAGCACTGAGAGCGTGCTTCACTGCCTGCTGTGGAAAAAGCACCTGCTCTGTTATTATGGAACATATGCTGCTGCTCTCAGCTACAAGTCAGAGCCTCACAACAAGTGATTCAAGCAGGAAGAACCATTTATCCTTACAACAGCTCACACAAATGGGGTGTTATGGGAAGACAGAGGAGCTCTGCGCTGTGTGAAACTCAGTTTTTAACTGCAGGGGTTCTGTGAAGCCTTGAAGGCAAGAAAAAGTTTGGATTTTAATTTTATTCTTTTCCAGGATGGAAGAAGAGTGTGTGGAAAAACATTTTAGTTTCCAGACTCAAAGGAATCTTTCAAGTCCTGTGAAGTGGCGATTTGTGGAAAAGTTATGAGGGCTAGGAGATTTCTAAAGGGATTTTGAAGTAAGCCAATGCAGCTGTCACCCAAAATTCAAATGTTAGCATATCATGTATTAGATAAATCCAAATAGTGGTTTGGTAACTTATTTTATAATAATTTAGGCTGAGACAAAATGTCTATGTTTTGATATAAACTATATAAGATGTGTGACAAGAAACAGCATGAGTCCAGATAACAGAAATGTTAAAGCTGCCGCCAGTTAGAGGAATCACAGTAACCATCAGTTGCTCATTAGGGTCACCATAGTAACCATCACCTTCACCAGCACCATCAGTTTCATTAAAACCTAAACAAAGCACCTAAATGTGATGAGCAAAACTAAACATGACTGTTTAGTTAAAACTAGGTGTGTATTGGCAAGAATCTGGCAATACCATAGGCTATATTTCACAATAGAGGAGAGAATGCAATATATTGTGATACTAAAAGCCCAAAAATATTTTACATTTTTAAGATGAATTCATTTAAAGAGACACTTTGCTATTTTTTCATATTTTTAATTAATTTATTTTCTTGAGTCAGTATGTGCTAAAATGACCCTTTACAGGATTAATGAAAGGCCACCCAGCTGCTAAAGCCCTCTGTGGCCAGAATATTCCACTTGCAGCTTCAGAGTGCTCTGTTGGATTTACAAAAAACTGGAGCTGACATACCTGCCACTGCAGTCTGCTTCTAGCCTGTTTCCTGCATGTTTTAGATCACGAACACAGCTGATTTATTTAATGTAGTTATGAATCACTCCAGTAGACACTAATGAAGGCTGGAGAGATGTATCAGATTAAGATGTTAAAAAGACCAAAACATGCAAGACGTGCTGGAAGCAGACTGCAGCGCCAGCTAAGTCAGCTCAATTTTTTTCTAAGTCCAACAGATCAGATCAGTAAACTTGTGCTGCAAGATGAATTCTCGCGAGATTTGGAGTTTTCCAAACTTAGGAGAATCCTAAATGTGACTCGATATGGGGCGGGGCTACACATAGAGATCTGGCTGCCGCCAGTTACCAGACCGGCACTCTGAAGCTGCAGATGTGGTATTCTGGCCACATGGGGCAGTAGGGGTCTGAGTGACATTTCATTAACCCTGTAAAGGGTCAGTTTTGCACACAATGGCTCAAGAAAATTATTTTAAATATGAAAACGTTGCCAAGTCTCTGTAATCAAGGGCGTCAGTTTGTTTTCAGAATTGCTGGGGACAATAACCATACACTTGAGTGGGGTTTAAAAATTGCTGGGGACAATAAAGTAGGCTAGCACAGGGGTCGGCAATCCGCGGATCTGGAGCCGCATGCGGCTCCTCCATCCATCTGATGCGGCTCTCTGTACTTTTAAAATAATGAATGGATATTTAAATAAAATGCTTTATATTTTACTGCATTAATTGTTATGATTCGCCCCTTTTTGTGTTTGTGTTTAACTTTTTCTCTGTTGTTTTTGTTCAGGTCAGCTGCAGCTCCTCTCAGGAATCCTCCCCTTCCCTGTGAACCTCCTGGAGTGCTGCAGCTGAACCACATCATCTTGATTGCCCTCACCCTATTTCAGGCCACTGCTGCCAGTCATCAGTGTGGAGTTGTCTTTGCTGAGTTGTACTTGTATGGATTGAGTTTGGTTTTGGTTTTTGGTTCCCACAGTCAGTGGAGGAAGTTTTGTTTATTAAATCTTTTTTGAACTCTGGATAAAGGATCTTTATTCCTGCAAATGGGTTACTGCAGAGGCAAACCGTGACATTAATTTTACATCTGTATGCCAATTCTAAATGTAAAGATTGTCTGCGTAAACCTGAACAGGTCCAACCCGGTCTTACTGTGAGACCGGGTTGACGCGTCACGCTTGTGCGTAATCATAGGCGCTTCTGAGCTGCTTTCTGACCTTCCCCACCTACATAGTTTAATTACAACAATCAAACGTGACAGAGCCCGGATTTGTATTCTGAACAGTCTAAACATGTTTTAAAAAGAATCGCGTGACAAAAGTGGCACCTGCTCAGTAAAACCACCAACAGGGTGAAAAATATCAAAATATTGTCGGCAGAGACGGGGGCTACAACTTCTGGATCCACTTTATATAAATCGTTTTATTGATTATCTTCTTACGAAAGATAACTTTGATGTACACGAGCGACCAGGCGCGTTGCAAACTTTTCAAAAGTGTGGGAGATGTTGTCTGTGCCTAAAATAAGTTCATGCTATTCATCTTGTTATTTTAATTTCCATAATAGCGGAGCAGGTGCGAATTTTAGACGCGTCACGCATGTCTCCGTTTTAAACATGTTTAAACTGTTCAGAATCCAAATCCAGGCTCTGTCTCGTTATATTGGTATAACTAAAGTTTGTACTGAATGAAACTTTACATTAAACCATGTTGAAAAGAAAAGGATCCGATTAAACCGTTTCCCCCTCATTTTACAGTCACGAAGTACAGCGCAGTGCACGTGGCTCTGCGGTTAATCAAGTTTAGTTGTTTCTCTTTGCAACAATCTTCACAGGAAGGCAAAACAGTTAAATGACAGGTTACAGATATTTCCATTTGACTGTTTATTTTGACGGATAAACTCAAGGATGTTCGTTCATTTCCTCCCACTGAAGCGGTCTGGAAACCCGGTCTCTCTGAGGGATGTGTCACTTGGAAAAATGTTATTTTTATGAAATTATGAAAGTTTGGCTGAACAGCGCTTGTTCCCGTCTCCAATATGGAGACGCATGACGCATCCAGTCGCCTCTTCAGCTCAGAAAGCACCTGTAGAGATATTTGATCACGCACAAAGTTTATGTGGAGCAGAAGCGGTCGGGCCACGGCAGGTGAAATGTTCCTAGCCTACATGAAGTGAAATTGTTTAATTGTAACATTAATATGTTACTGGACACGCAGGTCTGGTTGGTTAGACCAGTGTTTGAAGTGGAACACACACACACACACACACACACACACACACACACACACACACACACACACACACACACCAGATAAAATAATGCTGATAGCATGGACTAGAAGACAGGTGATGGTTTACTTATTTAAATGATGATCAGGCTGATGTAAAATGTAATCTCCATCCACATCCAGACAGAATTATCCTCTATTCTTTCTCTAGTTGCTCTGCTCTTGTCTGGGCTGATGTAGCTGACGGTGCGCGCGGCACGCCTAACTAGCGGCTGATGCACATTTTACGCATTTGGAGAGGTGGACTGGATGCTTTGCGTTCACTGGAAGATGGTCCACTTAACGCACGGGTGTAGACTACATATTAATGACAAATGAATGAAAATTAAATTGGGAGTTTTTACTTCATATTTTATAAATAAAAATGACGGGGGAACACATTTATGACGTCTTTTTAAACAAAATTTTCTAGCGCGACCTGCCTGCTTCACTAAGTCACTGCTTATTAAGGTCCGTCCAAAATTACCTTGGCCCACCCAAAAATGAAAACCTGGCGCCGCGCCTATTATAAACCTCTGCAAATGGTTGTTCTTCACTTTATCAAACTCAGACTTTGTACAGCTAATGTCAAGGTGTAAAATTACTCAGTCGAGCTCTTCCGTCCCTCCCTCTCCTGCTCTCCTGGAAACCCGACATCGGCTGTCAGAAGCGGAGGTGAAGAAGGAGATGAGGCAAACAGAGTGAGTGCGACATAAAGAAACCAGACTGGTGTGGAGGTGAGCAAAACAGCTGGAAAAGTGTGGGTGTTGAATCCCCCACGGGTGCGACGCCCATGGTACCGGCTGCTGTCACCTGGTTGTGAGCAGCGCTCTGCTGTCTCAGGCTAGGCCCCGCCCACAACGATGCGACTGGTGCGGTGTTTTCTTTACTATGGGAAATGGGTAATAATGGCTCTTTGATGGGAACAGGTTGCCGACCCCTGGTATAAGATCTGAGCTGGTAAAACAAAAATCCTCATCAGCAGGCTTTTTTGAAAGTGGGGGGGACACAGCTGCCAATTACAAATTTTGCCGGGGACATGTCCCCGGTGTCCCCGGTTAAAATGACGCCTATGTCTGTAATCCAATGAAATCTAATTCATTCTAACGCTGATCCATCATTAATAAACCACCATGAAATCATATACATGTATTGCAATGTATGACGGAAAACCTGAAAGACCTGCTAGTAACATCTGATCCTTTTATTTTGTCATGATTCTATTGTGTGTATGCGTGCATGTAGTGCTCTAATGTGAGCAACAATCTCAACCTGAAAGCAGCATGAAAACAGGCAGGACCCTTTTAATCCAGAGGGACAGAGCTAACTGCTGTTTACAGTCACATAAAGGAGGTTTCTTCTATTATCTGGGTTTTCTGCAGCACCAGTCAGCAGTGTGGGGTGAGGAAGCCACAAACACTGCAGAAATCCATCCTGAGAGGTTCAGAAAGGAACAATGAACTGGAGCGGGGAAGGCTCGCCTGGCTGTGTGAGTCATCAGCTGCGTCATTTAGCCTTAGGCGGCTCCAACACGGAGGCAGTCTGCAATCTGCAGAAAATGAGCCCATCTAGTCCAGGAATGTTTGCAGATTTATCGAGACAAAATAAAGAGTTCCCAAGAATATATACTCAGCAGTAAATAACAATAAGGGCTGTGAACTAGCTGTTTCTCCCCTCCCTGAAAACATTCATCAGGTGATCTAGATGGGCTGTCCTCTCACCTGAAGCCAGAGAAGGCAAAAGTACCGACGTTCTTTACTTAAGTAGTACAGATACCTGTGTAAAAAACTACTCTGGTAAAAGTGAAAGTACTGAGCGAATTTATTTACTAGAGTAAAAGTAAAAAATACAGGCTCTAAAAAGTACTTAAGTACGAAAAGTAAAAAGTAAAAAATTAAACCTTAAATAACAGAAATAAAGGCATCTGGTTTGGATTGAGAAGTTTATTTCAACAACACAACAATAATTCCTGGAGATATGATGCTATTAATGTTATTGCTATCACCACATATAATTTTATAATTTTTTCGGCAACTTAACTTAAAACATTGTGATTATGGAGTCAAGGTCACTTCAAATCTTCAAGTATTATTTCCTTTTGAGTGGAAATGACTGAGACTAAATAAACTTTTTATTGAGCTTCACCAGAAGCTGGTTTTCAATGTTCTTTGCATCAACACGTGCCCTTTTGGGTCTGAAAATGAGTCCTGCAGTGCTGAAAAGCATCTCACAAGAAGCTGAGGCAGGCAGAGGTGTGTTCAGCTTCAGTACTAAATTTCATACTGCTGGAAAAGATTTCAAGATATCTATTGAATCTGATGGACAGGCCAGGTAGGACTCCAGCTGCTTGGCATTTTCCTGGTTGTTGCCCTGCCTGATGGTGAAAAAGAAGTCCTCCTCCTCTGAAGAAAAGGACGTGTCACCTGGCTGCACCACAGGTTGCTCCATCAGATGAAGCCAAGACCTATGAATGACAAAATCAAAAAGATTATAATTTATCACCAAATTCATCACCTCATTTAAAATAACATAGCTAATTTGTTGCATACCAAATAAAGTATGAAAAAAAAAAAGATTTACCGTATTGACTTGAATGTAGGACAAGATTTTCGTCGTTGAAAATAATGTAAGAATATGGTGTCGTTTAATAATCGGGGTCTAACCATTGACACATGCTGATAGTTGTCTGGGATCGTTACACGACTGCAACAGCAGAGGGCGCCAGCTTTTTAGAAATGGGGGGGGGGGGGTGCGTCCTACATTCAGGTCAATACTACATTCAGAATTTAATAATCTAAATGTGAATTAATCACATGAAGTCAGAGTGACCTGATCATTTTTTACTTTTGTTGTATTTCGTAATATATCCCACAATAATTCATGAGTTTATAGGGTATTATGGAAGTTTGACAGCCAAAACATGTATAGAAATAATAAATTTAATCTTCATACATTCTCCTGCAATGCCCTGGTCCTGTAGAATGAGCCCTGGCATTTTTACTGTGATTGCCTGTTTTTCTGTAAAATCACAGAAAAAGAGAGCTGCTCGGGTCGAGCACGCTGCTTCATGCGCGTTCACGCTCAGGCATCGCCCGTAGCATTTGCTATCCGTAGCTTTAGCAGCAGAGAGAGAGGCAGTGCCAACTCAGCGACTTTGTCGCTGTTCCTAATGCCTAGTGATGAACCTAGCTACATTTCTGAGGACCCTTAGCTACTTTCTGTAGAACTTTCTTCTAGATATTTCCTGCAAATTAGCAACAAAATAGCCATTTTCACTCCGAACCGTTCTTTGAACGTTGTTTAAACTGTCATCAAGGATATAAATGTTAGATACAAAAGACATCACTGGCGCTTTAGCTCACCTGGTAAGACATTGAACTTTCGTGCAGAAGACCTGGGTTTGATTCTGGATGTGAGCATAGTTTATTTAGAGTTTCTTTTTTTACATTAATGGTAAATATTTTTTTTACAGTAAGATGCCCAAATTTTTATTTGAGACTTGCCGAACGGCATTGAATTCACAGATAAAAAAGATGTGGGTTAAACTTTCATTTTGGAACAATTTTTCAAGCAAGGGAAGGGAATGATCTGAGCATGCAGGAAGACTGACCCATCATAAACCTTTGTCGGCTGTGCTGAAGAGAAAGGTACAGAACCAAATTATTTAATTAATTAGCTGCGCGTTCTCCTGTCCTCTGTCCTCCGGGCCACACATACACACACATACACACACACACACACACACACACACACACACACACAAGGGACTGTCTCAGCTGTTATTTTCGTTAAGGAGTGTGCACGTACAGCATGCGGGCCTCATGCACGAGCCTACTATTGAAGCTGCCGTTACGCTTTTGGCCTGAGGGGGCAATCGCGAGCATAAAAATTCAAAACTCTGTAAAGTCCCTTTAAGTACCTGATATGAAGTGGTTGCAGCATAAGTGCAAACCTTTACTCTCGGGATCCCATAAATTCATTTTAGCCCGGTCACTAGCGCGTTTTATTACAATGATCCAACGTTTGCGGCGCTCCGGATCTTGGGGAATCCTGTAGATGGCTCATCCCTTATGTCGCCCGTGTCTGTTCTGCATCCTGGGGCACGACAGGAATCTACCATATTTCCCGTTTGATTGAGTTTTCTGACAATAACAAATAGTCCAGCTGCGGGCTTCTGCCTGCCAATATGGCGCCGTTTCGATTTGAACTGTTGCATGCCGGGAGAAGTGACGTCAACTCCCGGAGCTCTATACATGCACAAATTGCAATATTTATTAATACATTGTATTGCCATGTATATTATATTATTACATATACTACAGTCACTAAGCTAGAAAAGTGAAGTGGTATGGCACTTACGGAATTTTTAGTGAACTGCACACAGCTGCAATGGCTCCTTCTCCTTGTTCTCTCATGATCCTGACAAGTCTCTCCACAGACAGAAAAAGAGAATTCCACCTCGTCTCATTTGGCCTCAAGAGCTGGAGTTTGCATCTTTCTGCAATAACCTCTGCAGCTGCGGTGGATCTATCACTTTTGTTCCACAGACTCCAGCATTTTGAAAACGCTGAACGAGAGTTTCTTGTAGGTAGTGTTGGCATTTGCTTCTGAGACATCAACTGTTCAGGAGGTGGCAGGCACAGTGACGATGTTTTGGCAGTTGGTATTCTAGGCCATCATCTTCATCCAACATGGCTCCAGCTTCAACAAACTCAAGATCCACATTATCCCCTTCATCCTCTCTGTTCTCTTTTTCTGCGGTTTCATTTGGCCTTGTCCCCTCTTTGCATCCAGCTCTCCATAGACTCGACAAGCTTTAATAAAATTAGAGCCATTATCAGTAGTTGTGCGAATAATCTTATCATAGATGTTATATTCTGTATGTATGTCGTTTAGTGCACCAGCAAGTGCAGAAAATGTGTGCGGCCCTTTGAGTTTGCATGCTAGTGCAGCAGAGCATCTTTCCATGGTTTCAGGCTTTATCCAGTGTGCTGTAACACCAAAGAAACTTCGTCTGTGTGCAGTCCAACAGTGTGTGGTAGCAATGTGCTCAACCACATTCATAGCAGCCTTTAGATTTTTCTTCATTTCTAGTGTTACTTTTTCAACTTTGTTGTTTACAGTGCCTTGAGACATTATAGTCACATCTGGTTGTAGATGATGCACAAGAGTTTTAAAACCCTCCTGTTCGACAACACGGAGCGGGTGCAGACCTTGTACAACAAAGTTAATGATGGCATCATCCACGCTTTTTTGTGAAACTCTCTTGGTTTCCCGCAATTTTAGTTGATTGTTAGGGCCTCCGTCATCAGTGTTCAATTTCCGCTTCAGATTGGGCGATGTTAGCTCGTTATACTTTTCCAGGTGATTTGCGTGCTTCCTCTACACAAAGAGAAGAGCAAAAAAGTTAGGTCCACAAAATACAAGATGAAGAAGAAAAAATCCCTATGCGCTTCAACTGGTTTTCTAAAGGGGTAACTGACAAATGACTACAATTGCAGAGCTCAGCTCACGTGTTACATTTAGAGCATGAGACAGACACACACACACACACACACACACACAACAACCAAACGTGTGTTCAGAACTCTAAGCCTAACGAGACAATTTTCTGGGGCAGAGGGTCAGCTGTGACCAAAACATTTATATTCTGTGATAATTACTCCAACCCCTGCAGATATTTGCTCACTCTGAAGTTTCTAGCATTACCAAAGTTATAAACTCACTTACAAATCATGCTAAATTAACTCAATTGATTTATTGATTTTTTTACTTGCATAGATAATGTAATTGTAGAATGAAATGGCTCTTTCACATTAGGATTGGCTCGGTTGTTTGATCATTACGAAGTTCTCCATAGTTTTAACAGTCTTATCCCACTAGTCTCAACTGATCAAGCTCACGAGCGTTTTTTTTTATTTTATTTTATTTTTTTGCTAATGTTTGGTGCTCATGTGCAGATTTCTCTGTGCCACTTTTATGGTGGAGACCAAGTGCTTGTTCACTTCCGTGTCCCTGAGATGGCTGTGTCATAACAACCTGGCTGTGGGGGTCGAGCCGACTCTAACGTGAAAGTGCCATTACACAATTTGACATTAAATATACAGGGTAACACAGTAAACTGTAAAACACTTGTTTCCATTGTGGCTCTAAAAGCTCAGCAGTAGCAGAAAAAAATACAATCGCGCTTACCTGTATGCATTTTTTCAGATTTGACGGTGAATTCTTAAACGCCAGAAGCTTGTGGTTTTTAGGCTGGCACAAAACACAGCGCATTCGCCACGAATCGTTCTTGGAGCCAACAACGTTAAAGAGTTCTTTTAAATAAGGCCAAGGATGATGAATGCATCGCTCCTCCAAACTTGCAGCATTTCTCAGGCCACTGTCCTCATCCATGTTGTTAGCTAGTGTTGTTCTGGGTCTCAAACCGTGCTCCCACCAGACTCCTTCTTGCCGCCCCGTTGATTTTCCCTCTGTTTTGTTCCGACAGCTACGTAATGACGTCATCGACATATGTGTAATATGTGAGGTAAATTTCGAAGAAACGAGTGTCATGATCTGCCCCTGCCCTCCTGACTGTGTCTCTCTCCTGCCCTGATTGGTCTGTATAGTTCTCACCTGTCCCTCGTTAACCTGCCCATGTTTTCCTAATTAGCCTTGTGTATTTATACCACCTGTTTTGCTCCTGTCCTTTGTCGGATCATTGTATGTGCATGTCTCGTTTTCTCCTGTCGCTCCCGCTGCTATTAAATCCATTTTTGTTTCATCCGTGCCTGCTCTTCTGCCTCCTGGAACCCTCCACCACACTTGGTCCACCATCTCCACCCGTCACATCATGACAACGAGACCATTTTGAAAATGTAAGGAGTAGAAAGTACAAATATTTGGGCTTAAATGTAGGGAGTAAAAGTAAAAATTTGTCAGAAACAAATACTCAAGTAAAGTACAGATACCTAAAAAAAACTACTCAAGTACAGTAACGAAGTATTTGTACTTTGTTACTTCCCACCTCTGCCTGAAGCAAAGCTTAAAAAGCAACTGCAAACACTTTCTAACAGGCTTGAATCTGCACCGAAGGGCTCAAGTGTTTGTTAGTGCTTGTTTTTGTCTTCTTAAACTTTTGCTTTGCACTATCTTCCATTGGGAAAGAGAAGGAAACTCATCTGTGGGTAATCCTGTTGTCTAGTAGCTCTGGTTTGGGCCAGCTGAAAACAATAAGTGCAATCAGGGGCTGTGAACGAGCTGTTTCTCCCCTCCCTGAAAACACTCATCAGGTGACCAAGGTGGGCTGTCCTCTCACCTGAAGCAAAGCTTGAAAAGCAACTGCAAGCACTTTCAAACAGCCCCTCCGGTGTGAAGACACTCAGGGGTAAAGACATCCGTGTCTACCTGCGTGTGTCCACAGAGCAAGTAGACAGAGCAAACAAACTCGACCCAGAGGCTGCTCCATCGACACCTTGCAAATTGTGCCATTATCCTATACCTGTGATCACCGGCTTCAGAGGAAGGTCACACACAGCAAACCACACTTTCTCTCACACTTCTCGTGCATCTGGCCGAGGTGGTGGAATGGGCATGTTAATTTCCAACAAATGGATATGCAGTCAGTTGCTACCCATCACTAAATACAACTCCTTTGAATACCATGCCATCCAGATAACTGTACCGAAAAAATTCTTTTTGGTTGTCATATATCGCCAACCAGGTCAACTCGGAGACTTTCTTGATGAACTCGACACCCTGCTCTCCTCCATTCCTGAGGACGACAGTCCCACAATGGTCCTTGGAGACATGAATATTCACCTGGACAATCCCAGCTCATCAGGCTTCCTGTCACTAATGTCATCATTTGATCTAAAACTAGTACAAAGCCCTCCAAACCACAAAGCTGGAAAAGCACTTGACCTCATTTTCAACAGAAACTGTGCCATAGACACAACCTCTGTCACACCGCTACATCTTTCTGATCATTACTTCATCCATTTCAGCACGACTCTACAAGGGAGGACCACTGCTTCCTCCCCAATGGTCTCATTCTGCCGCAACCTCCGCAATCTGGCACCCAACCACTTCTCTCTTGTTGCCTCCACCCTTCCATCTCCCAGCACGTTCTCTGCTTATGAAGTGAATGATGCCACCGAGTCACTCTGCTCTTGTCTTAACAACTCAAGCATGCTCAGGTTAAATCGCTACTAAAAATACATCTCTTCCACCAAATCAAGTGGAGAACTACCGACCTATCTCTCTCCTCCCTTTTCTGTCCAAAATCATTGAAAGGGTGGCTTTCAAGCAGATCACAGAATACCTCTCACAAAACTGTCTGCTTGACCCTTACCAATCTGGGTTCAAAAAGGGCCACTCCACTGAAACTGCTCTGTTAGCTGTGTTGGAATCCTTAAAAGAAGCTAGAGCGACTGCCAAATCCTCAGTGCTTATCCTGCTCGACTTGACACTGTCAACCATGGCTTCTTTTTGTCCACACTCTCTAGCATGGGCATCACAGAGAAAGCACACACCTGGTTTGAATCGTACCTCACAGGACGATCATTCAGTGTATCTTGGCTTGGACAATCCTCTACCGAGCACCATCTTGCCACAGGAGTCCCCCTGGGCTCTGTACTAGGACTCTTCTCTTTGCCATATACACCACCTCACTGGGTGAGATCATTCCATCACATGGCTTCTCCTACCACTGCTATGCAGACAACACCCAGCTCTATCTGTCATTTCCACCGGACGACCACACCGTCTCTGCACGAATATCAAACTGTCTCTCTGACATCAAAATGGATGAAATTCCACCATCTCCAACTCAACCTCTCTAAAACTGAACTACTTGTCATCCCAGCAAAACCATCCAAACAGCACAATATCTCAATCCAAAATGAATTCCAATCTCTGGCTCCTTCAAAGGCAGTTCGAAATCTGGGTGTTGTGATTGATGAACACCTGACCTTTAAAGATCATGTTGACTCTGTTGCTCGTTCATGCCGCTTTGCGCTGTATAACTTACGAAAGATCAGATCATACCTAACACAACATGCCACCCAGCTCCTGGTGCAAACTACTGTCATCTCCCGCCTCGATTACTGCAATGCCCTTCTAACTGGTCTTCCAGGCTGTACTGTGAGACCTCTTCAAATGGTCCAGAACGCAGCGGCGTGTCTGGTCTTCAATCAGCCTAAAAGAGCACACGTCACCCCTCTGTTCATTGAGCTCCACTGGCTACCGCTAGCTGCACGCATAAAATTCAAATTGCTAACACTAGCATACAAAGTCCGAGATGGTACGGCTCCCATCTACCTGAATCCTCTTGCAAAGGCTTACGTCTCGGTCCGGCCGCTCCGGTCATCACAGGATCGTCAGCTAGCAGTGCCTACACCACGCTCAGGACAATCCAGACTCTTCTCATGCATCGTTCCACAAATGTGGAATGACCTACCAAGCACTACAAGATATGTAATGATATTAGTAATGAAACATAAATTATACAACGTTACTTTGCAGTCAGAGAAATTACAGCTTTCCAGGTATGTAAGGTAAATCTGGACTCCGATAACTAACTCTAGCTCAGATCCATTCTCCAGGATGAAACTGAAGCAGCACACCCTTACACGTCATCAAACTGTCACCTCAATCTGTCAAACTGAAACTGCCATCTGCCTTTTCAATTTTCCTCTTTAAAGAGAATTGGAAATGTCCATTTTCTGCAGGAGATCTTGCATTTCCAAAAGCCAGAGATATAAATAATGTTAAAGGAGTTCTCCTTATGACTCAGCTGCTGACTCATAAAATAGGAAACAACCCACTTTCTCTTTATATCACCCTGCAAAGGAGATATGTGACATTTAACGGTAGAATGGAGTTTGCTTAGTGAATGCATCGTAAGCCCTGACTTTTTTGTCATAAAGGTTTAATTTTCTGAATGTTTCTCTATTTTCAATGTTTTTATTATTTACATTTCAGGCTGTTAAACTCCAAAACTCCACACAAAAAGGGAAATAGAGCTGCTTGATTAAATTACTGTTTAGGTCAATGTTGAAATGAAAAATATTTAAACCAATAAGTCATTAAGTTGGGAGAAACTATCCAAATCTAGCTTAGTTACACTGTATAGCAGTAATTAAAACATATGATTGCACATATTATTAGACCAAAATGATTTTTTATACTTGAACATAAAGGCTGACTAATTGAACATTCCCTACCTGATTAATTAGTCACATGGGAAAAAATGAACTATCAACGCAGCTATGAAAGCAGATAAGAGCTGCTAGGAGAGTCTGGAAGTCCAAAAGGAGTTGGTGTGAATAAAATATGGTTTTAGAAGCAGTGATGCTTGAAAAAAGATCCATATGGAGAAATACTCTTGACCACCATGCCTTAGAACATCTGGGGAGTCAAAGCTGAACATAATTGTCACATATTTGACTCGTTTCACACTCCCAGTGTGTTTTGCACTCGTTTTGCCATCTTTACTTGTGCAGACTTTTTAAAACACCACAAGTCTTCTGAAGAGGAAGTGCCCATCATTTGGAACACAGGACAAAACAAAAGCATGTGATTAAATGGTTCCAACAGAGTAAATTTAATCAGCTTAAAGAACCCATCAGAAGGAGACAGGAAGTGACGTAGAAGGTGTCTAACATAATCCCCATCAGAGCTCCCGTCTTCCTTTTATCTGATCATCTACGTCACCCATCCAGTAATCTCTGGCATCACAGCCGACCGATATCTGTATCTAAAACTAAAAGACACGAGTTAAAGTCTTGTCTCAGAAGCTTCATCTTATCAGTTAAGAAATCTTAAAGGGTCTTATCTCACAGCTGATTTCTCACATAATATTAGCTTCATAAAGGGGAGCTAAACAGAGGGCAAACAGCTAAAATATTAAATCTGAGAGCTAACGTGAAATCACTGAGAGGATGTCAGACCCTGTCTGTGAAAGCACACCTCTGTGAGGAGGAGATGTGTTCTGCTGAGGAATGTGGGATTAATGTCCGTCAAACAGAGATTCAAAGAACATTTCATAAATATGTTCCTGTCAAGAGTTCAGCTACTAAAAGTAAAGCAATGGTTCACAACAGCCATGCAGCATAAAAACAAATGAAATATTCCGTTAAAAGTGTTTTTTTAATGACAGGCTAAGGGTGTGGGACACTCGTTTAATCAGTACACTTGCAGTGGTTTCTACGTAGTAGGAGTGAATGCCTTGAAAATGTGTGTGTGTGTGTGGGGGGGGGGGGGGGGGGTTTGGTTGGGGGTTGGGGGAGTATACCAACACACCATTTCCAGGAACTGGTTGTAACCCACATCACAGCTGAGCTTCAGACACCAGGTTTTAGAGTCTTATTTCCTCATAATTGGACATCTCACCTCGGACTCTACCACTGACTTCCAACGTTGACATTTTAGCTCCACAAATAACACAAGGCTGGAGGAGCTTCTGCCGTGTGGTGGAGTTGCTAATGCTAACAGTTAGCTTCTACTAGTCAAGACATTCTCTGCTGTTTCCTGGACTCTAAACCAATAACAGCCTTCCTCGTCGTGAGTCAAGATGGGTGAGTCCATGAATGTTAAGTGACAGTGTGGCGTAGATCTGTTAGAATTTTTAAATCCTAGAGTTTCACCGTCTATGTTCTATCAGAAGCCAATGCAGGAGATAGGTGTAGGAGACTATTTTCATGTTCAGCCTGGATGAAACACTCAAACTTACTATAATCAGAAACAATTATTAAAAATGGGTTTTCAGTGACCCTAAGAGAAAAAACACAGATAAAAGTGTATTAATCCTAATGTCTGTACTGTAAAGTTACTGTAACTTCCCATTTCATCCATCCATCCATCCATCCAGCCATCCAACATTCTTCTGATTATTTGAGGTCAGGTCATGTTTGTAACAAATCCAAAAGGAAAGCCCAGATATCTCCTTCACTACCAACACTCTCCAGCTCCCACTGAAGGATCCTAAGCTGTTCCCATCCCAGAGAGGGTTTAAAATCCTTCCAGTGAATTCTGGGTCTGCCCCGCACTCCAAAAAACCTCCAGAGACAAGTGACAAGAAGACATCCCAGTAAGATCTTGGAACCACTTAAACTGACTCATTTAAACACACGCACGCACACACACACGCACGCACGCACTCACTCACTCACGCGCGCGCGTGCGTGCGTGCACACACACGTGACACGCACTAGTCAACATCATATATGTCTTGTACCACATAATTTTTAATCTGAAGCTACATATTAAGCATTTTCAGGGCAGAGTATTGTTCCTGTTAGTGTTTAGTGTGAGATGATAGTAAATATTCCCTTTCTTTCTCCAACAACTTTACCTGATAGTAAGCTAACTTTAGGCAACCAGCAGCACAACAAATATTTTCAAATAAGACTCACAAACCTGAGTCAACTCCAGTCTCATCAAAGCTGGGGTTCTGTCGATGTACTTTTGGTCTAAAAAACGTCCTTATGTCCATCTTCACTCGTGCGTTTCAGGCAGAGACTGTAGAAGAAGTCGGCTGCTGAAGGGCTTCTTCAGTGGTGGAGGCTCAGGCAGGCTGTATACAAACTACTGCCAGCTGCTCCCTCTCTGTTGGACTTTGGTACTGCATGTTACTTCCGCGATTTAGATCCGGGGCTTTTCATAAAACATCCGGGGCTTGAACCCAAGTAGCCAGGCCTAACGCCGCCCCTGCTCTGTGGTCTCCTATAAAATGCAGCTGAAAACTCACCTGTTCAAGCTGGCTTTGGTGTGACCTTCACCATCACCCTCTCCTTATTCGGAGATGTTCACAAAATGTTGCATAACATTTATTGAGTCGTGTCAAGGTGCTGTAGGAGCGTACACTAGCACCGTGTCCTCAGAGAGATTAGTTATTGTTTATCAGCGTGAGGAACTTATTTCTACCTTATTTATAAACTATTTATTTACAAGTCCATCAGTCAATGTAATAATTGTCTCAACCACAGCTGTACCCCCCACCCCCCAACCCAGTCTCACATCAATCAGGGGCAAGCTGCACGTGTGTTTAGCGCGCCGAATGCACACATTTAGCCGTTTTTTGCGGCTCAGGAGCCCGCAGGTATGGTGTGTGTCACTCACTCTGGTTACTCCAAAAGGGAGCCGGCTCTGAGAGCCGTTTCTTTAGCGACTGACACATCACTGCATCATTCCCTTTCCTAATGTCCTGAAGAACGGTCCGGAGTGCAGGCGGAGTGTTTAGCTAACCTGCAGGAAATGTCAACGACAGTTATCCTGAAAGTAGCTAAGGGTTACCAGAGATGTTTCTGAGGTGTTTGCTAGGTACTTTTAAGATTTAAAAAGTCAAGAAGGGGGTCTGAAAAGCTGTTAGAAATAGCGTCAAAGTCGCCAAGTTGGCAACACTGTGGGAGGAGCGCTTCATTTGCAACTCAGGGCAGCGCAAGTGGGAGGAGCAAATAATCGGCTTGTTTTGTTTGTATAATCGTTCAAAACTCAGATCGTAATTGTGATTAAAATTCAATTAATTGAGCAGCCCTAGCTTTCTCCACTTTTGGTGCGACAAGTGAACTCTGAAGATGTGTGGATATTCGTGCTGTTGGTGTCGGGTTTCCTGCTGATCGGCATTGGAGGCTACCTGGCTTATCGGAAAATTAACGAGCTGTCGAGGAATATTGGCCTGATCCCGGAGCTCAGAGATGGATTGCACCGCGCTGTGAATTCACAGACACATAATTGCCGAGATGAATCGTAAGCTTGGGACTTTGGCCGAGATTCATTATTGGCACAAAAGATGGATGCCATCAAGGAGAGAGTGGATGAATCAGCACGGATTGGGATAGTTTAATGCCCATTATTGGGATTCTAAGAGGTTGAGGACCAACAAACTGTAAGACAGAGAGGAAATTATCTCTGTCTGGCCCCAAAACAATTTCTAATCGGAATCTGGCGTCCTCGAGCCTACAAGGCTACAACGAAAACTCCCCCCTGAGAAGATATGTGGAATGTGCTGTCGCTATGGCAACTCAATTCTGTATCCTATCCCAGCCTGGGTGGGACTGCGGGAAGGCCGCTGAAACGTTCCAGGGTCACTGCAACCCTCCAACCCTCAATGCTCCTCCCTCTATCCACACTGAGGTGACATGCGCTGCTTCTATCGTGGCTGCAGGAACTGAAGTAGGGACCACCCCACCTAGTGGACACTTATGTTGTGTTGTCTGAAGTCTGTTGCATTTCTATCTGAGGTGTTTTTTGCAGAGCAAAGCTGCCCTCATGGTGGGAGGGTAACTCTGAAGTGCCTTTTTTCCCCTCCACCTGAACCAACCCTCATGTAACCCTCTTATCTCTATTAAGGTAGCGCGACTCAGGGTTGCGAATGACCACAGTCACCAATTCTTGTCATGTGTCTTGCCTATGTATGACTGATCTCTGAATTGTGTGTACTGAAACTCTAATTTCCCTCTGGGATTAATTAAGTATTTTTGATTTGATTTTATTTGATCATCATCCGTATCTAAAAACTTGCCTTTATACTTGGAGATACTATTATGATTTAGCAGCTTGTAATTATAGTTTAGTATCAAAGAGGCTCTTTGTTTTTATTTATTATACTTATTTTAATTCACCTTTTCATCCAAAAAGATGAGGATAATAATCCTGATAATGGTCACTAAATTTAATTACAACCAATGTAAGTCATTGTTTTATCATATTAAAGGGGAGCTAGGCAGTTTTTGCTTGCTCATAGCACCCCCTAATGTCCATTTAGTAGAACTAAAAGCAAAACTTATCTCCTCACAGCTGAAATGTCTCCCCAGCCTTTATGTGTCTGACTGATTCAACACTAAATCAAACAAATCAGCTGTGTAAGTGATCTAAAGTGATGGAATCAGACTGCAGCACAAGGTGTGTCATCTCAGTTTTTCTAAGTCCCAACTGAGCGGCCCGCCAGTCTGAAGTTGCAAGTGGAATATTCTGACCACAGAGGGCAATAGGGGCTGGGTGGCCTTTCATTAACCCTGTAAGGGGTCATTGTAGCACATACTGGCTCAAGAAAATGATTTAAAATTTTTGAAAAGGTTGCATAATATCTTTTTAATTTCAAAGGAGTTTCCATAGCAACAACATCACAAACTGATGAGTCTTAAACCAGGAAAACTGAGCTCTATGAGTCTTTCAGTGTGTTTCACAGGGGTAAAAAATAAAACTAAGACTTTAATTAATTACAAACACAAAGCTCTGTGGACATGAAGGATGTCTAGTTAATGTGGCACTGCGCTTTTCACCCCTGCCTTCATCTCATACCAGAGCCTGAGAGGCAGTGACATCTGAGCTGCCAGGGTTTGACTTCCCATTAAAGTTTAACACAAAGACCCAAGCTGTGGAAACGAGGCGGCAGGCCGTCACAAACATCTGATGGGGAAGAGGTTTGTGGCCTCAGACAGCTGGAGGGTTCCCTTCGGCTTCTTTAAAACTCACCCTGCAGTCACTGGAGGTGCACAATAACACTCACCAAAATTATTAGAACAACAATGAATTGTCCTGCTAATCAGGGCCCAAAATTTTCAAAGTTTGAATGCATAAACTCAAAAAACGATGACCTCTGTGTAAGAGCTAGCAGATTGTAATTCACCATTGCAGCACAAAATATTTTACTGCACTACGTTAAAAATCTCCTCTGACAGCCGAGGGCAGAAACTAAACGTTCCCACTAGGGCGGATGAGGATCCACAGGGAAGAATAATGAGGACAGCGTCTCAGACAGTTGAGTCTGATGTGAGCGTAGCCGAGGGGGTGTGTTCTCCAGCTGATCAGAAGGCTGAACACAATCCAGACAGATTTCCAAATCCAAATAATGCAGAAAAAAAATTCAGAACCTGTTTTTGCACATTCTTATAGACAAAAAGAAATGTCTTAATTGCATATTTTCAATTTAAAACCAACTAATACAATTAATTTTGTAAACTAAACGCACATTTCTGCACAATGATTTTACCTTCCAGTTTATAAAAGTCCGTAGACTGCTTGGAGAAAACATTGTCAACAGCCTTGTTTAGTCTTTAGGTTTCATATTCGTAGAACTCCTCACAAGCCAACAAATCACCTTTTTATTAGCAAACGTTTCATGGCTGCATTCCATTCCATTTTTACTTGAAAACAATCCTAAACAGGTGAGGGTGAGGGTGAGGGTGAGGCAGGAGGAGCACATGCACCACCTGGAAGTCAGGTTGCTGCTCTGGAAGACCAGCCTGTAATTATCAGAGAGCTAAATCAGTTCATTATCTCCTCCTTATTGTTGTGCTCCTCCAGCTGAAACATGACCTTGAGGCTCCCACTGAGTGTCCAATGTCCGCTTGAACAGTGACTGACAGGAAGTAGACACGTTGTGTTTTCTGATCAGCTGAACTGAACCTGACAGCAGAGTCAAACATCAGCATGTCTGGGTGAGGTCCATCCTGCAGAGCAGGCTCACTCACTCCATTACAACATGGAAAACACTCCAGGAGCTCTGGATAAACCTTCGGCCGTTCAGTGATGTCACTTCCTGTGTTGACCAGCCCTCAGAGGATATTTTAGGTGGAGTTTGCTCTCAGCTGAGTGAATATTTTCAGCATGGTGTCATGATTTTTTTTTCTGATCATCGTTTTTCTTCACGTCTCTTTATGTTTTAGATCTAGTTTATCTGATGCAAGTCTCTAAAACACATCTGGTTTTATGGTGATTTTTCTAAAGGGCAGCTGAGGTTAAATAAGGGTTTAAGATTTTAAAAGCAGTTTAATTGTTTTAGGGCTTTTATTTTAGTATATCTGATTTTTTTTTCATTTCATGAACTTCTCTTTTGTTGTTAATTATTCTTTTGTAAAACAGTCATTTTTAAAGTTCCTGCTCTTTTGTTTTCATCTTGTGGATCGTGTTTTCATTTGACTATTTCATAATCAGATCTCTGCTTTATTCTTTAACTGGATTTAATTGAAAACAAATGGTCACAGATATTATTATCCGTCGCCCCCAGTATCACGATTTTGAGGTGATCGCCCCAACGTCACCCCAAGATTAATTGGTTGATTGACTGATTGATGTGCCACAAACGGCAGCGGGCACCCCCAGAAATGTTACATCAAAACGACCGACTCGGCCATGGAAAGTGTGTTATTACTTTTCTAAGCGTTTCGATTTACCATGGTATCCTGACCAAAAATGTTTTTTTTTTTTTTTTAGTACTATTTTCCATTTAGAATACACATAGGATTTTAATATAAAGTATGGTTAAATAATGTCATAATATCATTTTTCATTAGGTAATAATAATTCAAGACAATGATTTTTAACATTTTATTCAGACAACCCAATATTTTTTAGGTTTTATTTAGTTGATTAGTTTGCTTTTAGTTAAATTCAATAAACCGTAGTGACTTAAGTGTACTCTTCCAAACTGGTGACCTGCCAGTCAGAGGAGTTAAATTTTAGTCTCAGTTGAGTAATTTTTCATTTCTCTACCTATCTTTTTACTTTTTCATCATCAGCAACATGTTAAATACATCTGTTTATAATTTAATAGCAGGAACAAATCCCATCAGAAAATCCTCTGAGAAACTTGATTCAGATTCAAGTCTGCTGCCATTGCGTGGAGTCTGATCCAGCTAAAGTTGATATTACTGCAGCATCCTGGTGTTACAGTTCCAGACTTTTTGTTGTGTTGTTTGTCAGCTCCTCTGAGGCTCTGTGGCGAACCCAAAGCAGTGAATCCATCAACACACTGCTGAACTCCTTAATGCTCCACTGGCAGAGACATCTCCCAAAGCAACTCCCAACATTTCACCAAAAAAAGAACGTCTCAGAGGATATTTGACTGACAGGATCAGAAAAATGTTTTTTTAACCCTTAAGCATGCACAAAATGTAGGAAAATCATATCCTGTTATTGTTCACATTGCTGCATTCATTCCAGTGATGATTAACTTCAAGGGAAAATGTCAAAAGCATCATTTTATGGGATAAAATCCACTCACAAGGTCAAGGACTAAAATGAGGACATGAAAAACAGAACAAAATGTGTGAGAGACAAACATCTACTGCATATAAGGGCCACAGAAGTATCATATCCAGGATGGAAACTTCCTTTCCTCGGTGGCACTGTTCAGCTCCACCCCAGAGAACACGAGTAACACCAGAGCAAATATGATCTGAGTTCTGGATCTGTCCCAGAAAACTTCAGAACAAAGCAACCAGGAAACACTTTGTCCAATCCAATCCAATAAAAATGAACCATGTAAAACACATAAAGACATAAACCTACATGTGTGTTTACAGACAGCTGTGCAAGTGTTTCTAAAGCACAGACTGATAGAGAATGGCACTAAGGTTGATGTTTGACAAAAGTAAATATATATTTATGCATTTACTCTGCTGTATGTAAACAATTTCTCAAGAGCGGTTGAAAGGAGGTAACTTGTAACTATTTTACAGGAGGAAAAATATTGAGATTTATACAACAGTTAGTTCCGACCGAGTCATTTGATTGGTCAAGAGACTTTCCAAGGGTGCTGATATTGGACTATAACACACTGGGACTGTTTACAAAGAGTATCACTCTGCTGTGCACAGGCTTTCTAACCGTTATTGTAGAAAATGTTTGTGTTGACTAGCAACAGCCTTGTCCGAGTCTACGTTTCATGTTGGGACTATTTGTGTTTATGTTTATGTATTTAGCAGACGCTTTTGTCCAAAGCAACGTACAAGTGATAATCGGCATGTTTGCTATCTTTGTCGAACCACTAGCGGCAGCAATTAGGCAAACAACAGATATTAAAGGGATAAAGTGTAAGAAAATAGAACATAAGATCAGTCTTTATGCAGATGATGTTTTACTCTTTCTCCAGAATTCTCAATCCTCTCTCTCCCAAGCAATAGAACTGATAAACTCTTTTTCCAGAGTTTCAGATTACTCTATAAACTGGTTAAAATCCACAGTTCTACCAATTAATTTCTCATTTGTCAATTTGCTTAATACACAATTGGAGTCAGGGAATATCACATACCTGGGAATTAATATCTCTCCCAAGTTAGCAGATCTAACCAAACTGAATTACATCCCACTTTTAAGGAAAGTGGAAGATGATCTTGCAAGATGGAAATCCTTACCGATATCACTCATGGGGAGAGTTGCTACAATTAAAATGATGGTCTTACCCAGAATAAATTACTTATTCTCGATGATCCCAAACAAACCTCCAGCTGACTGGTTTAAATCTCTGGACTCCTCAATTACTAAATTCCTTTGGCAGGATAAACCTCCACAAATTAGCTTAAAAACGCTTCAGAAGACCAAAGACAGAGGAGGACTGGATTTACCCAACTTTTATTATTATTTCTTAGCCAACAGGCTGCAATATATACCAAGATGGTTGCAAGATAACCCATTAGACGAGTCCTGGTTAGATATAGAACAGACACTTTGCAATACGATAGAGCTTTCAGACTTACCATTTATTAGCCCAAGCATAAGAAAACATGAAAGCTTCAAAAGTATTAGTATCAGCACCTCTCTGACAGCATGGTGGGAGTATCTTAAAATGACAGAGTCTTCACTAGTACCATGCAGACGCACACCTATCTGGAACAATCCTGACATTTTGCAAAACAACAAAATGATGAACCTTCCGGACTGGAAAAATAAAGGAATCCTATACCTGGAACACATATATGAAGGATTGGACTTCATCCCATTTAATCAAATAGTCTCCCAATTTGGAATGGATAAGAATAGCTTTTTAGAATATCACCAAATTAAATCTGTAGTCAAACAAAAATTTAAGCTCAATAAAATAGAATTACAAACACCACCAAGGGTATTAGACTTTTATAATCTCAAACCCCCCAAACTACTGTCTAAAGTATATAAGACACTGTCCAAAATGGACGATAAAATTGCAATCCCTATTGAAAAATGGGAGGTGGATCTATCAGTTAGCTTTGACCAGGACTTCTGGTCCCAAACTTGTTTAAAAACTTTTAAAATGATCAGACACCCCAATTTACAATTAATTCAGTACAAAATTCTACACAGAGTACACTATACAGGTCATCGGATGTTCAAGATGGGGTTTGTGTCGTCTGACACCTGTACACACTGCACAAACAACATTTCTGACAATTACATTCATGCACTGTGGTCCTGCCCACCTGTCCAGGAATTTTGGGGTAGAGTATGTGAGGATCTGTCAAAATGTCTGAAATGTCATATCCCAACTTCCCCTTCTCTTTGTTTACTGGGACAGCTGCACGAAGTCCCGATAGCAAAATCTTTGGTTCACGTGGTTCTGACTGCCATATGCATCGCTAAGAAAACTATCCTCTTGAATTGGAAAAATAGAGAAAGTCTCTGCATTAACCAGTATAGAAATCTTTTGTTAGATCATATTGCACTTGATATAGCCTCTGCTTCCACTTCAGATTAATCTCTCTGGGCTCCTTTGATCAGTTCCATCACATAGCGAGGGTGGGGGGCCATTGATGTTGTCCTGCGGGATGGTGTGTGTGTGTGTGGGGGGGGGGGGGTTCTAAGTTTGGAGTATCCGGATGTTCCCTGGAGGTGGGTTCACTGGGGGTGTCTGGGACTGGGGGGCTATTGCCCCCCTCTGGAGGTGCTTGGGTTGCCTCGGGGGGTGGACTGCTGGCGGTTGTGAGTGGGGCCCCTTGAGGATCTTTGCGGCGGCCATTGGTCACTGCCTGGCGGCCGCAATGCCCCTGGGCGGGTCTGGGTGGGGGCCTGGGGGCTCGGGGTTTGGGGGTGGCCGGCCCCGTGTGGGGATCTGGGCGGGGCCTTGGGGGTCGGGTCCTGACAAGTATGCTGCCGGGAAGAAGGCAGGAACACTCAGCAGTGCCTGGCCCGGGCTCGGGGGCATCAGGTAGACCTTGGCTCCTCTGCCGTTCCATCACAGGGGAGGGGGAGGTCCAGGACGGGGAGGACCAAACCTTACCTGGATGTCCCATGTCTTATATATTCTGGAAGTTGTGCAAATGCAGGGGTGGGCATAGATATTCTGCTGGGATGGGGCTGGGTTGGTGCCCTCGGACTCCGTGAGGCTCTGTAATGCTGCTGCTTTGGGCCCTGGCAGGATGGGCTGGGGTCTCCATGCCCTGGGTGGCAGTTTGACAACAGAGGTGCCTATTGGGGCCAGTAGGGGAGCTGGCTCCCTGGAGGGCTAAGCCCAACCAGCCATTCCTCCCCATCCCCGCATATTTCTGTCCTCCTGCTCCCTCACATCATCACACAAACATACACATAGGACCTTGGGGGGTGGGCAAGTCAGGGAGTGCGGGTATGGACCCCATTTCCGCATTCCTGTGGCAACCTGCCCCCCAATTTTATTTGCACCTTATACACTTCCACTGACGACATTCCACACAAACACACACTTAGGGCCTTGGGAGTGAGCACATTCAACGGCATTTGGCAGGGGGATATTTCAGCCTCCTCCCGAGTGCCGGTGCCCACTTCCAATTTTAAACCGCACTTAGACACTGATGGCTGAGGGTGTAAGTGGGGTGGTGCGGTGGCATCAGCTGGCATATGCCAGATGATGCCCGCACTGCCCACTCACCACAGCCATGGAATACACCTCATGATCACACAACACTATATTGGAGCAGGTGGAGGGAGACTAGGGGTCTTAGCCACCTCTGTTGTTGCTAGGCTTCCTGGGGCTGGAGGCTAGGAGGGAGATCTGGCTGTCTGGTTGGGGTCTGGGGTGGTGGGTTGCTGTGCTCAGCGTTGGGCGGGGGAGCCTGCTCATCAGCACCCCAGCAGAAAGGGTCAAACTCTAGTTACCGGTGATGGTTGTACCCCATGTGCAGCAGTACCGGGACCAGAGTTAATAGGGTGTGTATGGGGAGCATGAGTGAGTGTCCGGCGTGCATTTTTGTAAGTCTTGGGTTGTATGTGCATGTGTGAGCATGAGGGAGGGAGTGTATGACTGTGTTTGTGTATGACTGTATATGTCAGGTGGGGCCTTTGGGTCCTCCCCTCTCCTGGAACTTCTCTTGATGATATAGATCTTTGTCCCCCCTCCCCCTGCCACACCTGGTGTGGGGGCTTGTGCCATGGTCTGCTTGAGTGTTCGTGGCAACCGGGTCTGGGGGTTTAAGATTTTGGCATCTGCCTGATAGATCCCAGTGGCTGCCTGGTGGGGTCTGGGTCCCTGGGCTCTGCTGGGTCCCCGGCGGGGGTGGTCACCCCTGGGTCCCGGGTCGCTGGGTCCCGGGCTCGGCTGGCTAGGGGGTGGGAGGCTGCGGGCGGGCCTGTGGGCTTGCCGCTGATATCTCCAGGGACTCTGCCGGCTGCTGGTTGTGGGCCCCCGGGGCGATCCTCTCTGCCTCTCGAGGGGGGCGGGGGCCTTTCTGGTTGCAGTCTCCTTGGGGTTCCTGCATTCTGGGGCAACGCCTGGATCTCTGGGACTTGGAGCTCCCCCCGTCTCCTGCGCATCTTTGGGGGGCGGATCTGTGGTCCCTCACACTCTCTGTTGGACGCTCCTATAGAGAAACCTTACATAAACAAGCGCGTGTACACACACAGGTGCTCACATGGTGCTCTCAAAAGTATGGGCTTGGGCACGTTCAACACATGTCTTAAGACTATGGGGGGCACTTAATGCATTGTGATTTATTATCGTGATTCTTCAGTTAAGCAATGTTGATTGTTTTTTTGTTTTTGTTTTTTTTTTTCATCAAGTTGATGCAGTGATAGGTAGATCTTGTTGTATTGTTGTTGTGTCCCTTTTTTGTGTCCTTTTGTTTTTTTTTGTCTTTTTCTGCAGGTTTAGAAGCAGACTCTTGTTCATTGTTTATTTTTGTGGACCCCCCCCCCCCTCCTCTCTCTCCACCTTTTCTTTTCCTTTCTCTTTCACCTCTGTCTCCGTGTCTGGTCGGAATTACAAAGCATTCAACAACAATAACAATAAAGTTTTAAGTATCAACCGTGACATTAAAAGCAAACGCTTTGATGCTCCACCTGAGAGTAAATCTGTAAGGCTTGTTACCAGCATTCAGACATCAATTCTGCTTGCTTCACAGCCAGACAGGACACGGTAAAAAAAAAAAAAAAGATAATCGGCATGTTGCCCTTGAGGCTAACAACAACAATAACAACAACAAAAAACAATTTCCAGTCAGTCGTAGGTGGCAGTGAGGCAGCATGATTAATCACGGAGAGGATGGAACAAGGAGTGGACAGTGGAGAGGGGGACGGGTGCAGGGAGGGTGCGAGTTTAGAAGATGCTTTCTGAAGAGCACGGTCTTCAGGAGTTTCTTGAAAATCAAAAAGGAAGCCCGTGTTCTGGTAGTGCTTGGTAGTAGAGCCCTGCACTGGAGCCCTAGGCCCGGGGGTCAGCCCGGCCTGACGGCCTGAGGGCCGGGCTTCGGGCCAATGACTGTGTAATTACCTCGGACACGGGCCAGGCTGGGCGCCTTTATTTTTAATCGAATTCATTAAAATAAACGGAAACACTTAAACGCAGCAGCACCTGCCTGCTTCTCACGCACCGGCACCCGTTAGCTCAGTTAAGGTCTGTGTGGTTTATAAATGTGCCTATATAAACAAATTCTCAAACTGCTGATTGAAACATGTGCCCCTATTCTAATATGCCATTTTATGTCCACTTTGATATGTCAGAAACCATTCGTTTATTCTCATGAAAACGGCAGCATTCTATTTTTCTGTGAATAAATTTGCTCTGCAGTTAAAAGAATACACCACCCACACACTCGCACACGCACACATGCACACACACGCACACACACACACACACACACACACGAACAACAGAGTAAACAATAGGCTGAGTTCAGATGGGTCAGGTAATGGACGGCACATCATCAGCGAAGCCATCTGCCTCGACAGCAACAGATCCACGGCAGCAGCCAAGACACCGACCCATGACGCCCAGGGAGGGAGGGCGGAGACCCCCACCACTGCCCGGGTACTACCCGAGGAGCGCCCCGGCTGCCGCCGCTGACCACTGGCCCCAAGGCAGAGGGCTCCGCAGAGGAAACACTGGAGGATTAAAATACATAACTGTAAAATAACAAAAGCTAATATGGATAGAAAGTAACTGATAAAAAGTGATTATAAAGATAGTAAAAGAAAACATAATCATATAAAAACACTAAGATGTGAATAAAATAATAAAATGAAGTATAAGAGATAAATAGGTATAAACAAATATGACATGTGATAAAGTTAGTTAAATAGTAATCAGTTAAAAGCTAAGCTAAAAAGGTGGGTCTTGAGCCTATTCTTAAAAGCCTGAACGTTCCCTTCCTCATGATTTGGAGGAAGAGATGGGTTTTTTAGCAGCGGTGCCTGAGTATACTTGAGAGAGGAGGGAAATGTACCAGATGTCAGTGAAGCGTTGACCACATGTGTGACTGCTGCGGCTACTGTGGGAGCAATCGTTTGGAGCAGCTTAGTCGGAATGGGGACAAGTGGGCATGTGGTAGGGCGGCTGCTCGTAAGAAGCTTGGACACACAGTTCTCAGTGAGAGGGGAAAATGAGGAAAATGAAGCTGTTGGGCCTGAGATGGTTGGGCTAGAAGGAGTTTGTGATAGCGAATGTTCAGGAGTGGCCAGTTGGGTAAACTGTTTGCTTATAGCTGCCACTTTGTCAGTGAAGAATGAGGCAAAGGTGTCAGCTGACAGATTGTTGGTAGGAGGTGGAGACGGAGGGTGGAGCAGAGTTTTGAAAGTTGAAAATAGTTTCTGAGAGTCAGTAGAGCTGAGAATTTTGTCAGTGTAGAAAGCTTTCTTTGCATCAGTGATGCTGGCAGAGAATGAGAGCGGTAATTCATGAAATTTCAGTTGATCACCAGGATCTTTTGTTTTGCGCCATTTCCGTTCCGCAGCTCTAAGATTGGTGCGTAGAGACCGGAGGGTATCATTTAGCCAAGGGTGCGACTGAGAGGATCTAGCAGGTCTAGTGGCTAAAGGGCACAAGTTGTTAAGACAAGAGCAGAGTGTGGAGCAGAGTGACTCAGTGGCATCATTCACTTCATAAGCAGAGAATGTGCTGGGAGATGGAAGGGTGGAGGCAACAAGAGAGAAGTGGTTGGGTGCCAGATTGTGGAGGTTGCGGCAGAATGAGATCATTGGGGAGGAAGCAGTGGACCTCCCTTGTAGAGTCGGGCTGAAATGGATGAAGTAATGATCAGAAAGATGCAGTGATGTGACAGAGATTGTGTCTATGGCACAGTTTCTGGTGAAAATGAGGTCAAGTGCTTTTCCAGCTTTGTGGATTGGAGGGCTTTGTAGTTTTAGATCAAATGATGACATTAGTGACAGGAAGCCTGATGAGCTTGGATTGTCCAGGTGAATATTCATGTCTCCAAGGACCATTGTGGGACAGTCATGCTCAGGAATGGAGGAGAGCAGGGTGTCGAGTTCATCAAGAAAGTCTCAGAGTCGACCTGGTTGGCGATATATGACAACCAAAAATAAGTTTTTCGGTACAGTTACCTGGACGGCATGGTATTCAAAGGACTGACTGTATATCCATTTGTTGGAAATTAACATGCCCGTTCCACCACCTCGGCCAGATAAACGAGAAGTGTGGGAGAAAATGTGGTTAATTGAGAGAGTAGATGGGGTAGCATTGTCACATGGTTTGATCCAGGTCTCAGTCAGTACGTTTACATGCAGCCAATATCCGGGTTATGATCAGGTTAAGGTCGGTATTCGGGTTTCTGAGTTGATCAGAATAACCCGTTTACAAGCATAAATAGAAAGAGTTACCTCTAACTTGCATAACCCGATGTAAATGCGGACGTTGGGGTAGCGTCAGGACGTGTGGACTACGTCCAGACGCAATATGCCTCATTTCCGGTTCTTCTCGTTCCGGTATCCGTGAAAACAACAACATTTTTCCCAGTTCGGAAGAGATAGCGACCGCGTTTGTTTGCGCTTTAGTTTCCTCGTCACTCAAAGTGTGGTGCTGTGCCGCGACTCGCCATGTTGCCCCCAACTTGTTGTTTACTTCCAGAGTTCTGGCGCATACAAGACGTCTCGCTACTCAAAAGACCAAGATTCCTTGCGAACAGAGCATGCGCAGAACACACGCTTTGATGGGGATATCCCGGTATGCGTTTACATGACCAAACATTAGAAAAGGGTTACCACAGGTGTAGTAACCGGGTTTTTAAAAACCCGGTTATGAGCATATCCGGGTTTCTGGCAGTGTTTACAAGGACCTGCGGAACAGGGTTATTGTGAATATTCGGGTTTTAAAAGGGTTACTGGCTGCATGTAAACGCACTGAGTGAGAGCTAGTGCATCGAGTGACAGGTGGTTTGCATATGCGGAAATGAAGTCTGCTTTGTTTACAGCTGATTGGCAGTTCCACAGTCCCATAGACATGTGGGTGTCTTCTGGGGGGGGGGGGGGGGGTAGCGAGCGGAGGTTTTGAAGGTTGCGAAAGCGGTTTGCTGTGAGTGACCTTCCTCTGAAGCCAGTGATCACAGGTATAGGATAATGGCACATTTGCAAGGTGTCGATGGAGCAGCGTCTGGGTCGAGTTTGTTTGCTCTGTCTACCTGCTCTGTGGACACACGCAGGTAGACACGGATGTCTTTACCCCTGAGTGTCTTCACACCGGAGGGGCTGAGACACAAGGGCTGACGCTTCCGCAGACGCTTCAGTTATGCCACCAAACTTATGCTGTGCTACTAGTTGGAAACAGGTGTTCATGCAGCAGCTGATTGCAATGTTTGAGACCTTGATCACCTGATGAGTGTATTCAGGGAGGGGAGAAACTGCTGATTGCACTTATTGTTTTCAGTTGGCCCAAACCGGAGCTACTAGACAACAGGATTACCCACAGATGAGTTTCCTTCTCTTTTCCCAATGGAAGATAGTGCAAAGCAAAAGTTTAAGAAGACAAAAACAAGCACTAACAAACACTCAAGGCCCTTCGGTGCAGATTCAAGTCTGTTAGAAAGTGCTTGCAGTTGCTTTTTAAGCTTTGCTTCAGGTGAGAGGACAGCCCACCTAGATCACCATTATAGAGGCAGAAACCAAATAAGTCAAGTGTTTTTCATTCGAACCCCTTTGGATTGCCATGACTTGGATGACTGAGAACCTTCACCAGCAGAAAGAAACGTGGTGCTAGGAAAGGGAAGTGCACAGAGAGAGTGCAGTAGGGGAGGGAAAGGGAAGTGCAGAAATGGATATGCTCTCTGAAGATCTAGGTCATCAAGAGTTTCCTAAAGATGGACAGGGATGCCCCTGTTCTGGTAGTGCTGAGTTGCAGGGTGCTGCAGAGGTCACCTAAGGTTTGTTGTGTGTAGTTTTAGTTTGCAAGAAGCACTTTTTATTTGCAGGATTGTACAAATTGCACCTGTTTGCACATTATCATAAACATGCATTTCAGTAAAATCAGGAAATCTTGCATTATTATAGATTTTCTTATTGAGTTTGTTGCAAGAAGAGGTTTATTCTTTAGTTTTTAAATAGATTTAACCTTTTTTTGTTTTGTTTTTTACTAAATTTGAAATCAGTTGTATCGTCACAGTGATTCTGAAACCTTCTGAAACACGGTTTTAGAAATGGAACAGAGTCATTCCTCTAAAAGAAGAGGGGGAAACCCAGGAGACTGGGCTTGTTGCCAGTAAGAGAGCATTATTACTAGACAATAAACAATGAAATGCAACTTGGCGTGCCTCGTTTTTCCTCTTTTCTGTGTTTACAGTATCCAAATTCTCAAATCCATCTTTTTGGGTAGAAAACCTAGGTAATAAAGCATCCTTCTGCATCTCTCCAGTTTAGGATCCAGGTCAAGAGAGGTTCAGACACAGATAAATTCATCTCTGAAACAGTCTGCCTCCCCCATTAATCCTGTGTAATGCTGCGTAAACTGTGCGTCTGAATGAAAACGTGTGACTTTGTGTGTGAGCACAGTGAGGTTATGGCAGGAAGGGGACAAGCGTAATCCTCTTTAGGCTCTGTCACTTCGTCTGCAGGATCTTTTTTTTTAACTCATCTTCTCAGCCCCATGTTTTCATTGCTGATAAGTCGGTCTGGGTTTCTGACTTAATGTAAAAACCCGGATTCTTCAGCGATCAGAAAACAGCCTAATGTGGCTTTGTCCCATGAAGGAGACTGAAGAATGTGGCGGTGAGATAACAGTCCAAACAGTCAGAATCTATTAAACTGACGTCTGAAACAAATTTCTAACCTTCATCAAAATAGGGGTGATGGTGTCACGGGAGTTAAGTGCTCGCCCCGTAATCGGAAGGTTGCAGATTCTAGCCTTGCCCAGTTTGTCCCTGTTGTTGTGTCCTTGGGCAAGACTTCCCTCTGGAATTAATAAAGTATTTTTGAATTGAATTAAATTGAATTGAAGACACTTAACCCACTTTGCCTGCTGATGGTGGTCGGACGGATTGGTGGAGCCAGTGCTCGGCAGCCTCGCTTCTGTCAATGCGCCCCGGGGCAGCTGTGGCTACATTGTAGCTCATCACCACCAGGGTGTGAATGTGTGAATGACTGATTGTGTTGTAAAGCACCTTGGGGTGTTCCAGGACTCCAGAAGTAGCTATATCAAATACAGGCCATTTAGTTTCTTTTTGTTGTTGTGTAACATTTAGGCTGCAGATGATTAGATATCAAGAACTGTTGTGTTTGCACAAACATGATCTGCTAGCTTTAACCCTCTCAGGCTCAAAATAAGTTTTGATAAAAGGACGAACAACTAAATCCTTCAGGAGTACTTCTGAGTTAAAAAATGCTCATGAAATACGTATGTGGAGTAACCAGGTAGGTAGGCTTTAACGTTGCAAATCTGCAGCGCCTGCCTCGAGAGGGTTAAAACGTGTTCATTATTTAGAATTAGCTTTTTCTGTATGCTTGTTTTCTTTGTTGTATTGTGCATCTGTATGCATTTATTTCTGTGCTGTACACGTTCCCTCCCTTTAACGAAACCCTGGGAGAAACTTGTGTAACCTGTTGGTTTTATTTCTGCAGGAGGACAAAGGGATGTGAAGAATCCAAAATCTTTAGCTTTTATGACAGTCAGCACTTGAAACAAATGAGTGTAATTGGAAACATCTGAGTGAATCGTGATTATATTACAATAAACATTTTGCTTAGTAAACTGAATATTTGACTGAGATTCACCTGTAGTTTCTCCGGTATTTAATGAGACACGTATCTCAGTAATGTTTTTGCATGTGAGAGTGTGTGTGTGTGTGTGTGTGTTTGTCTTTTAGCAAAATATCTAATGAACCACTTTGTGGATTCTAATGAAACTCAATATTTAATGGATAAACTTCTAGCTTCTGGAGTCCGCCTAATTCAAGATGGCTGCCACAGCTAATCATGATCAGCGAATGCTAAAGCATCTTTCACTTTCACATAAAGGACAGCAGTAGCTCAGAAGGTGGATCAGGTTGTCCAGTAATCTAAAGGTCGATCCCAGCTCCCACCAGAGAATGCTGCTGTTGTGTCCTTGGGAAGACACAACAGACACACTCGTCTTGCCTGCTGGTGGCACCAGCGTTCAGCAGGCCTCGCCTTTGTCAGTGTGTCCCAGGGCAGCTGTGGCTACATCATAGCTCATCCCCACCAGCGTGTGAATGTGTGTGTGAATGGGTGGAGGACTTATTGTGTTGTGGGACCTCTTCTCTTTGCCATATACACGACCTCACTGGGTGAGATCATTCGATCACATGGCTTCTCCTACCACTGTTATGCAGACGACACCCAGCTCTATCTGTCATTTCCACCGGACTACCACACTGTCTCAACACGAATATCAAACTGTCTCTCTGACATCAAAATGGATGAAATCCCACCATCTCCAACTCAACCTCTCTAAAACTGAATTACTTGTCATCCCAGCAAAACCATCCATACAGCACAATATCTCAATCCAAAATGACTTCCTATCTCTGGCTCCTTCAAAGGCAGTTCAAAATCTGGGTGTTGTGATTGATGAACACCTGACCTTTAAAGATCATGTTGCCTCTGTTGCTCGTTCATGCCGCTTTGCGCTGTATAACTTACGAAAGATCAGACCATTCTTAACACAACATGCCACCCAGCTCCTGGTGCAAACTACTGTCATCTCCCGCCTCGATTACTGCAATGCTCTTCTAACTGGTCTTCCAGGCTGTACTGTGAGACCTCTTCAAATGGTCCAGAACGCAGATGCGCGTCTGGTCTTTAATCAGCCAAAAAGAGCACACGTCACCCCTCTGTTCATTGAGCTCCACTGGCTACAGCTAGCAGCACGCATCAAATTCAAATTGCTAACACTAGCATACAAAGTCCGAGATGGTACGGCTCCCATCTACCTGAATCCTCTTACAAAGGCTTACGTCTCGGCCCGGCCGCTCCGGTCATCACATGATCGTCGGCTAGTAGTGCCTACACCACGCTCAGGACAATTCAGACTCTTCTCATGCATTATTCCACAAATGTGGAATGACCTTCCAAGCACTACCAGAACAGGGGCTTCCTTTTCAATTTTCAAGAAACTCCTGAAGACCCTGCTCTTCAGAGAGCATCTTCTTAACTAGGACCCTCCCTGCACCTGTCCCCCCTCTCTACTGTCCACTCCTTGTTCCCTACTCTCCATGATTGATGTCACGTTGTTGTTGTTGTTGTTGTTGTTATTGTTGTTGTTAGCCTCAAGGGCAACATGCCGATTATCACTTTTAAGTCGCTTTGGACAAAAGTGTCTGCTAAATACATAAACATAAACATAATAGAGTTCAACAACTTATCAGGGGGTAAGGAGTTGGGGTATTCATTTGCAGTTTCTGCTCATTGAGCGACAATAGACGGCAGCTTGACTCTCCCATATTCCAGTCAGAATTTACAAAGCTCCTTGGATGAGAAGCAAAACATCTTCAAGAAACCAAAATAGTCCCGTTGCTTTCATTCAAACCTCTTTGGATTGGGTTTCTGTCACCTCTCTGACTACTGTTCTTCTCTCCAAGTAGTTCATTGTTAGCCTCATTGGTAACTCAGTCAAATACATACATTTTACATAACAAGAGCTCAGCTGAAATCAGATTTGCTGATCTGCCAGGTGTAAGATCTGTTTACAGAAATAAGATCAGCAGATAAAAAAGACAAAGGGGGAAGAATTTAGCTTAATTTAAGCCAAGAACCTGCTCCAGCTGCTACAGGTTTCTAAGGTCATGAAGACAAAGCCAGCAGCCTGCTGTGAGTCCATGCAGCCATCAGGTTATGTGTTCGAACCTCAACACCAAATACCACTAATGACCCTGCTGCTTTGTTTTATGATGCAAGTTAGAATTTACAATCAGGATGATTCACCTCACAGGACTTTGATGCTCCCAGATAAATGTGGGGAAACAAACCAGCATCTATCCTGTTCATCCTGATTCTGCTGGAGTGGATCAGAGCATGTGACTCCATCAGTTCACAACAAAACACCATTCACACCATTTTTTAACCAAAATGTTCTGTCTGGATATCAGATCAGCAGGTTTATCAGCCACAGTAATAACATTTTTGTCTCAGTCACATCAGGACTTGGTACAGACATCGATTTGGGCAGAATTTGGGGCTTAGTTTTAGACTAAATTGGTCTTTTCCTCCAACTGTCATAATCAAGTCTGGTACTTACTGTAGCTGCAGATGTTCATCGTGACTCTGATCAAAAATTACTGATCTAATATCTTAAGTGTGCCAAAATTCAGCTCAGCAATTTAAAGTCCAAGGGTGTTTCTCAATGTCAAGGTGCCTGGCCTTGCGAGGCGATGTCTTGCAAGGCCAGGCGCCTTGCTTACGAGGACACTGTCCTTCCTTGGTCAAAGAAAACGGTTAAACGGAACAGACTTGCATCACGTGACCGTGGCTTCCACGGTGGTCACGTAACATCACGTGACACAGGAGATAACGTTTTATTTGATACATATTAGTTTCAATATAAATATATAACTTGCCTCAAGGCTATGGATGTTGTAGGGCTGTCATGGTTGACACGTCTCTACAACATTGCGTGGTCATCGGGGGCAGTTCCTAGGGAGTGGCAGACCGGGGTGGTGGTCCCCATCTTTAAGAAGGGTGACCTGAGGGTGTGTTCCAACTATAGGGGGATCACACTCCTCAGCCTCCCTGGAAAGGTCTACGCCAAGGTACTGGAGAGGAGGGTCCGATCGATAGTTGAATCTCAGATAGAGGAGGAGCAATGTGGTTTTCGTCCTGGCCGTGGAACTGTGGACCAGCTCTATACCCTTGCAAGGGTGATGGAGGGGGCATGGGAGTTTGCCCAACCAATCCACATGTGCTTTGTGGGTTTGGAGAAGGCTTATGACCGTGTCCCCAGGGGCACCCTGTGGGGGACGCTCCAGGAGTATGGGGTGGGTGGCTTTCTGTTAAGGGCCATTCAGTCCCTTTACCAGAGGAGCGTGAGTTTGGTCCGCATAGCCGGTAGTAAGTCGGACCTGTTCCCAGTGAGGGTTGGACTCCGCCAGGGCTGCCCTTTGTCACCGGTTCTGTTCATCACTTTTATGGACAGAATTTCTAGACGCAGCCGTGGTGTGGAGTGTGTCGAGTTTGGTGGCAGGAGAATCTCGTCTCTGCTTTTTGCGGATGATGTGGTCCTCCTAGCTTCATCCAGCTCTGACCTTCAGCTCTTGCTGGGTAGGTTCGCGGCCGAATGTGAAGCGGCTGGGATGAGGATCAGCACCTCCAAATCTGAGACCATGGTTCTCGACCGGAAAAGGGTGGCTTGCCACCTCCGGGTCGGGGGAGAGGTCCTACCTCAAGTGGAGGAGTTTAAGTATCTCGGGGTCTTGTTCACGAGTGAGGGTAGGAGGGATCGGGAGATCGACAGGCGGATTGGTTCGGCGTCTGCAGTGATGCGGACGCTGAGCCGATCTGTCGTGGGGAAGAGGGAGCTGAGCCAGAAAGCCAGGCTCTCGATTTACCGGTCGATCTACGTCCCAATCCTCACCTATGGTCATGAGCTTTGGGTAATGACCGAAAGAACGAGATCGCGGATACAAGCGGCCGAAATGAGTTTCCTCCGTAGGGTGGCCGGGCTCAGCCTTAGAGATAGGGTGAGGAGCTCGGACATTCGGGAGGGACTCGGAGTAGAACCGCTGCTCCTCCGGATCGAAAGGAGCCAGTTGAGGTGGTTTGGGCATCTGGTCAGGATGCCTCCTGGACGCCTCCCCGGGGAGGTGTTTCGGGCATGTCCTGCCGGCAGAAGGCCCCCGGGTCGACCCAGGACACGTTGGAGAAGTTACATCTCCAATCTGGTCCGGGAACGCCTTGGGGTCCTGCCGGAGGAGCTGGTGGACAAGGCCGGGGAGAGGACGGCCTGGAGCTCCCTAGTTGGGATGCTGCCCCCGCGACCCGGACCCGGATAAGCGGAGGAAGACGACGACGATAAATATATAACGAGGCTTTTACTTTTTAAATTGTGTATGTTTATTAAATTAAAAATATAAGTGAGTTACTACCCGCTAGCCACCGCAGCTGCAACTATGCAACTAACCAACAATAGACGACTTCTTTGGATCTAAAAAAAAAACATTTTAAATTAGTTGTCTTACTTTTAAACTTGAAAATGGTCCCCGAAGTAGCTTCCGGCTTCTGATCCGCCATCCTTTTGATAATACCGCTGTGCATTCTGGGTAATTTTTGACCAAGGCTAGGCTACAGGACACCTCCCGTGTATCCTTGCTCAGCTAGCTAAGCGGCTAACAAACGGAGAACATACGGCTCGGTAGAACATGAACATTGGAACACGTCTTGGTGGCTCCCAATGACGTATCTCCTAGGCAACCGGGGCAGGGCCAAGACATCAAGGCAAGGTTCCTTGGCATTGAGAAACACCCTAAGTGTAGTTGTGTAGTCACCATCAGCCTAACTGGTTTCAGTGCCTGAGCTGTGTTTCATAATCAGCCTGGAGCCAGATCCGTTCATCAGGAATGACAGGTTACGATGCATCTTTCTTCCGAAACACTTCAGTGACTTTGTTCCAAAGTTGTGTAACATTTATTTCAAACGGTCAAACAAAACATGATGTAAAACTGCCCCGGGCTCCATGTTGACACATGACATTGACTCTGAGCTAAGGGTGGAGTTGGCAAACACAATGAGAGACAAAACACTTCAGAACACCTATTGAAAACAAAACTAAGAATTCAGCAGCGAAACAGGTTGTGATGCTGATGACCTACTGACAGAAAGGTGACATTTAAACCATAAAACAGGTACACTGAGATCCAGTAGTGCTTCACTCAATAAAAAATTACCTGTTTTTTATCTGAAGAGAGAAAGTGGGTCACTCACTTCATGACAAGCCTCAGGGTTCAGACTGAGAGATTAACAAACTTTACATTTAGCCTATCTGTAGGAGCAAGTCTCATTTGCCCTCATGCAGGATTTTGCAGGAATAATCACCTTGATATTCATTTTCTGACCATTAATACCCCAAAACAACCAAACTCCCTCCAGTTTTTAGAACCAAAAACTGTAGAAGAACAAGAAGAAAAGATATTTTCCATGGCACCTCTCAAGATAAAAATCACTAGGTGCTTCACAAAAACAAAAAATGTAAAAATATAAAAAAGAATTTAGAAAATGATTACAAATATATTTAAAAATGAGCAAAAAATTGACTATTGTGATTGTAAAGAAAGAGAGAGTGAATAGGAAAGAGGGAAATCAGTGGATCCTGAGGAAGGTGGAATAGGTGGGGAGAGCAGAACAAGGAGAGGGTGATGAAGGTCACACAAAAACCAGCTTGAACAAGTGAGTTTTCAGCTGCTTTTTAAAGGAGACCACTGAGTCCACTGATCTCAGGCTCAGGGGAAGAGAGTTCCAGAGTCTGGGGTCTACAGCAACCAGTAGGCTTTGATCACTGGACCTCAGGGACCTGCTGGGGGTGTAGGGACTAAAGCCTGATTCATGCTTCTTCGTCAGCTCCGCAAGGGACAGACACGCACGGATTGACAGAAGCGTTTTGCTCTCATACTTCTCCGTCTCCTGGAGAGTGTTGCAAAGCAATTCTCTGGCAGGACAACAGAGGGCGTAGCACTGTTCTGTGGTATCCTGTCGTGTATCGCTCCAAGATAGTCTGTTTATAATGTGGGGTTTTTTGTATACAAGAGACATTTTAACACAGACAAATTTGTCTCTCATCCTCCTCCACCTCTTCATGCGCTCGCCACCTCTAAACCCACATTTCCTGTCATTTCCATCCACAAATAAAACGCTTGCTGTGCATCTTTTCACTCCTCCCGTCACGGGGGAATTAAACATTCATGTTTTTAGAGGTTTTTTTTGCGAGGTATTCTTCAAGCTGCTCCGTGTCTGCCGCTAGTTATCCTCGGCTCTCTTTATGTTTTTGAGGGCGCAATGGCGGCGGTGTAGATGACAGCGGCGTCCTGACCAATCACAAGCTTGCGTTGTCCGTCTTGACTGACAGAAAAGAGAGCTCGACTCCCTCCGTCCTTGCGGAGCTCTCCAGCAGGTCCGCAAGGATGTTGCGTGTCTCCGCACTGATGCAGACGGAGAAGCATGAATCAGGCCTAAGAAGATCACCAAAGTAAGATGGTGCTTGTCCATGTAAGGCCCTATAGATCAGAACCAGGATCTTGAAATGAACCATGAAGTTGACTGGCAACCAATGAAGCTGGAGGAGAAGCAGTGTGATGTGGGTGTGTTTGAAGGACTTGGTCAGAAGATGAGCACAGGCATTCTGAACCACCTGTAGACGGTTCAGGGAGGTTCTGCTCAGACACGTGAAAAGAGAGTTACAGTAGTCTAAGCGTGAGGAGATGAAGGCGTGGATTACTGTCTCAAGTTCAGAGCGGGACAGAATGGGACTCAGCTTAGCAATGTTCCTGAGATGGAAGAAGGAAGAGCGAACAAGAGAACTGTCATAAGAATCCAGGGTGAGAGCTGGGTCAAAGGTCACGCCAAGATTCCTGACGGAAGGTTTGGTGTGAGTAGCACACACTGTATTTAGTACAGACAGAGAGGCATTCAAATCCATTAGCTTAAGCTACAAGACAAGTGCATCTCTAATGGTATGAGGAAAAGTCTAACTGGTTCCTGGAGTTCCACAAGGTGCTATCCTTAGTCATTTATTTAAATTATAATTCTGGAAAAAAAATCTTCTTGCAGAGTCTCTTAATGACACACTGATGCTCTCCTTAAAGATGTCTCAAACAATTTTACTAAACATTTTTCTTTGTTGTTCTCAATAAAATCAATTATTGCACTTGGGATGAAAGAATGAAAGCTTATTTTACAAATGTCCGTGTCTAACTAAACTCTGATCCATCTATTATGTGCTACTAATTCAGGACCAGGTATTGGGTCCCCAGACCTCCTCCTCTCCTCAGCTAAGTCTTGTAGCTCATTCAGAGGGATGCTGGGGTGTTCCTTTAGTTGTCATGAGATAATCTCTACATGACTTCTGGGTCAGCCTCAAGGTCCCTTCCCAGTAGGAGATGTCTGGAGCATCTTCCATGGAAGGTGTCCAGAAAGCACCCTACCAGATGTTTACACATGTACAAACAACTTTAATAGCTCCTTTCAATGCAGACGAAGGGCAGTAACCCCTCTAAGCTCCTCTTGACCAGCTGAGCTCACTCGTTTTATCCCTCAGGGGGAGTCCAGCTACTTGGAGGAGGAAAATCCTTTCAGTCATTTACTTGCAGTTTTGTTCTTTCAGTCATTACCCACAACTCATGACTATTTGGTGAGGGTTGGACCATAGACTGACCCCTGGTATGGTCTTCTATGGAAAGCCGATTCAGGTTGAAGGACTGGACCAAATCAAAAACACTTAAAATGACTAGATCAAGGAACCCAGCTTAGAGATGGCCTCAACCCTGGAGCCAGCCTGGGGGAGAGGCTCATCTTTGCCCATGGGGGTCTAACCCTAATCCAGGAGCCATAGTTAAGATATTCACCATTTTTTGTTTTAAAGTCCAATATAAGATTTTAGCTATAACATAGTACGGCAAGCTGCCAAATCAGTGAATGATTTTGGAAACGCTCTGTGCCTTTCCGCTGGATTGGACGCCTCCCTGGGGATGTGTTTCGGGCATGTCCTGCCGGCAGGAGGCCCCCGGGTCGACCCAGGACACGTTGGAGAGGTTACATCTCCAATCTGGTCTGGGAACGCCTTGGGGTCCTGCCGGAGGAGCTGGTGGAGGTGGCCGGGGAGAGGACGGTCTGGAGCTCCCTAGTTGGGATGCTGCCCCCACGACCCGAGCCCGGAGGAAGACGACGATGACGACACCTTTCAATAATTTAACCCCAGAACACAAATAAATGAGTGGATAATAAAAGGTTCTGAAAATTCCTGCATAAATGTAAGTTATGAATATTTGACACATCAATCATACATTATCTCCATCTGTCAGTCATCGTTTCTTCATTCAGACCCATTCTTTCTCAACATTAAAAACAATGTGTCCTCTGGCTCTGTGTCATTGGTCGGTGGGCAGCAGCAGCAGCAGCAGCCCAGATTCTGGGTACCATGTCGGCTCGCCTCCCCATCATCAGTGTGCGGGTTCGCTCCTCCCTGCTGGGCTCAATCAGTCACACAGCTGCGTCTGTGACCCACACTGAGTGACAGTTACCGCTTTGTGCAAATCAAACCAGCTGAGCAGCACCGAGCCAATCACTCTGCACAACATTCTGCCAATTACCCGGGACGTTCGCGGCTCGGTTTCGTGAATCTTCGGACCCAGTGTGTGAATAATGTCGGCTCCTACCTGCCCACTGTTTGGTTGGCGAGCTGTCTCATTCGGTTGAACTGCTTCTTCATCTTGTGTTTTTCAGCAGCGAGCGGTACAGCCTCTCCACGTATCTCATTGATGAATTAAAGTCAGGTCTCCGCGCTGATACGAGACGGGCGAGGTGCGGTGGTTAGAAATCCGGCTCGGTCATCCTAGCGGACTAGTGTGGGAGGCTGTCGGAGAGCTACTCCCTGCTCATTTTGTTGGTGAACACCGTGTTTCTGTCAGCCGCGCCGCTCCGCAGATGCTGGACCGATTCCTCTCCGCCAGCGATGACAGCTCGACGCTCCCCGCAGATGCATCATGGGAAATGTGGTTCTTCCTCAAGATGCCTCTAAAAGAGGTTGTACAATGTTTAAAAAATGTGATTGAATACTAATCTTATAACATTAAAGGGGAAATACAGCTTTAAAAATAGTTTTGCCTGTAAGACTTACATAAATTAGAAAAATAAACTCTCCTCCTGGAGAGACGATCACAGATGTGTTCAGGGCACATCAGACCAAAAATCAGCACCGAGACTCATCCTCATTCTGACTGATTCACACTCTGAAGGTGTTAACTCTGAGGTCAAAAGCACATATACACTATGAACATTTGCCGTCCTGACTTCCATCAGAATTTGTATTTTGAAAATATAGAACCAAAACGGTGTTAAAAATCTAATCTATTGAAGCTGACCAGGAAAATATCTTACAAAAAGACTGACAACCAACCCCATAAATATATAATTTCTCTGATTCCCAGAGGTGAAAAGCGAACAATTTAGATGGAATGATGGTCCTACATGGATCAAAGGATTGTCTAACATTTTAGACTGATTATGGACCTATGGGACACAATTCTTGAACTTATTTTAACTTTTAATTTCTATAGTCAGCTACATATAAAAACTGGTTACATTTTTTAGACTTCTTCTTACTGTTGTTGCCTGTAGGCCATTTTTACATTTGTTTTCAGGATGCTGCACCATATTATGAAGGAATGAGAATGCAGCACCCCATCCAGGCATGAGCTTATACACATTTAGCAAGCAAACAGCATCATCTTGTGGCTCTGAAAGTCAACTGAAAACTGTTGTATGTTTTAATCTGCAGCAGTTAACAGAAAAAACTATAATTTGTTTAAAAATAATACATAAAAATGCACCTTTTTATGGAATGTTTGAATCTTATGAGTTAGGGCTGATTAAAAACTATAGAGGTGTTCAGTGAAATTATGAGAATGTGCAGAAGAGACATCATTTGTTATGTGGCTGTATTTATTAACTAAAAACTAAAATATGCATTGTTTAAATTTAATTCCTTCAGCATTTTGGTACAGTATCTGTTCTTTTTGACTGCAGGCAAGACAGCTGAGAGTTGCACAAGTCCACAACCGTTCAGAAACAGGGAAAGGTTCTGAGAAAAAGTGCTGCCTTGATGTCCAGGGCACCATATTACAGAGTTTGTCCTCCCAGTTGGACATGCCTGGAAAACCACACCAGGGAGGCATCCAGGAGGTATCCTGACCAGATGCCTTAGCCACCTCAACTGGCTCCTCTCAACGTGGAGCAACGGGTCTACTCTGAGCTCCTCCCGGATGACCGAACTTCTCACCCTGGGAGAACCCAGGCACCCTGCGGAGAAAACTCATTTCGGCCACTACCCAAAGCTCGTGACCATAGCAGGTGAGGGTAGGAACGTAGATGGACTGGTAAATCAAGAGCTTTGCCTTCCAGATCAGCTCTCTCTTCACCCACACCCGCATCACTGCAGACGCAGCACAAATCCACCTATCGATCTCATGCTCCATTTTTCCTTCACTCGTAAACAAGAAAATATTCATGTAGAAGGAATTCTGCCAGATGCAGTGTACCAAAGGGCCAAGTATTTCATCAAAATGACCAAAAGTTCACTTTTAACTTTTAGGCCTAAATTACTTCTTCATACAGGTCAATCTGACACGGTGGTGCTGATACGAGGTGAACTGGTGTGCCACATCATATCTGTCTGGTTTCCAAACCAGAAAAGCACTGCTCAGCGACTTTACTGAATAAGGGAGCCATAATAAGTCCTTCTCCTAGCTCCCTGATCTTAGCTGGAAACTCAAGGTCTCATGCAGAAGACAAGACTTTTACTCTCTGAATAAAGCTCACTTTCTTGTCATAAATGACTTTTTTAAAACCTCATTCTGTTGAATAAAAAATATGCTTGAATCCAAAGTGTTTGATTATTGTATCCTATATCCTTTACATTGTGGGTTAAAATTAATATTTTTCTTTAATGATTCATTTCAGCTCTTACATTACACCAGATCAGTAATTGTTGATTCTTGTAATTTAATCAATCAGTATGAACACAATAATATCACTATATTATTATTAAATGTTAACATTTTTGCCCCACATAACTGTACAACACTTTCACTTCTAAGAGTTAACCTCCAAGTATCTGAGTGAGGGAGTGATTCTCTGAGGTCTTTGGTAACGCCTTTAAACTTGTCAAATTCAGATTTTTCTAAATTTGTCAACAGTTCATAAAAACAGGTATCACTTCCTGATCCCTCAGTTATCCAGCTGTCTCCCAGTTCGGCCAACCAGGTGGGCCAAGCACTTTGGAACCATCCTTTCTGAATAAATATGCCAGCTTCCTGCCATCACATGGAGGGTATCTCAAACTAGACGGGTCGTGCTCAGAGCTGAACTACAGGTTCCGTGCCCAGAGGTCCCGCCACCGGCAGTTTGTCCATACCGACCTCTTGACCCCTGGAACGCACAAGGACCTTCAGCACAAAAGGTTCATAGATTGACACAAATGGCGCTGGATGGTTTTATGAATCTTCTCTAGCTTATCAAACCATACAGCCAAACTGATTTTACAACCCAGACATCACAAGATCTCTGATACTTAACAAGGTTTTGCTACAAACATCTAGCTTACATTCCACCATTTCATTCATGCTTTGTCATGTATAATCACTTAGTTTAGGAAAATATAATTACATTCATTTTTATAACTATATACTTGACTGTCTGAATTACTATGAAGTGTGTGTTCCCTGAATAACCAAAGAACAAATATTCAAAGACCAATCAGATTGATGATTCATATTTATATGGAACATCACATCTTATTGATCATTAAATAAATGTAGCACATTCAAACCACTACACAGATGTTCAGCTCTAGGATACAGCACTCAACAAAGCTCAGCAGCACTTTACACACTGCATCCTATATCCAATATATCGGGACAGGTAGACGGGTGAAAACAGCGTTCTCTACCTTGATATGTCTCTGCTACATCTGTAGCCTTTAATTATCCTTCACCTATAGTTCCATGCAGATGTGGAGGACCATGCCCCCTGCAGTCTGACTAGCCTGGACAGAACATTTGTCAAGACACGTCACGTGACTCTTCTGATGAAGGGAACAGGTGAGGCTGAAAAATGTCATGAAAACTTTGTGTGAAGAAGAGAAAATATCATTACCCATAGATTAGGATAGGTTATTCAGTTGTTTTTACCACTTAGTTTTTGCTGCACATCAAATTAAAAAGTGAAAAGTTATCAGTTATACTGAATCAGTATCTGAGGTTGCAATGTGCATTTTAAAGGTATTCTAAAACATTTCAAATAACAGTGTATATTAAACTCCATTGTACTTCACAAATAAATGTTACCAGATGCATCAACATATGTATTTCAATCAACAGCAGTTGAAAAAAGAAACACTCATCTACTGACAAATACACAAAACCGGTGTTTTCGACGTATACCGAAACACATTAAATTCAAGCTGAAATGAGAAGTCCCTAATTATTGTCTTCCTAACAAAATATGTACAAACATGGCCAGTAACACGCTATTAAAGCTCAAACTAATTTCAAAAGATTAGCAATACACATAGAACAATTACAACTTGAACACGTGTTCCAAAATGGGATTGCATTAACATGACTCCAGAGGGACAACAGACTCGGAAAGGTTAAACAGAGCGCAGCAAATTACTGCAATTTTGTCAACCAATGCAAGTGAGTCAGTTGATTTGACAGCCACGTGCCCGATAGGCATGGTCCTACTCTGCAAAATCTGGTACTTTCTCCTAACTAAACCTATTACTCTTTCTACATGAAAACGAATACCTGCCAGCTTCCTTGTTTGTTCAACCTCATAAGCAGACAGTTGCTTTTTCCCTTCTGTGAAAGCAGGCGTCTTTAAAGAAGCACAGAAAAATTCTACACAGTCTTCAGCAGTGAACCCCCGATCTGCAAGTACAATATCTCCAGGTAGCAGTTTGTTTAAGATACCACACTCCTCTGTTATTTGTTTGTCACTGGTCCTCCCTCCCCACGCACTTGAAATATAAGTAACATAACCCTGAGGAGAAATACCAGTAAGAAATTTTATTGTGTTGTGGCGATTATATTTGGACCAAGTTTGTTCTCTTGCCAAAAAGTTGTAAGGCCTCTCAATAAATACTTCAAAACAGTCCAATATCACTGCAGCTTTGGAACCAAAGGCTTTTCTGAATGACATGGGCATGGTTGACAGCGTTACTTCTCGCTCAGGCCACTCTATGAGGAATTCTAGTCTTTCATGGAGAACAGGAATCATCTTCAGCCAAATTCGAGACACAGTAGATGTTGACACATTAAATCGGTAAGCAAGGTCTTGGAATTGTAGATTTAATCTGAGATGCATCAGTACCATAATGAACTGCTCAAACTTGGAGAGAGCAGATATCGATGACACAGTGATGAACTGTTCACAGAGCTGAAAAATTTGCATCAAAACTAGAAAATTGGGCAATCCAGTGTAGAACTTTGTTTTCTCGTTATCCTGGAAGGTTTCTTGAGTGAATTTAGTGTTCTGAAGTTTTTCCCTAAGGCCACAGATATCAGACGTGTAGTCTTTCACTGCATCCTCCAGCCTAGTGAGGTCGACCATGGTCAGATCCGTCTGGCACTCATCTGCAAACATCCAATCATTGTGACTATTAATAATGTGGTTTAGGATTTTTTTTTTTAATAAATAAATAGAGGCTTATTTACCTTCGACAAATTCAACATAAGGGATCGGTGAGCCTCCATCACTGAGAACATCATTGAAGTCAGCTACCTCCTCAGTGCATGGCTGCTTACATGCTTCCGTTTGTGGCCCCTCGTTACACTTTAGGTAACACAGGTTAAGAGTAGAGGCCCAGTCTTCAGACTTAACATCTTTTGCTTTACTAGGCCAACCTAAGAAATGTAAAATAAAGTATAAACACATCATTATGGCACTGCAGCGTGGCACGCACTCTGCTGAGAAGGTCAACTCTCCTCCATACAGGACCTGTACACCCCCAGGACATTGAGGCGTGCAGGTCGAATAACAGCAGATCTGTCCCACCCTGGACACAGTCTCATTGACTCGCTCACATCTGGCAGGAGGTTCCGATCCATCCAGACCAGAACCTCTCACCACAACAAGTTTCCTCCCCTCTGCAGTTGGACTCTTAGGACTGCCCAATCAAGTCGCTTGGTTTCAGTTATATGACCCTGTGTTGTGTTTGTACCTGAACTGAGCCGCTCTGATTAGTACCTACACTTGTCACTTTATATTTTATTTTATCATGATTATATTGTTACTTCCTGTATTTTTTATGTCTCTTTTTTTGCACCAAGTACCGCAGCAATTTCCTAATTTTGTGCTTTCTCGCTCACATGGCAATAAAACCTTCTAATTCTGATTCTAAGCTAGTTGCTAACAACATTAGCACTCAAAGCTTTTTGCAGTAGAATTAAGTTAACAATTATTAAGTTTTTAAGACTTGGTAAATTCTTACCAGTTAGAAAGTTATCGCTGCAAACTCTAGCATTGTCCCTTTTAGTACCTCCTGATGTGAGCCGGAGATTACTGATCCACCTCTTCCGTCTTCTTTGAGTACATTTTTTTAATGAAGCCCTTTGTGGCACACTCCTTTCAAGACACGAAAAAAAACGTTTGTTTGTCCTAATTAGAACAGTTGAACAAACCATAGATAGCACATGTTTTAGGCATTTTGACACCCAGTCAATAGACAAGAGTGGTTCTGTGCAGCGGCAGATACTTTTTCCAAGTACCTGGCGCAAGTAGCTCCACCACTTGGGCGTGATTTGTAATCGTAGGATGTCCAAGGAAGATCCCGTAATTCTCGCCTACGACTGGCTATTTTATGTAAAAGGATGCAGCCTTCCCTTGCTGCAGGGTTGTTTACAGCCAGATCTTGATGAGTTTTTTTTTTTTAAGAAAATGTAAACTCATGGTTATAATAACCATTCTGTCCACTTTCTCTACATACCAGTTAAGGTTTTTTTGTTAGATAAAAACACCTAAAAACGTCAAACGTGACCTTGTAATAAATCTTGTTGCATTTTATCACTCAGCATCTGATTAAATGTGTAACATTAAATAAAAATTTGATTCAAAGCTGATTTAGACCTATTTTTCAGCAGTTTTCATTATTCTAGAAGAGAAACAGACCTGCTGCACACTGCTGGGCAAAACAGGGCAGTTTTATTATATTTCATACCCAGGTAAGGCACACACGTTTATCCTATTTACTCTGCTTTAATAAGAATCTCAATGCGGTTGAGTCAAGAGATATAAACTAAGACCAACAGTGTGATAAATGCAACAAGATTTATTATAAATTCACATTTTACATTTTTAAATAAAACAAATGTAAAAAAATACATATTTTGCAAAACAGGACAGGATGGTTATTATAGCGCAAAAATTTTCTTTACAAAACTCCCCAAAACTGCTGTTTTGTTGGTAGTAGGAGGGCCATAGACTGAATGTCTGTGAGGAGGACAGTCTGCACTTAGCAAGGGAAGACGGTTTGCTGCTAAATGAAGCAGCCAGTCGTAGTAGAGCCCTTCTAGCCAATCAGAGGCGAGTAAGGCGGGATCTTCCCTGGACATCTTACGATTCCAAATCACATTCCAAAACAGAGCGAAAAAAATGAATGGAAGTCAATGGGGCTAAAAACGCTATTTTCTAATTCCGCTTGTTACATGCCATGGATTTCCCAAATGATGTCCGCGAATTTCGAAGACACATTTTGATACAGAAAATTTTCTTATTTTAGAACGGGGGAAATATTATTTTAGGTTTTGTGTGAAAATAAGTCCAAGACTACAAATGCGCTTCACGAAAGTGACGTCATCGAACCAGACATGGAGGAAACAGAGGGAAAATAGCTGTAAGTTCAGCAAACCTCCCACAGGAGGAAAGAACCACCATAAATCTGGCCATGTGGTAAGTAGCAGCTACTCTAGGGGAGAAGAGATTCTGTGGTGATGTTATATATGCAACGTGCCGATGTCCGATTTGTAGTCATGCTAATTACAGCTCTTGATTTACCAGTCTATCTACAGCCCAGTCCTCACCTATAGTCATGAGCTTTGGGTAATGACCAAAAGAACAAGATGACGGATACAAGTGGCCAAAATGAGTTTTCTCCGCGGGGTGGCTGGGCTCAGCCTTAGGGATAGGGTGAGGAGCTCGGACACTCGGGAGTGACTCGGAGTAGAGCCGCTGCTCCTCCATATCGAGAGGAGTCAGTTGAAGTGGTTTGGGCATCTTGTTAGGATACCTCCTGGACGCCTCGCCAGGGAGCCATTTCAAGCAGGTCCTGCCGGCAGGAGGCCCTCTGGTCGACCCAGGACATATTGGAGAAATTACATCTCCGATCTGGTCCAGGAACACCTTGGGGTCCTACTGGAGGAGCTGGTGGAGGTGGCCGGGGAGAGGATGGTCTGGAACTCCCTAGTTGTGATGCTGCCCTCGCGACCCGGATAGGCAGAAGAAGACAAGGCTAATTACAAACTTTTACAAGCTGAAAAATCTCAAAGTACGTGACAGGTGTGGTCGAAACACCCATCATTAGTTTTCATTAAATAGCTCTTTTAGCCCCATTAACTTGCATTCATTTTATCGTTCTTCCGGGGATCCATGAGCCAACCAGAAAGTGAGGAGACTAGGCTCCCGATTGTTGTCTGATTATCCAGGGTTGGGTCGCGGGCACCGTAGCTCAAGCAGAGAGGTTGTTCCTTGGCCAACCAAGAAACAGGGGCCGAGTCCCAATCAGTCTTTGTCAGACACGTGACCTGCCTGTCAACCACAATCCCCTGGCGCCATTTTTAGTGTACTCGGGTTGCTAGGGGAAGCTGCAGCCAAAGTTAAAGCAGCACACAAGAGTCAAAAGGATGAAAATATAGAACAAGGTCAAACGCATCCCTTAAGCTGGGCGGACACTGTGCGACTTTTTCACTCGTAGCACTCAGCTTCAGCTCAAACTGTACGACTTCCTTGCAGGGCAGATCTCACGAGTCATGTGCTCACACTGTACGACCCAGTTCTCGGATGCGATCTGACTGCTCACACTGTACGTCTGGTAGCAACACGTCAGACCTAAAAAATTTGCTAAAAATAGCAGTTTTTACACAACACATCAGACTTTTTGTCTTGTTTTGCCTGTTGTCCTTCGGGAGTGCTGCAGGAGGACACACAGGGATTTATGGGGGTTGGATGAGGAAAATGAAATAAAGAAAGTAAATCTGTTTTGTGATCAGTTTAATCAGACATGACCACGACAAACATGCTTTCTTGACAATCTTTGTGAGTAAAAAAACGTGTAGAAATAAAAACGAACAACGTGTGTTATTAGGGAAATAGCGGGCGAGCGGTGTTGATGCATGATTGCGCATGCGCCGTGAGCGGTTCTGATACTTTTTGGGTCGCAGCTGCTCGCAGCGCCGCTTCAACACAGGGTATCTGCAGGTTTAAGGGAGCCAAATTTAAGACTTTTTAAGACCTTTTTAAGGCCACTTTGACCAAATTTAAGCTATTTTTTAAATTAAATTCAAGCTATAATTTCCAGCTATTGCCTGGGGCCGGTGCTAACCACGTCGTGAACGTGGGATTAGCCATCCAGTTACCATTAAACTTGCACTTCCCCATGGCGCAAACTCCCACTAGCTTAACCAGCTAATGTGCTCATCTAAAAATAGCCCCCTTTCACAACCAGCTGAATGTGTACGGTTCCGCTTACGGCAACATCACACACAAAAAATGCTGAACACTAACTAGAAATTCATGAAAATTTTTATAGAAATAAAATAATCTTGCTTATTGGGTCTTTGGTAATTTAAGACCTTTGGAAACTAGATTTAAGGATTATTTGTCATTTTTAAGGATTTTCAAGGCCTTAAATTTGGAAAAGCAAATTTAAGACTTTTTAAGACTTTTTAAGGACCCGCGGATACCCTGTCAACAGTGCGATACTCCCACGAGGGACGAGCAAAATATCAAACACGCCAGAAGTCCGTGCGAGCTCACGATTGCTGATTGGTAGCTGGTCACGTGGTGTTAATCGCCTCTCGTAACCCCCTGTACACTACACGACGCTCAGCGCAAAACTCGCCCCAATCTTGTGGATTCTCGCACGAGTGGAAAATCGGCTCAAAAAAGTGAAAAAGTCTCACAGTGTATGCCCGGCTTTACAGGAATAACCTTGTGAAGGAAACTAAGGATCTGTATTTTCAGAAATTGTCTATAAATCGTCAATGTAGATCCCTACGACCTCAAAGGAAACAAATGGAGCTCAGTCATTTCATTACTGCCTCAAACTACCGCATTGGTTCTTACAAACTAGTGTTTGGGATCGGTGTGTAAACACATCAACAGTTTAAAACTTACAAATCACTGGATGCATATGAACATTTCACACATGGCTGGGTAAGATCTGCTAACATTTTAAACGCAAGACTGAAATAACATGGTCGTCTCTGCCAAGGTAAGCTTTTTCAGTGATCCCCTTTCACTCGAGAAAAGAGGTGGACAGAGGACCCAAAAATTGTACTAGAGAGTAACACTACTTTTTTTTTTCATTTTTACTCAAATGAAAGTAAAAAAGAAGCCAAAAATTACTTTAGCAAGAGTAAAAAGGTATTTGTTAAAAAGGCTACTTGGGTGCTGAGTAACATCTTATTTAATATTTTTAGAATTACATCATCAGACATAAAATAAACATAAGGTTATGGGCAACCTTCTATTTTTGACACTAAATTGAAAAATATATTGATACAAATAAATAACAAAATTACATATTAAATTGTAAGCATAAAAAAGACTAACTAGTTTTTTGCAATTAAATACCAATACTTAGAATTTATAATGATAAATATGTCGTGAAACAAGGTTAATAGTATTTCCGTGACAGTTTATGGTGTTTACTGTATAATCACTTGATCTCAAAACGCAACAAGCAGAACAGACAGAATACTACATCAAAAAAGCTTGTGTAAAAACAGGTGGAGTCCCTTAATAAGCCGTAGGTGTGTGTCTGTATCCGGTGTATTTTTTGTTTAAAATATGTTTGCTCATCATTCAGTGAATTTACTCAAGAGTGGGTAGAGCTTCCAGAGATTTTACTGAAGTAAGAGTAGCAATAATTCACAATATTATTCAAGTAAAAATAAATAACGCATAGCAAAACTACTATTGAAAGTAGCGTGTGATGCCTGACCCTCAACTGCACGTTCACCTTCACCAATATGGAGTGGCCTCCTCATTCTGTTTCTGACTACTTTTTTTCACCTGACGTCTCTTGCCGCAGCTGCAATCGTGCCATTCGCCGTGCTGCCCGTGAAGTGTCTGTTGGCCTCACCGAATTGTGCCCCATATGAAGGGATGGTGCCCAGTCAGGGTCGGTCTCCATCATTTCATATGCTGGTTGACCTGGAATCAAATGTGGTTTGTTAATGTTGGATGCAACCATTTTTTTTATTCTAACTACTGGATCAGACATGCTACTGGTTAACCATTCAAGCATCACTCTTAAATCATATGAGGAAAGCTCACACTTTGGCAAATGTGTTATTGCACAATTATGTGTTATTATTACTGTTACATTATACCAGGGGTGGGTAGAGTGCCCAAATATATCACTTGAGTAAGTGTAGCATTTCTTCAACATATTTATAATCAAGTAAAAAGTAGCAGCCCAAAAACATTACTCCACTAACAGTAAAAGATATTTAGTAAAACACTGCTTGAGCACTGAGCACTCAATCTTCAAATTATGTCATCTTTCAAACAAAAACATATAAAGTTGTTGACAAGTTATGATATTTTAAAGACTAAAAAGAAAGAAACTATACAAATTAATAGCACAACAATACGTTTTAAGCAGATGAAAGCCGTTTCTGAGTAAATTGCTACCCACATCTGCAATCAACTGCCCTCCATTTATGCAGAAGTTTGGGACTTTATATGGCCCCAAAACATGAGGCTGAAGTCAGCTTCCGATTAGGGAATTGCCTAAAGGGCAATCACACCCAATTTTTTTATACTCTGACCATCTTTAATCTGCTCTAGCTCGAAAACTACAACACCTACACTCTTCAAACATGTACTGGTTTATTCTAGACTACTAGCAGATTACATAAAACATAGTTTGTGATTTGTGAAACCTTTTTCTGATTTGTGAAACTTCAAGGAAGCCAGATTTATGATTTTTTTTTTAGCAAATACACTACATTGGAACTGGTCCTGTGCAAAAACTACATCACCCACACTCTTCAAACATGTACTGGATTATTATAGGCTAATAGCAGATTACATAAATATAATTAAAATAGTCCATTATTGATCAAAATGCGAATTAGAAGATTGGATGAGCAAAACTTTGAAGTTTGACAGTGAAGTTCCATTGTGAATGTCTATTACTGAGTTTGATTTATTAATTTTACATGAAATTTGGAAAGGAACAGAGAAAGGTTAAAACAAAAAAAAGTATGTCAATTTGTAGCACATGATATCTGATCAGTTTAATCCTGAGCTTAATGGAGTGTTTGTAAACAGTTAGGCTCTTGGTTATGGTAATTTTTCATTCTTAGAATTTTATTATTGGATCAAGAAAATGAAACACGAGGTCGCATTAACAATTTGAATTTTAATATTTAATTTCTGCGATGTCTTGCGACTATCAGATTATATGAATTTTGAGTGAGCTGCTGAATCCTTCTGAACGAAGTGCCCCTAGTGCACAAGCGATAACAAATCTAAGTAAATCTCTACATGAGCTCCATAAGCTCTCTTGTCCTGAAAAGTGCTTTACATTTGAACCTGGTCTGTGAAACAAGGTACCATTAAAAGGTATCAAACGACTTAGTAGTGCAGAATAATCTAGTACAGATTTGAACGGTCTAGATGTTGTAGTTTTGAAATTACAGCTGTTTTAGTGTGGTCTAGATGCAGAGGAAATGCTAACATCTGGCTTTATTGATTTTTCACAAATCCCAATGGTGGTTTTAACTGTTCTGCTAGTAGTGCAGAATAATCTAGTCCAGGTTTGGAGTGTGGGTGTTGTAGGTATTTTGGCTAAACAAGTTCTAGATTCTTAAAAAAATGTATAAATCTGTCTTTCTTGAAGTTTCACAAATCACAAACTAAGTTTTATGTAATCTGCTATTAGTATGGAATAATCCAGTACAGGTCTGAATAGTGTATGTGTTGTAGTTTTCGAGTTAGGGCAGATTAAAGATGGTCAAAGTAGAGAACATTTGGGTGTAATTGCCCTTTAACCATTTCCGAATCGGAAGCTGACTTCAGCCTCATCCCCAAAGCAGAATCTGTGAGTTCGCTTACACAAAACAACTGTTTTACTTGCCTTTGTGAAAATGCAGCGAGCAAACACGCATGTGGGAAGGTGCGGTTTTGAAAGTTATGTCCTTCCTTCCGACAGCTGCGACCCACGCCATTCGACGTCTCTTTGTTAGTTCTCCTATTTTATTTCCAAAACTTCTTTTCCAAGAAGGAAACTTAAAAAATCTAATGCTATTATCAAGTTTTTGTCTCTTGTAATTGTGTGACCTGGCACGGCAGCCATTCACACAACACGAGTGTACCATTTTCTACAGATTTTTAAGCTCACAGCCACACACACAAAGCGACTGATTGTTCCGTTGAACACACTCGTTTATCCCGTCATGCCACGCGTCTTCTTCTTCGTCTTCTTCTTCTTCTTCTTCTTCTTCTGTTGTTTAATGGCGGGTGGCATCTAGCTTGTAGTTGCATTTCCGCCTGCTACTGTGCTGGAGTGTGGGTCGAGGGGGAGAGAGAATAAAAAAGGGAAAACTAAACTCTATTACAGCTGTGTTTTAGGAATTATATCACTAATTTACATTTATTTTCTTCTCCAATTAGTAGATTTTTCATACTCAGAGATCCACATTTGTTACTTTTTTAATTAGTCTCTGATTTTGTTTCGGTTACTACAATAGCAAATGGCATGTTAAACTGTTTCCATTCGCGTTCCACAATGGTCTGGTTTCCCATACATATGGGAAAAATAGAATGCAGTATAGGGTTTAATAACTATATTCTTTTTACAACACTTTTTCCAGTACATGTAGTGTATTGCATCCATTTCTTCACTTGGGCTCTATTCACATAATTGCTACACATAGTACATGCAGGTACTCATACTGACAGGTTTCTTTTTCTTTATTGATTTACATTAGACACCATTTTGTTGTGTCTACATTGAAGTGCCCTGTGTTGTGCTCTCTCTCCTCTGCTGAGTTTCGCTGATGACCCTCGATTCCTGGGGGTGGACCTATGATTAGTCATCGGATACTACTCCCCCTGACTGGTATTCCGGCTCGTGGGACCTGGACGTCCGTGATTCCGGCTATTGCTGCTGGGATACTTCGCTCGCTGGGACCTGACCTGTTTGCTGCTCGTCTTCCTCCTACTTGGGATTACGTTAAGTGCAGTTACAATGATCAAAGATACTGCTTCAAATTATTCCCTCCACGTGGATATATTAAGGATTTGCTGACTTATGATTAAACACCTTCAAAGGATTTACCCCTCCAAAGGAAATTAGCCCCTTTTGGCCTCTGCCGGGGAAATTACATCAAGCATACTCGACGTAGACCCTTCAGGCCTCTGTGTTCAACGTCAGGTGGTCTCTGACGGACCACCGTGCCCTTGAAAAGGGGGGATATGTAGCGTGATGAATTGTCCATTTCTGACCTAAAAGGCCCTGCTCTGTTTTGCTCTGCTCAAAGCAAAACCAGAAGTTTCTGACAAGAACTAATCTGCATGAGATATTGCTCAAGGTCTCATGCTTTGCTTCTAAACTGTTTCTTATTTTCCAGCTCAAGAATAATATGTACACTTTCTTTTTAATAAATCAGAAGAACTCTATTTTTAATAAGCTAATCAAACAAAGTGTTAGTCCAATAATAAAATGTGAACCAATTTGTTAAATGAATGTCATGTTGTGGTGTGGAAATCTAAGTCTGGAGAGGAGGGAACTAACTCGAGGGAGGAGTGGTCCGATCTGAGCTGAGAGGATTTTCCTGGGACTGAGATCCAAAAGGTGAGATGTGGAGGGAGCTGAGTTTGTGGAGGTCCAGGAAGCTTAGGTGGGCAGCTGGAGGTGGTTCTGGCCAGGGAGCGGCTGAGAGACAAGCAGGTTGGAGATCCAGATGATAGGAGTTCCAGAGTTCAGTCAGTCAGAGATGAAGGTGGAGGTTTTATCTGGTGAACAAGAGCAGGAAGGGTAAATGCAAAAATCCAAAAACACATCTAAAATCTCAAAAGGTCCAAAGAGCTCAAATATAATACTAAGAGGTGGCTTAGAAGGTACCCAGGTAGAGTAATCATCCAGCAAAGTGTAGAAGTCTCTCAGCTGCTTAAATACACCTGGCCGGCTGATGAGCAGATCTGCTGCAGCTTGGTTAACCTCCAGACACGCCCACCTGCAGAGGGAAAACTCAAGAGACAGGGAGTGACAGCAGGAATACACCTCAGACTGTGACAATGACAATGTTATGATCAGTAGTTTTCAATGAGTAATATAACTTTAAACTAGCTGCACTAGACCTTCTCATCCATGTAATGCTTAAAGTCACATGACACATTTCCTTTTTCTGATCCAATCAGAACCTTCCAGATCTGACACGAGGCGTGGTTTTGTTGGTGCTTGGTACATCCCCTCTTGTTGTCCTTTTTTGATTTGACCGTAAGTCAAAACATCCATATCATAAAACTATGCCCACGTCATCTTAACATCAGTTCAAAGTGTTCTAGAGAAGTTGTTGAAGTGGCCAATCCGTAGCTTTCCTCTTAAAGCCGAAAGAACCTAACGACAAGATGGATTAAATCTGTTACATGTTCCACCTGCTGCAACGGTTCCTTTCAGAATAAAAGCTGAACCATCACAAACCCTTTTGAGGGTCCTGCTAGATGCCAATAAAACTGTTGTGACCTGGAAGTATCTCAAGACTGGTCTGGTCGGCAACCGTTGCTTTTCTACCGGCTTCGGTTCCAGAGGAAGTCAAGCTGGACCTCGACATTCCTGATCTAACGGGGTCTTCCGCCAAGGGTACTTAGACCAACAGAATGGCATCTCGATGTGTGTTATAAATCTCCAAACCAAAGCTTAGAGCGAAACATCATCTTCACTCCCATCAGAACTAATCGTTTCTCCGGATTTGCTGGTTCTGAACACCTTTCACACACACACACACCATCCTCAGTCTTACTCCACCTTAGTTCATCATGACATAGTGTTAGTCTTGTTTAATTTGTTTAGTAATAAATCTTGAAACTTTTAAGCCTGACTCACTGTCTTTTCTTGAAGTTGATATGAAGTGTTGCTCAATCCCTGCAATAAAAAGATCAGATCTTCTGGTTAAATTTATTAAAAGAGCCATTAAGGTGATATTTCATACTTTGTGATATTTCACATTTTATGGTTTCTAATTAAATGTAATGACATATTCACTACAGTGGTAAGTAGCAGCCGTGATAGGGAAAGGAGATTCTGTGGTGACTTCATATAACATGCCGATGTCTGATTTGTAGTCATGCTAATTACGAACATTTACAAGCTGATCAATCTCAAAGTACATGACTGGTGTGGTAAAAGCACATTAGTTTTCATTTAAATTGCAGTACAACATATGTGCGATGCAGGGCTTAAGGCAAAGCAGATTAGAAAATAGCTTTCAGCCCTGTTGACTTGTATTCATGTTTTCATTCTTCCAACTGGAAAGGGAGGAGACTCCTCTTTCAAGTTTTTTTTAAAAAGCCGTCCTCCCCACAGACATCTATATTGATCTTCCCTCACTGCAGGTTTTTTCTTTTTAGGTCTGCAGCCAGATCTTAAGTTTTTTGAAGAAAATGTGAACTTAGTGCCATAAAAACCAGTCGGGGCTGTTTTGCAACATATCAGTTTCAGTTTCTTTGACAAAAGCTGGACAAAATACGGCACTTTCATTCTACTTCATACACATGTAATGCACATATGTTTATCCTATGTACTCTGCTTTAATAAGATCATATTGATGCTTGAGAGCCAACAGATATAAAGTAAATCCAACAGTGTGATAAATGTAACAAGATTTATTATAAGTTCACAATTTACTTTTTTTTCACAGAACAAAATCTGTTTCACAAAACAAGACAGAATAGTGCTTTGCATTTTCTTTGCAAAACTACTCAAAACACCAGTTCTGTTGGTGGGAGGATCTGCACTTAGCAAAGGAAGATGGTTTGATGCTAAATGCCTTTTAGCCAATCAGAGGCAAGAAAAGCAGGATCTTCCTTGGACATCCTACAGTTCCAAGCCAGAAGGAGGACAGATACAATAAAAGTGTCTGGATGCAATATCAGAGATTGCTCACATCTGCTTTTATTTACCATAAGGGAGACACCGCGGACTCCTCCGCGCATCAGAACCTTCTAGAAGTTCCAAAGCCCAGTTTTGAAAGTCGAGGTGATCGCTCCGTCCAGACTGTTGCACCCTGACTTTGGAATGAACTTCCTTTATCCTTACGTAGCATTGACAGTCTGGACACTTAAAAAAAAACAGCTAAATACCCTTGTATTTAAAGCTGCTTTTACCTAAATCTTTTATTTTCTTATATTTAACTCACATTTGTAATCATCTTTCATCTGTTTATGAAATTTTATAATTTTATGACTTAATTTTTTCTGATGCTAATTCTCTTTTGAGATCCTTATGATTTTATGACCTGCGATGGACTGGCTCTCTGTCCAGGGTGTACCCCGCCTGATTGCCCATTGACCACTGGAGATAGGCACCAGCCCCCCCCCCCCCCCCACCCCCCCACCCCCCCACCCCCCCGCGACCCTACGTGGACAAAGCGGGTTCAGACAATGAATGGATGGATGGATGATTTTATTACTTTGTTTCTATTTTGTTTTGATCTCTGTGAAGCACTTTATGATTCTATGTGATAAGTGCTATATAAATAAAAATTACATACTTACTTACTTACCAACTATCTTTTGCCCTGCTCACGTGCTCAGAGATACACGTTACCGAGAAGTGCGTGTGAACAATCTCTAACAGTGCAGGACCCAGACCTGACGTCATCCAGCCCGGACTGGCTGATGTGGAAGTGGCATGAGTGTACGTCACAGAAGGGAGTAGGGTGTGGTATTGGACCTAGTCCCTCCAGCATGTCCTGGGTCTTCCCTTGGGTCTCTTCCTGGTTTAACGTGCCAGGAAAACCTCAACAGGGAAGGCACCCAGGAGGCATCCTACAGATGCTCTCGATGTGGTGGAACAGCAGGTCTACTCCGAGCCCCTCCCTGAGCTTCTCACCCTATCTCCAAGGGAGAGCCCAGACACCCTGTGGAGAAAACTCATTTTGGTCGCTTGTATCCACGTTCTCGTTCTTTTTGTCACTACCCCAAAGCTTGTGACCATGGGTGAGGGTTGGGACATACCTCAACCAGTAAATTGACAGCTTGCCTTTGATTCAGCTCACTCTTCACCACGACAAACTGGTACAACGCTCACATCACTGCAGATGCAGCACCAATCCGCCTGTTGATCTCACACTCCATTTTTCCTTCACTCGTGAACAAGACCCAGAGATACTTAAACTCCTCCACTTGGCACAGGACCTCATTCCTGACGTGGAGAAGGCATAGTCCAGCGTTCCATGGCTAGGACCTAGACAGCAGTTGACTCCTGACAGTCTGGACACTTAAAAAAAAAACAGCTAAAGACCCTTGTATTTAAAGCTGCTTTTACCTAAATCTTTTATTTTCTTATATTTAACTCAAATTTGTATGCAACATTTCTGAATCTGAAGTTAAGTCAAAGGCAGCGAAGCGTCTGTGCAGCGCAAAAGCCCGGGTGGACAGTTTGTTTAATATAAAGCGGGAGATTACAGATACAGTATTTTGCTCGTGCCCTTGCTACCCCTGACCTGCCAACCTTGTCAACATTTTTTGAGTACCACTTGTGCGACGTTTTTTTTTGCGGACTTTTGCAACTCCATTGCTTTTCACGCTGTAATCTCCCCATATACTGCATGGAAATTTTTACACACACACACACACACACACACACACACACACACACGCACGCATGCACACACACACACACACACACACACACACACACACACACAGTTTACCTTACCAGAACAGCAGCCAGTGGCGAACTGGAGGGAGAGAGGAGCAGCGGACAGGACGAAGCAGGGAGGAGGGGGGCAGGGGTGTTACGCTATTGGGCAGGATAGTTTTTCTACGATGACTGGCTTAAACTTCTTCACCACGCCGCTGAGTCGTGTTGTCAGACATGAGTACCTCACGTGCATATTTGCCGCAGAACTCAACTCACGTATCTGCAGCTCTTTGCGTAGTTTAGAGGGGTGAGTCGTACCAGCATAAATAGATGCCAAATTGTGAACTGGCTACGCAAGATGCATACAGGTTGGCAGGTCTGCTGCCCTGGGCCTGGGCCCTTTAGAGTTTGTGGACCCCTGGGCAATTGCCCAGTTGCCCATGCCGTTACTCCGGCCTTGCCCACAGTCCAAACATATGACAGTCAGGTCAATTGGTCTATATAAATTGTACGTATGTGTAAGTGTGTGCATGCTTGGTTGTTTTTCCTGTGTGTCTCTGTGTCGCTCTGTGATGGACTGGCAATTATCTGTTCAGGGTGTACCCCGCCTGTATCCCCATAGACTGCTGGAGATAGGCAGCAGCCCCCCACGACCTTGTGTGGACAAGCGGGTACAGATAAAAAAATGGATGGACATGGACCTATTTGGGTGTCTTTAATAAAGTTAACATACACATACAAGATAAGCTAAGTAGGAATATGTAGCATATGTGGGTGAAATGGGACAATTTTTTGCTTTTTCTCTTATAAAATAAGAACACTGGCAGCGATAGAGCGGGTTGTCCAGTAATCGGAAGGCTGTAGGATCAATCCTGGCTCCTGGTGGATAATTTTGCCGTTGTGTCCTTGGGCAAGACACTTAACCCCCCTTGCCTTCTGCTGGTTGTGGTTGGAGAGATTGATGGTGCCTGTGGCCTCTGTCAATGTGCCCCAGGACAGCTGTGGCCACATTGTAGCTCATCGCCACCATGGTGTAAACATGTGTGTAAATGGATGAATACACTGTAGTGTAAAGCACTTTGGAATCCTCTGAGTGTGGGTCATTATTATTTAACAATAGAAATGTATGGCAAAGTAGAGCTGCCACCCATTCAAATGAGAGCGATATCACCTTACGTTTAGGTTTACCCTCTGGTTGATGGCGGTTTGTGTCGTTACAGAAGGACCCACGTGGAGGCGCCAGAGCGTCGCCGTTCGCCATTTCAACCACAGAAGAAAATGAGCTACAGGAGTTTACTTGCCGAATGACAGAAAAACAGAGTTCACAGAACAGAAACGACAGTTTCTCCTTTCGGTACCGAGTTGCACGTTTTTGTTGAGATCCGACTGGGAACTTCGCTCGGGGAAAATGCGAGACCGAACAAAAGAATTAGGAAATGTGAGTTCAAACTTTAGCGGCTAATAGTAGCGCGCTAGCAGGGTGTAAAAGTTCATTGGTTCAGTCGCGTTTTAGTTTCAGACTGCTGTGACAGTTTTGGTAAAACAGTAACGCACGTTAAGTCATGACTAGAATAGAGTTTATTGGGTCTTTTTGCTGAGTTTAAGAGCCTCGGCGACACTTTGTTCCCAACTTCCGTTTCAGCTCATCTGTGAGGCCAACAGGGCAGGGCAGCAGGAGCTCATTTTATACCTAAACTGTCATTATTTCAGCTCTGTTTGGGGCTTTCATTTTGCAGAAGGCTGAAACTTCAGATGAGGATGAAGAGGGCAAAGCTCTGGTGACCAAATCCGGAACTTCTTCACTTAAAGAGGAGAAGGAGAATGATGCTTTCTTTAAAAAGGTGAGAAATGTTAAGCTTTCTCTGGAGCTGCTTCAGGATATTCTCACTGTTTTTAGAGTAAACTGATTGTCTCAGCTCTAAACTTATGAAAAGTCTTAAAGGTCAGTCAGTTCTGAAGATGAAATCTCACTCATTGCTTGTTTTGACTACATGAGTCTTTGCTAATCCCAGTTTTTCTTTCAATCGAGTTCCCAAAAGAACTAAAACAACTTTTAATGACAAAGCCCCTCAAATGTAATCAATAGAACTGAGCTGATTGTTCAGTTCTAGTTCTCAGGAAGTTGATGTGATGATCCATCTTTTGTAACTTGTTCAGCACGAGGAAGGAGTTGGTGTCAATGTGCAGCAGTCTGCAGGTGTGAGGCAAGGGACACGATGGTCATGTCTCCAGGTCATAACAGGGACAAACATGACTGACATACACTTAAGGACAGTTCAGAGAGTCTAGTTGAGATATGTTTGTTCCTGCTGGAGGAAACCACACATGCACAGGGAGAGCATATAACTCCACTCATAACAGCAGCAGCTGCTGGGTGTTGAGCCTGCAACCTTCCTGCTGCAAGGGTTAGGGTGCAGTGCTAAATACTATGCCACCATTCAAAAGAAGCAACATATTATTGGTTTTGGCTAACCTGATGCCTGCAGGGAGGTTAGTTCAAATATGGTTAAAGAAGTCACTCAAAGGTTATAATTTATTATTCAGTATTTATTATTTCTGAATTCTAAACATCTGAAATATTTTATTATTATTGTGAAAGTAAATACTTTAATTTGGCAGATCTGTAATTGCTAGCATGAATTGTTTCATTTTTTAAATGTTAAGATTTTCTATTGGTGTTTGACAACGATGTGTTCAAGAACTCAACAAATAGTCTAAAATGTTACTTTCTCAGTGGTCAGTCCCAGATTAATTGATCATGCTAAATATTGACCAACTCTTATCAGCAGCTGATTGTTTTGGTGCATTTTTAGTTCAATCATAACAATGGTACATTAAGATTTCTGCATTTGTCACTGAGAGAAGTGATTACATGTTGATTTATTGATGGATCTCATTGTTGGATTTAAAACAAAAATGCATCTTTATGTTAATTTAAAACTAAAATTACCCGAAAAACTGTTGATGGTAAGTTTGGTAAGTTTTAGAGGCCATGGAAAAAACTCGATTCTCATCTGAATTGAGATTCTTATTTATGAAGATTCTGAATCGGTTCATAAAGAGTCTGAATGGACCCAAAATGTCCAAGTTTTGTTACTTGAGAAGGCATTTTCTCAACATTTCCTAGCTTGTTTGTTGCTCGTACTTTGTGTCAGTCAACGGCTTCCGTACTGCATGATTCTAAGTGATGCGCGGACTTCCAGCCCAACCCATTCCTCCATCACATTCATGGCTCGCTATGTCACAGACACCTGGCAGATTTCCAACTTACAGAAGAAAGTAGTTAATCCTGGAATTGACACTCTTTGTTACTAAGAGTGCTGATTGTGAATCAATTTGAACTGAGAATCGATTCTGGATTGAATTGTGAGTCGTTGAAAAGTTCACACCCATAGTAGCTTTTACTCACTTTTACTTTTTTTAATAACCCCATGACAATATACTGCTCACAAAAATTAAAGGAACACTTTAAAGAAACACATTGGATACATCAGATCTCAATATGAAGATGGATATCTATACAAATAACAACAGGGCAATGTCTTAGGAACAAAAGGATGCCAAGTCTTTTAATGGAAATAAAGGTTATCAGCCTACAGAGGGCTCTTATTGTGTAGACACCCTAAAATCGGAGTGAAATGAAGATGTGGCAGGCTAGTCCATTAGTTCAAAAACCTAATTTCTGCAACTCAAATTGCTTTTCAGTATCTTGTGTGGCCCCCACGAGCTTGTGTGCATGCTTGACAACGTCGGGGCATGCTCCTAATGAGACAACGGATGGTGTCTTGTGGCATTTCCTCCCAGATCTGTGTGAGGGCATCCCTGAGCTCTTGTACAGTCTGAGGAGCAACCTGGCGCCGCCTAATGGACCGACACATAATGTCCCACAGATGTTCTATTGGGTTTAAGTCAGGGGATCGTGAAGGCCATTCAGTTGTTTCAATTCCTTCATCCTCCAGCCTCGGCATACTCTTGCCACATGAGGCCGGGCATTGTCGTGCATTAGGAGAAAACCAGGACCTACTGCATCAGCGTAGGGTCTGACAAAGGGTTCAAGGATTTCATCTCGATACCTTATGGCAGTCAGAGCACCATTTCCTAGGCAGTAGAGGTCTGTGCGTCCCTCCATGGATATGCCTCCCCAGACCATCACTGACCCACCACCAAACCTGTCATGTTGAACGACGTTGCAGGCAGCATAACATTCTACATTTCACGTCTATCACAGGTGCTCAGGGTGAACCTGCTCTCGTCTGTAAAAAGTACAGGGCGCCAGTGGCGGGCTTGCCAATTCTGGAGTTCTTGAGCAAGTGCCAGTCGAGCTCTACGGTGCTGGGCAGTGAGCACAGGGCCCACTACAGGACATCGGGTTGTCAGGCCATCTTCATGAAGTCTGTTCCTGATTGGGTAGAGACATTCACACCAGTGGCCCTCTGGAGGTCATTCTGTAGTGCATGAGCAGAGCTCCGCCTGTTCCGCCTTGCACAAAGGAGCAGGTATCGGTCCTGCTGATGGGTTGTGGACCTTCTACGGCCCTGTCCAGCTCTCCGACAATAACCGCCAGTCTCCTGAAATCTCCTCCATGTTCTGGAGATTGTGCTGGGAGACAGATTAAACCTTCTTGCTGCAGCACGTGTGGATGTGCCGTCCTGGAGAAGTTGGACAACCTGTGCAACTTCTGTAGGGTTAAGGAATCGCCTCATACTGCCAGTAGAGAGCCAAAACTAGCACGGGTGGAAAACCAGCCGAAAAAGATCAAGAGGGAGAAACTTGAAATGACCTCTACATGTTAAACCAGTCCTGTTTTGAGGGTTTTGTAATTGTTGTCACTTTAGTACAACTGTCGTTAAGTCCATGAACACCAGTACAGCTGAAAGTGATTAACAATGCCCTCTTCTGCTTAATCAACCAGGAAATTATCAGAGAGGTTTAATTGATTTCATGCCAGGCCCAATAAAATAAGTGTTCCTTTAATTCTTGTGAGCAGTGTATAAATGATTAAGCTTAATCCTGAAATTGAGTTTAGTTCCTTCCTTCCACAGGTGCAGGAAATCCATGACGGGCTTCAGAGTCTCAAGAAGATGGTTTCCGACCTGGAGAGCAAACAGAAAACTGTTCTTGGAGTTGCACTGCCAGAAGAGAGTACGTCTTCTTGTGCTGGGCGTCAGCATTTCAGTTCTAGTGTCTAAAGCTTTCAACCGTTAAAATCATTGGAGTTGTTTTATAATAAAGTACAGAATACCTTGTTTCCATCTCCTTTAGGTATGAAAAAGGAGCTCCAAACTCTGCGAGACGAGATCAAAACGTTAGCGAGCCAGATCCAGAAGAAGCTGAAGAGTGAGTGTTTCTGAGCTGCAGTTCAGCTCTTCTCTTAGTTACTTCAGCTGTAACTATTTACGGTTTCTTTGCAGATATTGAACCTAAAAAGGGCGAGGACGATGGGAAATATGTGTCCATAAATCTGCGCATGCAGCGCACCCAGGTAGTATCTTAATGAGAAAGCAAACGCATTTTAGATGGCTTTACTGTTTATTCTTTTATATTGTGTAGGAATGTTGTAATGTTATATCAGATGTGTGTGTTGATTTTGTAATGAAATCCTGTAATCCTGGCAGATGTGGATTATATGAGCCCCAGATTGAATGTAAAGGTGCAGTATGTAAGAATAAAGTGAGAATTTTAGGGGCGCGACAAACGACCGCTATCAGCGAAATTTGTCGCTGTTGCTTTTATTACCTGACACACGGGAGGCGATCCGCGGCAGCGGCCAGCGGCAAAGCCGTCTATGCGTTCTGTTCCATGGCGAAATCGAAACTTCCGTTGTTTTGCTTGGATGTGTCAGGTTGGAGGGAATTAAGGTTATTTAAGCGGTTCAGAGTTAATAAAGTGGTAGATATGATGTTTCACAAGGTGCTGCTAGAGTTATGTGAAATCTTACTTCTGATTTTACTATATAAACATAATAATAATCAACTTCTCCTCCATGTTTGCTCGGAGGTGTACGGAGCATCCTGTCTGCTCATTGGTCAGTGAATGAAACCTCCGTTGATTGGTCCTCGTCCGAGCGACAGCGATGAAAAGTTGAAAATGTTTCAACTTTCTGGGATCGCGTCGCTGGGTCGCCTGTGCACGACATGTGCACGAGCGCAAAATTTCACACGCACATTTTTCGCATTTCGCTTAGTAGGAGGGAGACCCGCGATTATCGCTTTGTCGCGCATGTCTCATTGAAAATGAATGGAGGAGAGGCGATGTCGCCTCCCGCGTGTCGAGTCCATTACAGTGAGAAAATCCCAAAAGAGTCTGATGCTTCAGTCATGTTGGAAGGAAGGTTATCCTGAAACATATTTCACATCCAGCTGGCTGCAGGGATTTTCCGTTGTTCTGCTTTTACAACAAGGAAAGGAGGGACGTAACTACTGTTCACCATCAGTGAGTGTGGGGTTGCCACGACTCCTGCGAGCTAATACTGCAGCGCCCACAATTGTAATTTTATGACAGCTGGCAAAAAACTTCAGAGTTGTTTAAAGTGGTTGCTGTAACCAAATTATACCACAGGGTGTCACTTTTACTTCATTTCTACATAGTGCACCTTTAATCCCACACTCTTTTTGTTGTAATCTAATATAAATTAAAACTCCTGATTCTGATGTCTCCTCAGCACGGCGTTCTGTCCAGGGACTTCGTGGAGCTGATGGGTCGCTGTAACACCATCCAGGCTCAGTACAGGGACCGTAACGTGGAGAGGATACAGAGGCAGCTAAAAATCAGTCCGTACCACTGCAATGCTTTCTGTTTGTTTGTGGTTTAACGGGGAATAAGCAAGGCTGCCTGGTGCAGGTTTCAGTTCTCTGGAAACTTTTTATGTTTATGTTTATTATGTTTATTTATTTGGCAGACACTTTTATCCAAAGCGACTTACAATTTATAACCTATAGGGCATGTTGTGATCTGTGGGGGAAACCGGAGTACCCGGAGGAAACCCACGCATGCATGGGGAGAACACGCAACTTCACGCAGAAAGGCCGCAGCCGAGTTTCGAACCTGCAACCTTCGTGCTGCGAGGCAACAGTGCTAAAAACTGCGCCACCATGCAGCCTAAACTTCTTTTGTGTTTTATTGTAAAGTTATTTGTTGTTTCACTCGGCCTCATGTGAACAGATGGATCATATACATCATTGATGAGAGCTTTTCCTGCTTCAGTGAGCCTCCTCTGTTCTCAGCTTTAAGCAAACAGTGTGTTGATATTGAAACCTTGTGGTTTGAATCAGGCCTAGCTCTACAACTTTCCCAGATGGTGTAACAGTTGCGTTTGTTTCCGTTTGACTTTACTTTGAAATGCAGGAAATGTTTTGCTACATGTTCATGTTGGGCCCTTAAAGAACAGTTTAGCATGTTTGCGGTAGCAAACCGAGCAGCAGTTCATTAACAAATACTTTTATAGAGACAGTTATGTTATTGTTTCAATGATAATCAACCTTAAATACCTTCAAATGTGACACTGTTAAAATGATGTGGGATTATTTTAAAAAATGTGACGATAAAAGTATATTTTTAGGCTTTGAACTCAGAAGTTGAAGCTGCTTCATGAACGACCTTCATGTTTTATTATCCAGATAAATCTGTAGATTGAACTCCTCAAAGAGAGGAGGATACATTTCTTCATGTCAACACGTCTCCAGACTGGATCTGATTTAATGGCCTGGGACAAACTTGAAGTCAGGTCATATTTTATTTTTACCTCTGATTTGCATCCTGTCTGTCCACAGCTGGCACCAATGTGACAGATGAAGAGCTGGACATGATGCTGGAGAGTGGCCAGACGGATGTTTTCACTCAGAACGTGAGTGCATGTCTGGTTAAAGAAGGGCGTAATTGTTTGTGTTGCTGCTAGAAATCACAGTGGCAGAACAGTTCGTTCGTTCGTTTCGATTATTTCATTCAATCAATCAAAAGTTACATTAAAACATTTCATGTTCACAAATAATCATAAATGAAAAGGAGCAGAAAGAAGCAAAAACTTATATCTGCCCCCTTTTCGCATCGACATTAGCTGTTCAACTCAAAGAATTTCGTTCATCTAACCCCCACTCCCAACACAAAACAAGTCAATCAGCCTACTTAAGGTCTTATTACTTCATCATGACACGTTTCACATTTTTTTAAAATACAGAAAATGATTTAGATTGTTTTATTTCACTGTTGAGTCTATTCCATAAATAGACACCTTTAACTGAGATACATCTTTCCATTATCGCTGTTCGCAATCTTGGTTTTTTTGAAAATATCAGTTCCTTTTAGATTAAATTTTAGATTTTTTAGAGTAATGGTCCAAAGACCGATCCTTGTGGTACTCCACAACAAACATGTAAAGAGGATTTTATATTATTAATTTACACAAACTGTTGGCGGTTCATCAAATAACTTCGGACCCACTCATGTGCTACTCCTCTAATCCTGTATTTGTATAATTTATGTAATAATATTACATGATCCAGTGTATCAAACATTTTTTGTAAATCTACAAAAACACTCACCAGATATTGTTTATTATCTATTGCTATTGAAATCTCTTCTACTAAGTCAGTTATTGCTGTTGCAGTTGAATGATTAGAACGAAACCCATATTGACTATTATGCAAAACACTCTGCCTATTAATAAACGTTTCCAGTCTAACAACAAATAATTTTTCCAGAATTTTTGAAAACTGCGGAAGCAGTGATATTGGCCTATAATTAGAGGATTCATGCTTATTTCCACCCTTATAGAGTGGTAACACTCTAGCAGTTTTCATATTTTCTGGAAATATTCCTTTAACGAATAATAGATTGCATATATATGTAAAAGGTTTAATAACTAAGTCTATGATGTTTTTCACAAGAGACATATTCATATCGACATAATCATTTGAAGTCTTGTTCGGATGTTGCACTATTTGTAATATTTCACTCTCATCTACTTTATCAAGGAAAATACTATCCACAGTATTGTTTTTCCAGTATTTTTAACTTTAGGAATTTGTTTAGCTAAATTTGAGCCGATGTTCACAAAAAATGTATTAAAGTCATTTACGATTTCTTTTTATCATAAATATCCATCTTGTTTTTATAAAGTAATTTGGTATTTGTGGTCGTACTTTATCTTTTTTTAGAAGTTTACTAATTACACCCCATGTGTTCTTTTGTGTTATCCTTGTTTTTATCTAACAATTAACTGTAATACTCCCTTTTCTGATGTTTTATAATCCATATTATTATGTTTTTATATTTTTTGATATCTCACTTCTGATTCTTTCGTCCTAAGCGTCAAAAACCTTATATATAAATAATTTTTTTTCTTGCAGGCATTTTTTATACAGTTCCAGCTGTTTTCTGTAAAAAGGTGAAATCATGACAGGTTTTCTCTGTTCTCACCGCTCTAACTGGACACCAGATGGGTCAGAACAACCCGGACAGATTTCAGATGTTTAGTGTCAGTAGTGGATAAAGTGAGAAACCTTTGTGCAACCTAAAATGATTACCACCCTTTCATTCTGTATAAATCCACGTCGCACAGATCCTGAGTGACGCTAAAGCGACGAAGCAGGCTCTGAATGAGATCGAGTCCCGACACGATGAGATCCTGAAGCTGGAGAAGAGCATCACAGAGCTGCACCAGATGTTCCAGTACCTCGCCATGGAGGTGGAGGCTCAGGTGCAGAAACGCCTCCGCGACCCTCAGGCTGCACCGATCCCTAAAGGACATCTAATTCTGATGATTCTGTTACCTTCAGGGCGAGATGGTCGACCGGATCGAGACCAACATCATACAATCCTGTGACTATGTTAAGAAAGCAAACGACAATGTAGCCAAAGCTGTCACATATCAGCAGAAAGCTCGGAAGGTATGTTCACTCTCTTTATTCTAACTAAACACTGTATCATGAAACTGAAAATATTCCCTAAAATTATTTTCAGACTTAAATGTGAAGCAGAGTTAGAACTGAGATCTGATCTGATAGGCCATTAGGACCTAGCATCCCCTAAAGGAATGTGTCTCATCATCCATCTTTAAACTAAGATGATCTGGAGTTGATGCTTTTTAATAGTAGACACTGACTGCACACTTTAAAACATCAGTGTTTTACATTAAACTTGTCTTTTTATGTGCAAGAATTATACTTGCATGAAGAACAGTTTGCAGCTGTTGTGCACAACTAAACATGTTTTTATGTGTCCACACACCTCATCACCAGTGGTTGACCTGTTATACTTCTCTAATTTTTGCATTGATTCTTACTTTGCTTTGAGGATTTTGTTCCCTTCTAGTCTCTCTCCACAACCCTGCCGTTGCAACGACGTTTCTGCTGTAATATCACTCAGTGTTGTGAATGACTCTCACCTTCCAACACTTCTTCTGTAGAATCAGAAGCATTTACTGGTGGAGAAGGAGGGCACATTTCATCAGATGATCGTCTAGTTTATCTGTTCCATTGACTAACTCACTGGGAATGTTTTTCTGCCCAGCCCTTCGTGACGAGTTGGTTTCATTTTTGAATTTGAGATTCGCTCAGCATTTTGGGACGTTCCTTTTTCATTTTCTGGAGGAAACTTTCTAAATTTTAATGTTTTAAGAGTCTTTATTTATTAGTCTTTTTGCTTTATAAAAAAATCTGTCTAAACTACACATTTTAATTTCTTAGCAGAATGCAGTGAACTGCTGAAGCTGGGCTATCTTTAGCTAAACTCAAAGTCAGTGAAATGGTTTTGATTATTTGAAGTTTAATCAGGAAAAAACAATTGCCACGCTGTATTCTGATGAGTTTTTGACCTAGAGAAGGCAACAAGATACTTTGTATTCGTGGTCGGTTAGCTAAACGTCAGACAAACGGAGAACAGACACCTCGGTAGCGCATGAACATTGCAACCGACTGGCGGTTCCTGATGATGTATCTCCTAGGCAACCAGGGCAGGACCAAGGCATCAAGGTTCCTTGACATTGAGAAACTCCCTTATAGTTCTACTGCTGTAGTTGAAGGTTAAAAACCAGAATTTATTGTGACTTGTATGAGCTTTGAATGAAGACACCAGATTAAAGTTGGCAGAAGTGAACTTGGAAAAAGTATTGGACAGATTTTATATATATTTAAAGCCCTTTTTACAAGACACACAGCAAGTCAGCGTAATACAGCAACGGTGTGTCTTATAAACGTGCCATGCCGGCATTTTAATGTGTGAATTTTGCGGCATTCGTTCCGCCTCACTTGTTAGTTATATTGCAGTGATGGTCTGTGTTATAAACGGCAATTACGCCTTGGCGCAGCAGAGGGAGGTGTCGTGATGACGTGAGGAGATACTGCCGAACTCCGGGGCCGTAATTTTTGTTTTTGTAAACCGAATCAGCTGAGACTGTTAACTGGAGTGCTATTGCGCTCCTGGGGCTTTTCTCTGTTAGAGCTGAAGCTCAGATCACCGGAGACTGCACAGGGACTGAGGACAGACACCTTTAGGAGCGGCTTGTCAAGAAAACTTAATAAGTGCAGCTTTGATTGCAATAAAAAGCAAGTTATGTCCAAGTTAAACGGAAGTCCGCCACAGCGCGTAGACCGCTTTCCTACCCCCTTTATAATGCCATCTCCTAATCTTTTGTAAAAAGGACATGAATGCGCTACATTACCGCCACACTCTGACCACTTATAAATGACCTAAGGCTCTCTTATGCCACCACGGCGTTGTGGCAAGTTGACGGTATTGTTTGTAAAAACGGCTTAACTGGCCAACAAAAATTACAAGACAGAAATTGCTAAATGTGTTACGTATTTTGTTTTATGAATTGTGTAACAAGCAGTTTTTAAAAAGTCTCCGTTTGTAATGTCACAAACAGGAAATTAGAATAGAACCACATCTCATGTGCAAGAGAGATCTGCTGCTGGATGAGCAGCAGCTCTGTTCTGATCCCCTCCCAGAAATCTGAGCTTCTCAGCTTATAGCAGCCTGAAGGAGGTGATGGGTGGGTGTGGCCAGCTCCAGCTTGTTTCCTTAAAGAGCAAATTGAAGGTTACATTTTTTTCTAATTCGTATAAAATGCTGTCCAAAAATACTATTTGAAATGCTTATTGTGGATATTTCCTTTTAAAATAACAGCACCGTTTTTTTTTTTGAGTAAAAAGTGGCCTTTCTCAGCAGAGCTTCTAAAAGGGCTATTTTTTTCTAAATCTGAACCTCTGACGTAACCAAAGGGAGTTATAAGTTAGGCACTGCCTCAGCTCAGTGTGGAGAGTGGCTAGTTTTAGGGTAGAGAGGTCATGTTTTCGAGTCAGTGTGTATGTTTAGTAGTTTTGGATTGTGTTCATGTTGATAAACTATAGTTTGTGAAGGCTGTACTAACTCCAGCCTGCCTAGACGTCGAGTCCACGGGTTTACAGATAAGAGAAACAACATCTCTATCTCTGTGCCGGAGGGCGTTGAAAAGACGGGAATTCTGTAGCCCACATTGGTCAGTACCGGGTCAGGGAGGTCCGCGCTGGGCTCCGTAGACCCGTGGTGGGGTTAAAGAATTAAATGCGGATTTCTGGAGCTCAAATCATTGTCAGAACCAGGTCAGAACCAACCACCAGAAGAGACGCTCGGCTCAGCAGGCCAGTGGAGCTGGTTTCTGGGTCGGATCCAGCTCACAGAAGCCCGCATGAGCTCCAGAATCGAACAACAAGCATCTCTCTCTCGGCTCAGCGGGCCAGTCGAGCTAGTTTCTGAGTCGGAACCAGATAAGAACCGCTGTGGACCTCCAAGAGAGGATCATGCGCAGGCGCATGGGCTGCATGGTGGTGCAGTTGTTAGCACTGCTGCCTCGCAGCACGAAGGTCGTAGGTTCGAAACTCTGCTGCGGCCTTTCTGCGTGGAGTTGCTTGTTCTCCCCATGCATGCGGGGGTTTCCTCCAGGTACTCCGGTTTCCCCCACAGATCACAACATGCCCTATAGGTTATAAATTGTAAGTCGCTTTGGATAAAAGTGTCTGCCAAAAAAATAAATAAATAAACATAAACCTTCAAAAATACTAGCTTGACTGGCTCATTCAGAACCAGATGACAGGCGTCTCTCTCCCTCTCTCTAAGCGCTAAACCACGTTACGTGAACGGATATTAACGAGTATGAGACAGTTGACAGACGTTCATTAGTATTGTGATGCTGGTGGTGGTCGGAGGGACCGGTGGCACCTGTGCTCGGCAGCCTCGCCTCTGTCAGTGCGCCCCAGGGCAGCTGTGGCTACATCGTAGCTCATCATCATCAGTGTGTGAATGGATGAATGATACACTGTAGTGTAAAGCGCTTTGGAGTCCTTACTCTGAGAGGCGCTATACAAGTGCGGGTCATTTATCATTAATATTATATTAACTGACCGATACTATTTCAATTGCCTGGTACATGATAGTAATCTGTACAATATTGTGGTGTTGGCAAACGAGTTTAAGCTAACATGGTTAACTCACCTGCTGCTCCCTCGCTGCTTCTTCTCCTCAATCTCTCTGTTTTGGCCGATGGTTTCTCCCTCTGGTTTGTCTCTGCTCTCTGGGGCGTGCAGCAAACTCATAACTTTATGGTTTTTGTCCATCATAAGTAGAATTATAACCATTTAAAGTTTCTTCTGTGTCAGAGCCGCATTAGAATCCATATTTTTCTCTGGATGAAGCTAACAGGACTCCTACTGATGACGTCACTTAGGCCTAGTCCACACGTAGCCGGGGTTTTTTTAAAACGAATATCCGCCCCTCCAAAAACTTGCATCCACACCACCGCGTTTTAAAAACAAACTCTGTCCACACGTACCCGGATAAATACATTGTTAAGGACATACCAGACCTGTAGGCGGCAGTACTTTCCCCGTTCTTAACCTCGTCCTTCGTCTGTGGTCTTCCGCAAGGAGCAGTAATTCCGCTTGCAAAAACAAACAAGCAAAAAGCGCTTGGACAATTGATGGATTGGGTAGTGACAGAACGCAGCTCTGAGGGCTTCCATGATGCCGGCTAGTGTAAACACAGGTTGCACACGTGATGTCAGCATTTCTTTGTCACGGAAAGTGACGTTGCGGACCTTAAAACTCCGGTTTTGTCCGTCCACACGCAGACACCCAAAACGGAGAAAACGCAGATCTTCACTTTGGCCGGAGTTTTTAAAAAGATCCGTTTTCGTGTGAAAAAACTCCGTTTTCGTGTGGATGACAGGCCAAAACGTAGAAAAATATCTACGTTTTGGCAGATTCCCGGCTACGTGTGGACAGGGCCTTAGTTTGGCAAAAATAAATAAATGTTCTCACAAAAATGACTCTAAAAGCCTAAATAATTTATATATGTGTAAAAAAGAAAATTTAAACGAGCTTCTATTGTTTCCCTAAACACTGGTTCGTGGGAGTCTAACTTGCAATTTGCTCTTTAAAGTAATAAAGCCCTGACACGGCTCATTCAGGAAGGCACTGAAACTGTCAAGAATAAAATTGCTGCATGTGAGAGCGGTTTAACATAAAGAACTAGATGAACATGTCTGGATAGATCGTAGAACTATTATAACTTAAGTAAAAAGTATTTTGATTATAATTATAACAACTCCTGACAAGCAAGTCCTGAATGAGCTGAACTTTCTGGTGTGTAATTTGAAAATGGCACAAAACTAGCAGAAGCAGCAGCACAAAAACACTAATGGAAGAAAACAAGTCTGAATAATTGTTGCACCGAACATTTAAACATGATGAATAACCTCTCACAACCTGCTTGTTTCCTTATTTATTGACTCTTTTCTTTTTTCCACTGCAGAAAAAAATTTGGATTGCCGTCTGTTTGGCCGTCCTCATCATCATCATCGTCGCCGCTGTTGGCGTCTCCTTCAGTTAGTAACGTCTCTGCAGGAAAACTCTGCAGAAGGTTATTAGCTTCAGATAAATCCCTGTTTGTGTAAATATCAACCCACAGGATGCACGGGTGAATTTAAGTTTTGTTCTTTCCTGCATTTCACACTAGTCTTCCTCCAACTTACCTGTCCATCAGAAAGTAGTTTTTTCCCCTTCACCTTCTTCTTTTCCAACCTCCAGTTGAGGCGATGTTGCAGGTTATAATCTGTTTTCTATACAAACATAAAGACCTGAATACATGAACTGTTACTTCAGCTTCCCTCCTTCCACTGAGAGGAAACCAAAGTGACCTTGAGCAAGGCACAATGCAGTATTTAACCCCGAGACTGGCGCTGATAATACTGCACTCAGGAAAGCTGTTGATCCTCGTTACGCTTTTGGAAAAACTCGAGACAAAAAGAACAATTTTATAGAATAAAACTTTTCTTTATAGACGACTACAGAACATAGACTAATATAATTGTATAGAACTCTGCTGGTGATTGGTGGATGTTTTTTTTTAACTCATTTGTTTCAAACTGTCTACATGTAACAAGTGTAAATACGTTGTTTTGTTGTGGATTAACACTGATAGGTTTATCTCAGTGCTGCAACAGTAAACCCAAACCTGCTTTTATTTGTATTTATGATCTGATCATTATGTAAGCTGCTACAAAAAAAAAAAAAAAACTACTCAACCCATAAGGAAACCCTTGGAGCCTTTAGAACAGTGCCTTCTTCACACCGGTCTAGGAACACCATATTGTGCACTAACATTGTCAAGAAGGGATGGAGTTTGTCGTCGTTGCATCACAGATTTAACATGTTGGTAATCTTCTTCCCCAGTTTGTCACGTAGTGGCGTCTCCGTCCAGTTTGGTTTGATGCAGGAGCAGCAAGTCAGAAATAATTATGGAGACGTCTCAATGAGACAAGTGTGTCTGAAGTAAGTTCAGACTGTTAAATTCTGTGCAGTTCTCATTAGTCTACTTTAGATGCAGGAAAATGCACCAAAAGGGCTGAAGAGAACTTTCTACTGTAAAATTATAAGATGCATGTTTGTTTTTAAATAAAATCTCATTCTATTCTTGTTTTTCTTGTGTAATTATTTGCCTTCTGCTTGTCTAAGTTTGGTTATGGAGGGAAACTTGAACATCCCCTTCCCGCTCCTCCTCGGGGACCCCACTGTGTTCCCAGTCCAGAAACAGAAGTTAACACCAAAAAAAATCACTCTTTTTATTCAACTGTAATTGTCTTAATTTTTCAAGTAAAACAATGTGGAATTACAAGGGGTCAAAGGAATGCACCAAATCAAACAAAAGACCATCACCAGGAACCAGCTACTCCTGCCAAAATTAAATCAATTTACAGTCACCTGGAGCTGAAGCGGCCACTTTATTCACAGATTTTGTCCCAGGATTTTATTTTCTACATGAACCAAGAAACTCATAATGAAAAACATCAGGTGGCACAAACCAGCACTAATAGACGTGTTTTGTTGGGTTTTTGATGGATTTAGTTTTTATAAAACGAGGCTCAACACTGCCACACTGGATGCTTCTCAAGGCAACGGCAGGCTGGAAACCATTAAGCCAAAGAGGCACTGTTCCTCCACACACTTTCCTTTCCAGCATAAATACATGACTTCAGCGGTCTGTGGAAGATTGGAGAGAAGATCTATTGTCTCTGGAGACCAGTTGTAAGACCATTCCTTTTTTTTTTTTAAACCAGGTGAACACTGCAAGACACTAAAGATCATTTAACTGACAAATGTGTCGCTACACTGTAACGAGCTCACTAAGCAGAGGGCACAGTTTTTCTTCTGAATGTGCAAAAATGAGAAATTCAAGGCTGGATTTGAACTCAATCCTCTGAACAGAAATGACATGAAAAGGGGGCCCAGCACACTGACCTGTTCTTGTTCTGTCATGGAAGAAATCAAAAATATGCATAACTTAACTGACTCCACCGAACCAAAATCAGGACAGTTGATGAAGCTTTGCAAAAGCAAACCTTCTAGACCCTCCCACTTACAAGACAACTCATCACTCATAGGTTTAAATGTCACACAAATGACTCCATGTGTTGCTCTGACCAGAGGAGCAGTAAAGTCCCATTTCAGGGTTCCAGTCTCTAATAATTACAGAGCATCATGGGAACTTGCTGGCCTCGGCCCCTGATGGAGGACTGATCCCCTGCAGCGCCTCAGCCTGCATGTTTACAGTCAGTCCAGTATTCCGGCGCTTCCACCCTGCTGTCAGTCTCTGAGCTAGAGAGGAGACCAGCTCCGTGTCAGACTTCTGCAGGGCTTGCTTCCCGTGCAGCAGCCTCAGAGGTCAGGACATGCTCTCTGCAACACCCTCGCTTCTGTTTGTTTCTCTTTGGCACTCCGATCATGTCTTGTTGCGTTGTTGATTGGAGGAGGAGCGGGTGCTTGCAGCTGGTGAGCGGGCCTGCACTGCTGCAAGTGCTGCGACACTCCTCAGCACTCTGTCCGGTGTCCCCTCTGTTCCCGAACTACTGGAAACCTCCTGCGAGAGCTTCTGGCCCCTCCTGCTTTCCTTCTGGTTCCGCTTGTCCTGTTTACTGTGGCTCTTGCCGTGCTCAGGGCTGCGGTCCCTGTCTCGCTCACTGCCAGAGGAGGCAGCCCGGGAACCCCGGCGCTCTGTATTCTGGGAGCTGAGGCTGAGGGTGTGCTGGCTGCTGTTGCTGCTGCTGCGACTCCTGCTCCTGCGCCCGCCGCAGTCGCCCTCACCGTCGCTGCTCATGCTGCTGCAGGCACTGTGGCCTCGTGATGAAGACCTCGTCTCCGTCTCTGCTTCTTTTCCTCTCAACTTACTGCTGCTGTCCTTGTCCTCCACTTTGGGTCTCTTGTACTCGATTTCTAGAGGAGGAACCAGCGCGCCCGGACACTGTCTGGTGGAGCGAGCTGCAGGGCGGCTCGTCTGCTCAGGTGTTGAAGGTTTGATACTCTTGCTCTTATCGTTATTGGAATTTACAGAATTACTCTGAGGCAGGACATGTTTGGGCTTTTGGATCTTGTCAAAGGAAGCCGCAGACTTGGCTCCAGGATCTTTCCGAGTTGTGTGACCTGGAGTATCCACCCTACCTTTCATTGCTAACAGCTTGGCAGCAGCATTCAGAGCTGAGCACCTTTTCCCCAGAACCTCAGGCTCAGGAGGCAGCGGGGGTGTATTGTTGGTCTGTGATTTACTGTCCTGTGATGACTGAGATCCTGCAGATTTCCTGATGATCCTAACGGAGGACGTGTCGCTTCCAGACTCCCCTCCCGTAGAGGTGGTGTTGTGTGAGGCATTCCTGTCTGAACTGCGTACAGGTTTCTCTCCCTTCCGGGCCTTGTTGCCCTTTTCCTTCTCCTCATCCTGGAGCCGGCGTTTGGCAGAGCGCGTCAGACGCTTCCTGCTCTCACTGCTGTCCGAGTCAGAGGAGGAAGAGGATGACCTTGACCGCTTCCTGTGGGATGGCACAGGAATGGTCTCCATTTCTTCACCTTCCCTTTTCTTTGCCCCATCTTCTTCTTTCTCCTCAGTCTTTCCCTCAGAGGTGACGTCCACCCGCCTTCTCTTGACAGGATGTCTGTTCTCGTAAGTCTTCTTATGGTGAGCGTGCCGGGTGAGGGTTGATGAAGAGCTCCCAGATGATGGTGAAGATGAGCGCACAGACTCCTGACTACTCTGGCGGCTGAGGGGTCTCTTCTGATCTTGATTTTCTCGCTTAACTTCCTGATGAATAGCTTTTGTCTCTCCTTCTCCATCTTTGCTGGACTCTTTTGTCTCAGACAAACTCTCCTCTCTTCTTCGTTTAGTCTGGGACTCAAACACATTGGGCTTTATTGCCACTTCGTTAGATTTTTCCACAGCATCAACAAACATCTCTTCCTCAGACTGGTGCTTAGTTACCCGCTGTATAGATTCAGTTTCAGATAAATCAGCAGGTGTAGCGGCAGAAGGCAGAGCCTCTGCAGGAGCTGGTTCTGACGTCTCCTCTGAACCACGGGTGGAAGGTGGGTTCTGTTCCTGTGGACAGGTGACCTCAGAGGTCTCTGCGGTTATTTGTGTAGCTGCTATGTTTGTTGTCTTTGTATGTGGTTGTTCCGGGGGCGATGTTGCGTCAACTGTTAAAGGAGCTTCTGTAGAGGTTGCTACTGCTATTGGAGTGTGGATAGTGGAGGTGGAGGTGGAAGAAGCTCGTTGGACTTGTTCTGTTGGAGTTGGCAGAGCAGCTGCATCACTAACAGACAGTGTGGTTGGACTGGGTGGAGCAGGAGACGCTACTGAAGACTTCTCGAGCTCTGATGAATCCTCAGCAGCTGTATCTGGTGGTGGTGGTGGTGGTGATGCTGGAACTACTGTGGTCCTATTAGTCTGTTCTTTAGCTGATGGAGTCTCATGTTGCTCAGGAGGTGTAGCTGTTGTTTCTTCAGGTGGTGCAGCAGACGCCTCATCAGACACAGTTGGGTTTAACGAACTTGTTTGTTCTGTTTTTACTGACGTGTTGTCTAATGGGTCGGCATCGGTTGTTTCTACTGGAGTCAAAGTTGTGGCTGTAACCTCCGGACCAGTTAGAGTAGTGGAGCTTCCAGTTAGTGAGGTGGAAGAAGCAGAATGTTCTGATTCCTCTGAAGTGTGAACACTTTGTGTTTGTGGTGCTACTGTAGCTGTTATGGTTGTTGAAGGCTCTGCTGAGGGTGACACAGCTGGTCGGGGGCTAGCATCTGTGGCGGGTTTAGATTCTGGTTCTGTGGATTTTACAGATACTGAAGAGGAATCTGGCTCTGCAGCACTTGTGGAAACAACTGTAGTTTGTCTCTCAGAGGCTGATGAACTGGGTGGAACTGAAGTGGCGACAGTAACAGTGGGACACGTGGACCCTGGGACAGACGATTCTAAAGTACCTAGGGGGGATGTGTGCTGACCTGGGGGTGGAGCAGAGCTTGTGGATGCTGTGGTGAAGGCAGGAACAGGAAGGGGTGAAGACAGCTGGGGGGTGGGTGGTGTGCAGGGTGGAGCAGAGACAGGTGTGAGAGTTTGATCCAAGTTTGTTTCAGACGTCTGAGCTGGAACTGGATCAAGAGATGAAACGTTCGTCGTTTCTCCAGCTTTGGTGGACTGAGCGGCTTGATGTGCCGCCTGAGTCTCTGATGGGACTCCCTGTTCTGTTTTAGTGTCAGAGCTCTGTGCTTCACTAACAGCGTCTGCTGTGGCTGTGGTGTCTTTACGGGGACGGCCCCTCTTACGTTTTGGGGACAGAGGGGGGTTCTTTTCTTCTCCTGGTAAGGAGGGTGAAGGAATCACACTGCTGTCAGTCTCAAGTACACTAGAAGGAGTCTTCGGGGGACGGCCCCGCTTTCTTTTCAGAGGCATCATGGAGGAAATCCCGCTGGATACTGTGGAAGCTGAGGAGTTGTCTTTGCCTGGAGAGGGGTCTACCTTCTTAGATAAGGTTGCTCCTCGTCCTCGGCCCAAAGAGAGCTGCTGCTGTTCTCCAAGCTGAGCGGCCATGCGGGATTCTGTCTCGAGCCTGCGTCGCACGGGGAGGTTTCTGAGAACGGGCATGTCAGGGGACAGATGTGGGGGGGAGTACGGAGGGTAGCCTCGGACCAGCTGTGGGTGGACAGCAGAACTCGGAGTGGACTCTTGATCCTGAGGAGATCCATCAACAGTCACTTTAGTCTTTCCATCAGGACTCTGTGGGGTGTTGTCTTGGTTTGGTTCTTCAGCATTTTCAGCAACATTCTCCTTCATTGTTGCCTCCTCTGTAGAGCCTCCAGTTCCACCCCCCCTCTGTCTCCTCCTCTGGGGCTCCTTTTCCTCCACCACAGTGACCAGCCTCCCTGGAAGCTTCCGCAAGACTTTGGCTGATGGGGAGTCGTCCATCAGGCCCCGTAGCACCTCGCCGTCGGCTGACTGACGCTTGCGAGGAGATCTGGAGCTGTGCTCTTTCTCATCGTAGTCCTTGTTCAGATGGTCTGCTGCACAGCTGGAGTCCAGAGAGGACTCAGACATTCTCCTCTCCTTCTCCTCTCTGCCCGTTTTGAAGTTCCTGCCGTCAGGCTCCCCAGCATGTTGTTTCCCTGCAGGAGGAACGCTCGTAGACGGCGAAGGCACTGGGCTGTGATGGGAGCGAGTTGGCTGAGTCCGGGTTTTTATGGCCTGCTGATCTCTGGCAGGAGACAAACCCTTTGAAGGTTTTGATGAATCTTGAACTCTGTTTGCTGAGGAGGTTTTATGATCTGTGCGAGGGGTCGACACAGCACCAGCGCCTCGTCCTCTCAGACCACTGCGAAGTCTTTCAGGCACTTCTTTTGGCTCAGGCTCTGTTTCAGGTGACGCGCCACGAAGTCGACCACTTGTCCTTGTGGAGGTGAGCGTCTTGTCCTTGGGTTTACGTCCACGACGAGCAGGAGCTGGCTGAGCGGGCTCAGAAGATGTGGGGATTGATAAGAAGTCGTCATCGTCTACATCCGATGAAGGGTGGAGCAGGAGACCTTCCTCCTTGGCCTGGTCCAGGCCTTTCCTGGCAGCTTCTACCTGCTCCTAAAGAACATAAACACACACCAGACAAGAGTTTACACTCATTCAGGACAGGGTTGTGTTCCCCAAACAAAAATTATTGTGTTTTATTTTGAATCATTCTACAACACAACAGCAAAGGGAAAGAGTTCAACCTGGATGAACACTAAAATGTTGACGTTCTCAAGGATGAGTGCTTTATGAGAGCAAATATCTGACCAGAATAAAGGCTCTTTTATATCTTTGAAATATGCTAATCTGTCACTTTTTCTCTTTAATCTGCCCTTATAGACCAAACACACCAAATACAATCTGAGACCTGGTAGCGGTCACCGAACAACCGATATCAGGGGCCCAGTGTCCTAATTTTTAACAAAACACTGGCTTTGGAAAAAGAAAACCCGCAGTTCGTAAATGGATCTCGTGGTGAATGAAAACAAACTAAATCTTGGACAAAATGCTTCTAAATGAGTAAACGACAAGTGGATATCCACCTTAAACCACCAGTCAAACAGGATATTGGATAAACCAAGAGCGGATCGGTGAGTAACATCAAGTTAAAGAAAGAAACTGAGCTGATAACATCAATATAAACATATAAGGTGGCCTCACCTCAGCCTGCTTCAGCTCCTCTTTGCAGACGTCTTCTAAAGAGGCTTCAAGGAAGTTCATGGCGTATCGTTCAATGGGAGTGAGCTGAAGAAAAACGGAGAAAAGTGTGAGCATAATCTAAATCTCTCCATGACAGAAACAGAATGGATTTATTTTATGATAACGACGAAGGTATGTTTCTTCAAAGAGCTGCGTTAGTCCCGCACCTGTTCCACCAAAGCAGCTATTTCCTGCTCGGCCTTAGAGAGCTCCTCCACCTCCTCCTGCTCTCCTCCGTCATCCAGCGGTATGTTCTCATTAAACTCTGCCAGTTCAGCCACCTGCTCCGCTTTAGCCTGAGAAGCTGCCACAATGTCCTCCTCATCCTCTGCCCGACACAGTGCCTAAACAATTTATGACGCATTAACACAATCAGTCCAACAGCAACAAGCCAAAGTAATTAACCATACAATTTATCCAGCATGGACCCCACTCTGTTTATGTTTGAGACGTTTGGCAAAAACGTGTTTCTGGTCCTGCAGTGGCTGAAAAGGTAAAACCCACAACCCTTAAGCGAGTGATGAATACCAAGAGCTGAATAAAGGTTTGTCACCTGCTCCAGGATGGTGGTGTTCTGCTTGTTGACACCTTCCTCTTCATCAGCTTGAGGCACCGATAGCTCCACAGCCACCTCTCTCTTCTCCCCGTCGTTCACATCAAACAGCTCTCGAATGGTTTGCTGAAAGGAAAGCAGGAGCATTAAGTCCTGGAAAAGGATCGGTCGCTTTAAAAAAAAAACCTAAAACATTATCTTGTAGGTTTCTAATTAAGTCGAGGTCTTTCAAGGTGAGTTTACATACTTCTAAACATGCTGGCAAATAACACATCAAGACTGTACTAATGTGCAGACGTCAAATTTTATTCAGTTACAAATAAAATGTTACATTCTTAAAAAAGCAACCAAATTATGTGCATTAAGGTCTACAGAGAGGCGAGAAAGAAAGCGTAAACAATAAAACTCCAGATGTTGTCGAGTTGGCCATCACCGTCTCAGAGGCTAAAAAAGTTTTGCTTTTATTAAAAAACAGAATCTTAATTATTTTCTGAGAAAACTATTAGACTAGATGAGTTTGTGACTACACCAACAAACTGTTTTAATTAATTTTAATAACCATTTCCAAAATTAGTTGAGTTTACTAGATTTCCAGCTCACAGATGAACCCCCAAACAATGTTCTGCTTGACATTGTTGTTGCCATCACACACACAGATGCTGCTGCGTTACTCAGCTTCAAAAACACCAAATGCTTAATGTTAAAGGTAAACCGTTTTAGAACAACAAATGGATTTAGTAATAAATAGTTTATTTTTATAAAGGCAGACCCAGACAAAAGAATAAAAGTCATATATGTGTAAATTAAAAGCGTTTACATGCACCAGTAGATCTAATTTCAGCTAACTTTTAAATTAATCACATCAGAAAACACTGAAAATCATTAATAATAAAGCCAACAAATAAAGATAAAGAACCTTGTTTCTCTGATCAGATGGTGTGAATAAAAGCCTCATATTTTAGTTTTAAAATACAGTAATAAACCATGCAATGGTGGCACAGGAGTTAAGAGCTCGCCCCATAATCGGAAGGTTGCAGGTTTGAGCTACACTCAGTCTGTTGCTGTTGTGTCCTTGGGCAAGACATTTAACCCACCTTGCTTGCCTGCTGGTGGTGGTTGGAGGGACCGGTGGTGCCAGTGTACGGCAGCCTCGCCTCTGTCAGTGCACCCCAGGGCAGCTGTGGCTACAGTGTGTGAATGTGTGTGTGAATGGGTGAATGACTGATTGTGTTGTGAAGCGCCTTGGGGGGTTCCAGGACTCTAGAAGGCGCTATATCAAATACAGGCCATTTACCATTTCAAACCCATTAGGATCTCAGAGGGAATCTAAAAATAGTCATCTGTTGAATTTGGCTGTAAATGCCACTGATAATTCATCTAAACAAGCACCAACACACACACACACACACACACACACACACACACACACACACAAGTCTAGCATTCATTGTGAGGCCCCGTCATTGACTTCCATTCATTTTAGTGACTGGATTGTGCCTAACACCTAACCCTAACCCCACATCTAACCCTAACCAGTCTACTCCTCACCCTAACCTCATCTAAAACTTAATTCACACCACACCTCTTAAAACTAACCAGTAGAGCTCTGTAACATTGTCCCAAAGTGAGGACCAGCAAAATGTCCTCACTTTGTTACCAACGTCCTCAGTTTGCAGGTAAACTCTTGTTTTGGTTCTCACTTTGATGTATAGACCAGTACGTACGCGCACGCACGCAAAACATGTCAAAGGTACCTCTTTGAAGAAAGCTGTGGTGAAGTTTCCTCCTTCGATGGCCATATCTCCCAGCATCCTCTTCTGGTTGGCCTTCTTCAGGATGTTTTCCTCCACTGTACGCTCACTGATCAACCTGTAAACAGAAAACAGGGTTTGATTTTCTAACATGAAACAAGAAATATTCTCTTTGAACATCTTAGGTGTGTTCTTGCTGTGTATTAGTTCTAATTCCATGCTGTCGTTCTTTTTTTTAAACACAGAAACGGTGCCGGCGAAACATAGCGACAAAACAGCTAACGAAACCGTTTCTGTGTTTAAAAAAAAGAACGACAGCATGGAATAAGAAATATTCTTTTTTTCTCTCCCATATTATGCATGTTTGTGATTTAGTTGTATATTTACAACCAGAATATTAACTAAACAGTGATACAATAAGGAACCTGAACCTAAAATATTAAGCTTCAAAATTTCAGCAACAAAGTGCAACATCCCAAAAACTTTTCAGTTTTTTTTATAAGATTAAAAGCATCAGATAAAACAAATAAAACCCGTCTTATCTGTGAGCAGCAGCCAACAGCTGATCAGACTGCTTGAGAGTAGCCAACGTTGTCTGCTGTCGTGTCTTGTACGTGTTGGAGAAGCTGCAAGGCTGCTTCCTGGTTCACAACTCCTTTCCCTTTTTTGAGCACCAGCTGCTGGTATTTCCATAATATTTCCTTAATAACCGATCCTTTCATCCACCTCAACAACCCTATACTACAATTCCTTAAAGTTTCTGTGCAGTTTAAACCAACACATTCTTGTGAATTGTGCAGCAGCAGTCATCAAAGGTAAGAGATGGTTGGATCCTCCCTGCTTGTAGTTATAAAATTTCTTTTTCGCTATTATTTCTGTCAGACACCAAATTTTATTATGTTTGAGTTCAATCTGCCCTGACAGGATTGATTGGATCAGATCAGATTTTGTAACCGGAAAAATATATTTCTTAAAAAAAAATTATGCCTTAAAGGCTTCTTTTTATATTAAAAGTTTTATTTTTCCTCACAATGTTTCTACACAAATTCTGTAAAGCCATTTGTGCAAAAAGAACAAACAAAACAACTGTTGCATTTGTTATTTGTTGAGAGTATGGTTTTAAATCAGTAAAAAAAGGCCTTTATGGGGTAAGTTCTGATTTTGTGTGTGTACACAAGTCACCTGTAGATGTGGACATCTCGGGTCTGACCGATACGGTGGCAGCGGTCTTGTGCCTGGGCGTCCATGGTGGGATTCCAGTCGCTGTCGTAGAAGACTACAGTGTCAGCCCCCGTCAGATTAACTCCAACACCCCCACTTCGAGTAGACAAAATGAAGCAGAAGATGCGTCTATCTGCATTGAAGCGCTCCATCAGGGCCTATAACAGAAGGTGAACAAACAGTTAGCATCACAAGGACATCCAGGATGTTTTATTTGACCCCAAGACTATATATAAAAAAAAAATACCTGTCTCTGCTCCACTCGGGTGCTGCCATCCAGACGGAGGTAGATGTGCCCGTGGTAGTTGAGAAATTGCTCCAACACATCTAACATACGCGTCATCTGAGTGAAGATCAGCACTCTGTGGCCTCCAGACTTCAGTTTTCTTAGCAAAGTGTGGAGAGTCTGAAGTTTACCTGCAAACAAATGACATTTTTAAGAAAACAGAACACAAGAGATTCGTTTTCTTTTTGATAGCTGGCACCTTATTAAGTGTAGAACCACTTCTTTTGTTTCTATGTTTGATCTCTACCTTTCTGCAGTTATTTTGTGCCTGCTGCAGAAACAAAATAAGTTTGTTTAATAGATCAAATACCCATCACAAAACTCAATGAGCCTGAAAGAGTAGAGGTGTTTAAAATTAGGATTTTACAGTAAGTAAAAAATGAAGTCAGTTTGTTTTTATGTGAAAAAAACAAATCTGGATGCAACCTGCATCAGACAAGCATAATGAATATTAGAAAACTTGTAAATTTGCAGTGAAACTCAATGAAAATTATATGAAACTGGATCATTTCATCAGAAAAATGCTGAAAACCTTTTTCTACAAGACCCAAGGCCAACTCATCTCCTGCTCTACCTCTTTAAAAACACTTTGGTAAAACTTTAGTTTTTTAAGCACAAATCAAATTTGAGCCAATGGGAACAAAACGACTATTAAAAACGATTGCTACTTTTTTTTTTTTTTGGCTCAGGTGACTTTACTGGAAAAAAGTGAACTTGCAGAACTTTCCAAACACCTGAGTAAACACAGCTTGTTAGCATAAAGTCAAGAGTTTTATCTACACTTTATTCAAAGGCTCAGTTTTTTCCTTGCATTTCATAAAGCTGCTGAATACATCTCTCCTGCATGTTGTAATTAAGAACCAGCAGGGCTACTGAAAATAACTTGGGATAAATGTCAAATGAAGACTGATCGTTTCTGTTGATGACTCACCACAATCATACTGAATTAGTCTCAGGTCAGGGAACTGAGTCCTCATGTTGCAATGGATGCGGTGGAGGCTGCAGGTGAGCGGAGCGACCTGAGCTGATAGCACGGAGGAGAAGACTGCCTGTTTGTGGCTTAGAGATGGCGAAGGATGGCAGCAGTGCATGGAGATCCGAGGAGCCTCCACAGGAGGAATCGCAAAAACAAACCTAGAAAAACGGCAGCTTTACAAACTCTTCTGATGACACAAATTTTGTCACTTAGAAAACATTTAACCAATAATCTACCGGTCTATTATTTCACTGAGGAGCTCCAGTCTTTCCTCGATGCCGTTGATGGCTCCACTTAAAGCAGAACTCTGAAACCAGTGGTTGTTCCTGTTTTGCCAACATGTGAACAAACAGCTGCTGTGGCCTGAGCGGCTCCACTCCCCGGCAACCTTCGGCATTGCCGGGGATGGATCAGGACCGGGAAGAAAAGTCAGAAAGTCCAGAACCTCTCGACCATACACAGGTTTTGCTCCACATCGGCGTTCGTTGACCTGACAGATGAAATCCAGTCGGCTCTGGTGCTGCTGTTTGAGGCTTTCAGATAGCCATGGCTGTCAAAAAGGAGAAAAAAGAAGTAGGTGAGAGGCTGGAAGAAAAACTGGTCATGTTTTTACCAACTTTACAAAATGTCTGTTTCATAAATCAGATTCTAGGTGAGGTGGGACAAACTATCAACATGGGCCCTCATTCATCAACCTTACTTACACACAGGTCAGTGCGTATTTGGCGAGTAGGAATAATTTCACGCATTGTGTGGCATTTACAATTTTGTTAAACCACCCATCTTCTTCCGCTTATCCAGAGTCGGGTCGCGGGGGCAGTAGCATAAGTCATGAGGCCCAGACTTCCCTCTCCCCAGCCACTTGGGCCAGCTATTCCAGGGGAGTCCCAAGGCGTTCCCTGGCGTTCCCTGGCCAGGTGAGAGACATAGTCCCTCCATCGTGTCCTGGGTCTCCCTTTAGGCCTCCTCCTGGTTGGACGTGCCCAGAAGGCCTCACCAGAGATGCGTCCGGGAGGCCTCCTGACCAGATGCCCGAGCCACCTCAACTGGCTTCTCTCGATGTGGAGGAGCCGCGAATCTACTCCAAGACCCTCCCGGATGACCGAGCTTCTCACCCTATGTCTAACTCCTCCTTTCCACTGGAGCAGTCAGCAGCAAGTTACCGCAGCAGCACGTCTTGCTCGCGTATGCTGCTGCTCGGCCTTTCCCACGAGACGCGAAGCAACAGGGGAGCAGCTGTCACTGACGGAGCACGGTCACGCAACATTAGCAAAATCACAAGTGACTTCGTCAGTAAACACAACAACAAGCAGGCGAAAACTACAACATGGCTCACATAACTCACCATCTTGCCCCAAAACCGCAGATACGTCACTCTATGCGTTATCCTTCTCGACTTAAGTAAAGCAACCAGAAGGCAGTATGTTTCTTTATTCTGAAAATCTCGGGAAGCTTCGCTCCGTTTCTGCATCCGATTTCCTGTCTTTCCTTCCCCAAAAATGTTGAACTTGACCCGTTTCAGAGGCGTAGCGCGTAGAAAATAGAACCGGTGCGTAAGGGCCGCGACATGCTGCTCCTGAGACGCGGCCGACTTGCGCTGCTGACGGCTCCGGTTGAAAGGAGGGGTAAGGGAGAGCCCAGCCACTCTGTGAAGCCACTCATTTAGGCCGCTTGTTTCCGCGATCTCGTTCTTTCGGTCACCAATTTTGTTAATGTGTTTAGAAATGTTCCTAAATACAAGAAAGTCTCAGACGTTTGTACGAGCAGCATCTAGTGGACAACTTTTGTTCCTGCGCACACCTGTAGTTATCGTCCATTTATCGTTATCGAGGTGAAATCCTCATTATATTGTGATATTAATTATAGGCCATATCGCCCAGCCCTAAATAACACAACAGAACATTTGATCCATTACTCCACATTTTTTCATGTTCAGTTTTATTAGGAATAATTTTTTCTTAATTTCTAACCATGACAACTCCTCTGTCCCAACTGTGTTTACCTCCGCTGCAACATGTTTGGCTCTTTTTTACTTCAGCGAACAGTGCCTTGATCTCGCTGTCAATGAAGTTGTTGTTTTTTTCCTGGGAAGAATGCTGGGATGTCTCTAATTGAGGGCATTTCTGTATGTAAATGATGGTGAACGAACACAAGCACCTGAGTAAGCGCAGTTGGGATTTATCATCGCTTTCATAAATCAGGATTTTAGCCGTTCATACGAACATTCAAATTTAATTCGTTCGAAGGAATACAGAACAGCTCCTACAAATGTTTGATACAAGAGGCCCTGGACACTTAGTAATAGGATTGCAACAGCTACTGAGGCTTAAAAATATAATAGAGACTGAACAGAAGTTAACAGAGATCTTAACATGTGAACGAGTGAAGGAAACAGTAACTTTTAAAGTTCTATAACCTCAAATGGCATTCACAGCAGCACCTGGCTCATATTGGTCCAAAAGCTGGACGAATATACCACCTATTTCTCTGCAGTGTCGATCAATTAACAATAACACAACTTCCTGCACAAACCTGCCAGGAAATTGTAATACAGGTAAACTAACCCTAAAATGTACTTTAAAGCTTCAGACTTGGTTTGATTTGTCACAATAATCTGTTTCTTTGGGGGCAGCAGTAGCTCAACAGGTTGAGCGGGTTGTCCAGTAATCGAAAGGTTGCAGGTTCGATCCCGGCTCCGGACAGAGAATTCTGCTGTTGTGTCCTTGGGCAAGACACTTAACCCACCTTGCCTGCTGGTGGTGGTCAGAGGGACCGGTGGCGCCTGTGCTCGGCAGCCTCGCCTCTGTCAGCGCGCCCCAGGGTAGCTGTGGCTACATTGTAGCTCATCACCATCAGTGTGTGAATGGATGAATGATACACTGTAGTGTAAAGCGCTTTGGAGTTCTTACTCTGAGAGGCACTATACAAATGCGCCTCATTTATCATTTAACATGTCATTATGTTAATTTTAAAGTTTATAAACAAATTTCTACGTATGAGTAAATGTGGATTTTTAGCTGAGGTTTGAGTCTTACCACATAGAAAGGTGAGCGAGGAGGTGGACGGGGTAGCCTCCTGGGTGGAGGTTTAGGTTTTGGACGCACAGTGGGCTTCGACTTTGTGGAAACTGGTGTTTGACAGCTGCTGGTACTGTCCCGTGGTGCTGCTGAGGACTTGGACACAGATGCAGCTGCTTGAGGTGGAACTGAGGACAGAATAAAGAGCAACGCAGACAATCCATGTAAAATCAAAACTAGTAGTGGTTTTAATATTATTTAATTATTAATATTTTTGGCTTCATTTCAGAGAATCAATTTCTTGGTAATCAGGAAGGTTGAAGAAAAAAACATATGGGTTATACGAACATATTTTACCAACGTGTCTTCTGAGTGACTAAAAAACATAAAACCTGATCAGGTTTTAAACCGCTGGAAAAGGCTTGAAGGAAGAGGATTTGCTTGTAGACATGCTTATAAAGCTGGGAGAGGAGAGTTGAATGAAGCGAGCACTCTCACCTGGCTGCACTGTACTGGGTGGAGGTGGCTGCACTACTTTGAGAACAGGACGGGGGGCTTGGGGCTGGTTTGGGGTTGAACCTGGGTGTCTGAGAGGAGCTATGGTGTAGTGGGCAGTAGCAGGACCAGGTGTGCGTGGGGCAATTTGTAGCGGCACTGTGTTTCTGACAGGTGTAGTGTTAGTGTGTGGGTGCAGGGATGGGGCTGGTGCCTGGGGAGCAACACGTGGGGAAGGGGCCACTGCCAGCGTGGGCACGGGTCCGCCCTCCTTGCCTGCTGACTGACGTACAACGATCTTCACCACTCCAGGGCTGCTCACCATAGAAGAGGATACTGAAATCAAAGGAAGCTTAAATTATCTCCAACAGGTTAAATGATGAAAATTTTTGGGATTTAAAATTGTGAGGGGAGTGGCTGAATGTCAATAAGATGGTAACATTTTTAAGATACCTTGAGGTGAGGCACTGAGTGGCAGCTTGTTTACAGAAGAAGCAGCAGGTGTGTTTGCAGCATGTGCACTGGTTGTTGTCTGCACAGTCAGTTGTGCAGGCTGGCTGATGAGGTGATGCTGCACCCCACTAGACACCAGGTGCATCACATTACCTGCAGAGACGAGAAAACCAGTCCTTTCATTCTTTTTCTATAACAGCTTCTTCGTGTGAAGATGGCGGGGTGCCACTGCCAGCAATCACAGAGTAAGAAATGTAACTAAAGGAAACGTCCTGAATGAAATGTTAGAGTAAGAGCTAACCAAATTCTCTAAATTAACTTTTTGCAGTAGCATCATTCAAAGTAACTTTTAAACAATCTGATCAAACAGTGTCAACATAAATAAATGTGAAGTCACTACTGTTGGTTGCACAACCAACCCACAACAGAGGACACACCCTGGACTTGGTCATCACGTATGGTCTGTCCACCGGTGTGTCCTCTGTCGTGGATTTAGCGATCTCAGATCATTTCTGTGTGTTTTGTAACATCACCAGCATAATTCAGCAGGAGACTTCTGTGAGAACTGTCATGAAACGCCATCTAACCCCTGAAGTGGCTGCTGGTTTTCTGGAAACTTTTAAAAAGATGCCTCCTATGAATTTAAATGCCCCCTGTGATTTTATCTTCAGTGATTTTAACAGTAGACTTAAATCTACTCTGGATTTGCTCGCTCTGCGTGTGTGTGTGTCTGTGTGTGTGTGTGTGTGTGTGTGTGTGTGTGTGTGTGTGTGTGTGTGTACGTTCACCTTGGAAATTGGTTGCGGGAGGGGAAGTGTAATTGTCAATTGTTTTATACTTGGGGAGGGGGACTGGGATGGGAATATGGGATCTGTGGGGCCATTTTAATCTGTGAAGCACTTTGAGTTGCATTTTTTTTGTATGAAAAGTGCTTTATAAATAAAGTTGATTTAATTTGATTTGATACTGTAAATGGATATTTTCTCTGTTTAGTTTACATGTTTATTTCAGTAGTTTCCTGCTTGATTCGACACCTTGATTTACCACAAAAGTTATGTTTTATGCTGCTGATGTAAATAAACAGAGAATTCATATAAATAAGACTATGTTCACACTGCAGGTCTTAATGCTCAATTGTGATTTTTTTTTATTAAATAGACATTTTTGAGTGGTTGTTCTCATTACAGGTAGTTTGGATTGGGGTGGGAGATAAACTTGGTTTTTAGATCCATCGAGATGAGAACACGAACGATTATCAATTTAAAAAAAGTAAAAAATCTATTTTATTAATGATGAGGCGCTAAAAGAGGAACTCAGCTAAAAGGAAGTCTGGTGCTTGGACAGAAAGGTTACAGTATGCACGGGACAACATGGCTGACTGAGGAATAGGGCCAGCACCACCAACATTAAAAGCAAGCGTATGGAATTACTTTGGTTTTTATGAGTTTGAGGGGGAAAGGGACCTGGACAAAAGCCATACGGTATTAAAGTTGTGTAAAAAAATACTGAAATATTTTGGAAACACAAAAAACATGAGAAACCACATTGATCGTTTTCACCCGGAGGAGGAGAAACAGACACCGGTAGCTGCGGCTGCCGCCACCAACCAGAAAACTATTGAGCAGGCGTTTGTTAAAATTTCCACCAAACTCGGAAAGGGCGAACAGAATTACAAAGCACATAGCAAGTTTTATGGCGAAAGATTTGCGTCTGTATGCTATTTTGTTCCTGTTTTATGCATTTATACATTTAATTCAAGTTCTTGTCAAGGGTATTTATACTCAAAATTTTGTTGTCTAATCGTATTTATTTTTTGAAAAAGAACAGTTATTCATGTTCAAATTAATTGGACATCCAGCATTATTTTGTTTGGAAGCCGTTAATGACAGCACTTCTTTTCTTTAAAACATTGCACTGACACTTATGTTAATGAAAGATATTGGAAGTAAATTAATGTTTCATCATTATAAATGTTTTTATCAAGTACCACGTAATCACTTGACAGCCAGGTGAGGGAGGAGAAAGATGCATCAATAATCGGAGCTTCCTGAATCGTAATCGAATCGTGATGTTCCCGAAGATTCCCACCTCTAATATGGATGTGAAATCCTTCATTGATTGCTCATAAACAATTTCAGGATCACACCTGTCAAGTCTCCAAATTTTGCCTAGAAACTATTTTAAAACCTAAAAACTATTATTCTCCTTATTCCCGCCATCTTGGCATTTTGGTGTTTTCCCTGAAAATGTTCCCGTGTTAGGCTAAAGGGATATTCCACCCAAAATTGAAATTTTGTGGGTTGACATATTTCCCAGAGTTAGATAAGTGGGGAAACAACTATTTTTAACCAGCCCAGTCATTCTCCTGACCCAGCTGTACTTCTTTAGCTTAGCATAAAACACAGTTAGTGAATGTATCCAACTAGCATTGTGAGTTAAAACATTCTTAAAATCCCTCAATAGTGATCTCAATTCTGCTCTGTGACCTAAATAATCAGACTGATTGCAAGTAAGAATAATTAGTAACATAAAGGAATCACAGGCACCATTTTAGATGTGGGATTATTTTTTGACAAAGCACAGCTGTAAGCCTCAGCTGAAAGGTGCAAGGCAGCCCCAAAGTTGCTGTGTAACACCAACCTTGAACAGGGCGTGGGACAGCTGCTGGGACTTTGTGGATATGAGCTCCAGACAGAGTCAGTTTGTTTCCTTGAAGCTGGAAGGTGACGGGTTTGCTACCCTGACACGATGACACCGGTCGCCCTGCTAAAGAGGCCAGCTGGGCAATGCTCACCACCTCACCCGCTTCAAAAGAAAAAGATAGGTAAGAAGACGTCACACCCACACAAATTGAGCTGCATCAAAATAAAAGTTTTAAGAAGATAAAACTTCACAAAAATCTATGAACTCACAAGGCAGCCTTGCTTGCATGTCAGGACTGAGTAAAACTCGCTGGGGCATGATGCTGCCGGGGTTTGGACTTGGGTGAGCTGGAACACTGGCTGCACCAGGAACACTGGGAGGTCTCACAGTCAACACTGGTTTTGGGGTGCTGGATCTCACAGCTGTTTGAGGAGCAGGATTCACCAGAAGGCGAGGTGGGGGTATGGAGGCCACAGAACACACCACTTTAATAAAAAAATAAATAAATCAGTTAGCATGCCACGTAAAATACAACTACTGACACAATTACTCAATCAGAATCAGATCAGAATCAGATTAGGTTTATTGCCATTGTCAGTGAACAAACAATTCACAAACTAGGAACTTGCTTCGGTACTAACGTGCTACATATAACATGAATAATATAATTAAAAATAGAATAAAGTAGAATAAAATATAATAAACTAGCATAAAACTTTGCTATAAAAATGGCAGGTAATGGTAATATGGCCGATAACGTGACGTTATGTCAAGTACCGAAGACGAGCACGGTTGTGTGTTTATAAGCTGTTCACAAGTCTAACGGCAGATGGAAAGAAGCTGTTCTAATGGCGGGAGGTTCTGGTCTGGATTGACCGTAACCTCCTGCCTGAGGGAAGCGGCTCAAAAAGTCTGCGATCCGGGTGAGAAGGGTCAGCTGCTATCCGACCTGCACGCCCCCGAGTTTTGGAGACGTACAGGTCCTGGAGAGATGGAAGGCTGCAGCCAATCACCTTCTCAGCAGAGCGCACAATGCGCTGCAGTCTATTTTTGTCCCTCACTGTGGCTCCAGTGTACCACACAGTGATGGAGGAGGTGAGGATGGACTCAATGATGGCCGTGTAAAACTGCACCTTCATCTGGTATCATTTTTAAAGGTATTTTCTTCCTGAAACCATTAATGCTTTTTGTTTAGTCATTGTTATTTATTTTTACTTGCCTTGCTGAACTGCAGGAGGAGGTGCTGGAGCTGAGGAGATCTCGGAGACCGGAGGGGATTTAGGGGTCTGAGCTGCAGGCGGAACTGAGCAGGTGGGTTTGTTCATCAGCACAACGGATCGATTATCACCTTTGGGAGGTGGTTGAAACGTTCTAAGATGAAAAAGGAATATTTGTTTTACACTCATCAACTCATGGATTCACTCGTAGGGCTCTTGTATTACACTTTTTTTATTCTTAATGACTTGAACACCAGATTCAAGATAGCTTAAGCCACATTTTGATTATTTATTTAGGACAGTTTTCATACGTCATGACGGATGTCTTCATGACATATGATGGATGACATACTGAGTTAGGTTAAATAATGCTGAAGTCCATTCAATCTGACCAGACTGAGATCTGCTGCAAAAAATATATGGCTGAATACTGTAGCTACAGCTCATACCTGTTGACTTTCATGCGGACCGGTTTAGGTCTCGGAGGGGGTTCAGGAGACTCCACTATCTCCTGGATTAGCTGGCGGCTGACCTTGTGGCGAGGTAGAAAGGCATCTGCCTGGTAACGGGACACGCGACTCTCCAAGCCAACAAAATCAAACATGGAAAGATCGCAGCGCTGCAAAAGATATAGAAGATGGGGGGTTGCTACTCTTGGAAAACGTTTATGCTTCATTTATTTTATATTTTTCTAAATTTTCTTTGCTGCCAACCTTTAGAGGAGGAACATCCAGAGCGTCCTGCACCAGGGAGGCTGTGCGGAAAATAATGGGCTGCGTAATGAAGGGCGACTGGATTGGACGAGGGTCAAACAGGTTAGGATGGTTGCACACCTTACGGAGCTGCATGAGGATGTTAATCACAGACATGAAGTGACCGCTGGCCAGTGTTTCCCGAGTCCTGACAATGAAATGGATAACAAGATAGCTTAGATCAAATAAACAAATAATGTTTGCAGGAGAAACGAAACATCAAGGTAAAGTGGGTGTACGTTTGTTAAAAAGAATCACTTATAAAACATGACATTAAATATTCCTGTTGAGCATCACCCTTATTTACAAAGCTATTTCATTCAATATTAATGTTCTTCTTTTGAACATAATCATTCAGGAACTCACGAGGCTTGAGCCATGAAGTCGTCATAGAGAAACCTCTGCCTCTTGGAGAGGCGACAGCGAACCACATGCTCGTATTTCTTGGGCATCTGCTTCTCGACGTCTGCCTTGATCCTCCTGAGCAGAAATGGTCTCAGCACCTTGTGGAGCCTCTTCACCAGGCCCTCGTTGTACTCCTGACTCCCCTCGATCATTCCCGTCAGCGGGTTGGAAAACCACTCCTTGAATTCGCGGTGAGACTGGAAGACGTGGGGCATCAGGAAGTGCATGAGTGACCAGAGCTCCATTAGGCTGTTCTGCAGAGGGGTTCCTGTCAACAGCAGTCGCCGGTGGCTGTGACAAGGTTAAAAAACAGGATTGGACAAAGATCCCAGAATTTATTTTATCAGACGAAATCAAATTTTAAATGGTTTATTTTTGTTTTGCTTTTGAATGTTTCACATCGCTGGTACTCTCACTTTTGTCCCTTCAGCAGTTTTTGCAGTCTCACATTCAGCAGATTTAAGATTGTGCAGTTGGCACCAGCATCACTTCTGATTTTACATCTGTATGTCTCTGTCCTTCATCCAACAGCATCAGGCTCTTTCATTACAATCATTAGTAAAGAGGTTTGTGCCTCGAGTAAAAACAGACTTCTATTGTTAAACAAGGGTCCAATCTTTACAAACACTTAAAGGGACTTTACGGACTTTTGAATTTTTATTGCCCCCTCAGGCCAAAAGTGTAACGGCAGCTTCAATAGTAGGCTCGTGCACGAGGCGCGCATGCTGTACTGATAGTAAATGCTACGGGCTATGCCTGAGCGTGAACGTGCATGAAGCAGCCTGCTCGACCCGAGCAGGCAATCACAGTAAAAATGCCAGGGCTCATTCTACAGGACCAGGGCATTGCAGGAGAATGTATGAATAAGACATTTATTATTTCTATACATGTTTTGGCTGTCAAACTTCCATAATGCCCCTTTAAGTAGTGATGCACCGATATGAGATGTTTGGGCCAATAACGATAACCAATATTAGGATCACTGTTATGTCCGATAACTGATATATGAATAATTAATGCTTCTAAAATCAACAGATTTTGTATAGAATGAAAATTATTAAAGCTGGATTTACATTATTATTTACACACAACACACACGCTTCTGAGATGATTACAATCACTGTCACATGACTAAACTAATATACGGCACACCCTCACTCTCTGAAACAGATAAACAAATGGAAACAAGATTGAAAAAAAAAAAACAGTTGTTAATATCGGCTCGGTTTTATTCATCGGACCGATACTGATGTGTTAAAAAATGACTAACATCAGCCGATACTGATATTTTGTGCATCCCTACTTTTAAGATGAACAATTTATCCTCATTTTATTTGTACTCTGTAGGTTTAGTTAAGTTTTCTTTTTCCATTTGTATTTTCTATTAACTTATTTCAATACAAAGTTGCATAATTAGTTTTCCCTCTTTCTAACTTTTAGTTTGGCTACTTTTATTGCAGTTTACCAATCTGGGATGCTCCGGTTATTTGAAATCTAATTTATAAGTTATTAACTGAGCACACCCTGCGATGGACTGGCTCTCTGTCCAGGGTGTACCCTGCCTGATTGCCAATTGACCGCTGGAGATAGGCACCAGCACCCCCCCCCCCCACCACCACCACCACCACCACCACCGCGACCCTGTGTGGACAGAGCGGGTTCAGAAAATGGATGGATGGATTAACTGAGCACCTTGTATTCACCTAAAAATATAACCAACCTGGTTAAAAAGATGCTTGAAGATGCAAATTTCATACATTTAATACCACTTTTTTAAGCTTTTAACTACCACGCCAAGAAAAAAAAAATACATCTCTGCGTTTCTTTTATTCACCAGAGGCAATGAGGGTGATTATGAAATAATGCAAATTAAAGAAATAATAAAGTAAATAAATAAAACTAGTAATAATAATACAACAACAATTATTATTATTATTATTATTTAAAACATGTATTCCAAACATTCCAGATTTATTTGGAAAAAATGTATTTAGTCATTTTCAGTTCATATTTACTCAAATTAAAGCCTTAATAAAGGCAGTCCTTATTAAATCATACTGCTAAATCAAAATCATGGTTTCCTGTTGCATCTATGCTGAAACATTAAGCTCAAGCTTGCAATTAAATTTTCACACAGCTGAATCAATTTTTAAAGTTGAAAGTTTTTGCAATGATTTTTCTGTGTGCAGAAATCTTGTATTTCAGATCATCACTGTGTCCAATGTACACACAGGTGCTCACTCTTAGTCTCCATCTGCTTCCTGTACATCATCTAAGAAGATCCTCACATAATAAAACTGTGAGCACCTCCTACTGCTGAAAGCCCCATCTGAGTGAGAAATGACCACCAGCTGGCGCAAACCTCCAGCCAAATGACGGCTAGTTAGGTTCTTTACAGACTTTTGGGAAAGAACAAACTGTTTCAAATGGTAGGATCAGTTCACAAAAACTTAATTTTCACACAGTACTACAGCCTGGAGAAATGGTTCATGGTTTTGGGCTATTTTAGATTTAAAAAAAAACATTTTTTAAATAATTAAATAAATAAATAAATAAAAATGTGTTTTTACAGCTAAACATTTTTTAATAGAAGTGCAGTGCATATGTTTGCTGGAAGAGAAATTTAGAATTTTCTTTTTGTTTAATTTTGTATTTGTAGTTTGGTAGAGTGACGTATAAACGACCCGTATTAAACATGGTTTAAGTGTTAAAAGGAGGCCTTCTCTTTGTTTCCTGGTGGTGCCCACCATTGTGGTAGCCTATTTAAGCAAAATGTTTTTTTCTGAACAAAGGCTACTGGGTTTCTTTCTTTTATGAGTTTGAGTAGGAAATGGTTCCCTTTCAGTCGATTCACTCAGTAAAACGAAGGTACTATGGGACATCATGCCCTCGTGTGGCCTGGCTGAAGACCGTTAATCATGCCTGAAAAGGCAAATGAGCCTGACGCAGGGTGATGGCTCCGCCCTCCACCTACAAGCCCCCAGCGTCACCAGCATTTTTCAGTTCTTATACTCTTCACCTCGCTGATAACACTTGAGAACAAATAAACTATCGTTAGCTATGCTACTGAAAAGTTAGCTTAACTGCTCATTGGTGTTGATTCTGTTGCCTTCTGGTCAGCTTTCGCCCATCGAGCGCTACCGTTTCGTGGCAGTTTTAGCCTTGTGCCTCCGTGCTCTTTTGCCCCTGCCGCTCCGCTCTGCGTCTCGCCATGAGCACCGTGTTGGACTCAGCTAGGCGAAAGTCTGCTTCGCGTCCCTATTCTCAAGGCTGTGGGGTTTTTCTCCATGAGAAGCACCTGCACGAGGCCTGCCATGTCGGAATGTGGGTTATTCATGCCAACAGAGCGCTCTCAGACCCGGAGGTGTGCGATTTCTGTCGCCAGCTTCATTGTTCCACGCTCGATTGGCGTGTGAACTTCTTCCAACGTGTCTTGGGGGACACTGCAGGTTTGCAGCAGGACCTCATGCTCTCAGAGTCGGCTCCAGCGCCTTTGCACGGTTCTGACGTGGGAGGTCTAGTGATTGAGTTCCCCGTTGCTAGCTGGGCAGATCACATGGAGGTGACGGACAAGCAGACCGACCTGGAGATTTCCCAGTTCTCTCCTTCTGAGGAGAATGAGTAGGGCGTGCTGGACATTTGCCAACAGTCATGACCTGCCGGGGACTAGGAAACTCTTTGCGGTGGATTGTGTTACCGCTGCCTCAACTCCCGAACATCGGGAGGAAACTTCTTTTCTTCCGCTTTGCCGACGAGCGGCGGAGAAACTTAAAGTGGATTGGCCTGCTCATCCGCCGGACCAAATGGGTCCCATTTTGTTAGTTTTTTACCTCCCCACCGAATCGGCTGAGGTCAAAAACTTACTACCACCTTTCCCGGGCTTCGCGGCTGAGCTTGCGTCATACTGGGGGAAGCCACTGTCCATCTGCAACGCGGTGTTGGGCTATGGACAGTTCGTGGACCTCGATGGTGCCAAGAGGTTGGGGTTTGTGGACCTTCTCCCCCTTTGTAGCCCTTACTGGTAGCTTATTTGGCCTTGACTGGTAACAATGAGGTGAGTGGACCTGCCATTTCCCTCTACGTAGTGTGGGTTTTCCACCGCACAGCAGGAGAGGTTTCACAGTGCCCAGGTCTCTGCCGGTCTTCCAAGTCTCACTTTTAATCGGGTGAATTGGCTATGTTCGGTTGCCGATCAAACCCCTAGTCCCAAGAGACTTTGTTTACTGCCGCAGGTGGGTGAAAGTTGCACTGGTTCAACAGTTTTGAACAATGTTTCAATAAGACTGTAGTTTGCATTCAAATTAATGTCAATTTGACGTGTTTGAATGTTGCGGTTCAAATTGGTCACATAAGGCTGTGTCAGCCCACTTTGCTGCCATCTAATGGCTTAATTTTCTACACAACTCGTGTCTGCAGATGACTTCAAACAAGGCAGGGGAGTCCATTTTCTCATTTGGCTGGAAAACAGTGGCTCTCCACTGTTTGCAGACACGGAGCTCAGAACGTGTGTCGTCACTCACGGTGCCATGCCCTCCCGCTCCGCTAGAGGGCAACCGCACCACCATGACACCGTTAAGCAGCCAGCCTATTGCAAACCTTTCTCTGGCATGCATTGCGCTGTGTCCCCTTGGGTCAGTGCGTAGTTGCAGTGGGTTACTGCCGGTTACATTTCCGGGTCGGACAACCCAGGTTTACTGCTGTTGCGCGCACTATTGTGAATGCAGATGCAGTGTAATTAAACAATTTCACTTAAATTCGGAACAATTCACCTGAACGCACATTCCTTCAGCTCCGTGTAAACCTGAGATGCTCACCTGCAGCTTGTGCATACTCAAATGTCTCTAGGGAGCTTGCTGAATAAGTCATGAGGTTCTAGATGTTTGCCTCAGACAGACTCATGGATGTTTAAATGTTGTTCTGGATGAACACACTCAGCTGACACACTCAACGCAGGTGCTGAATAACGACGAGCGCTACTTCAGTCAAAGTTTTAAAACAGGAAACTTTTCTCCAACTGAAAAAACCAGAAGTCGTTCAGACTCTCTGAAAGATGAAAGGGTTTCCACTTCCACTCAACACCGCGCTGTTGTGTACAATATTGAGTGCGTCACAGACGCTCTCCGAGCCCCTCCTCAGCACACCGCATGCACGCCCACTGTCGGCAGCGAGATGGTGAGAAAATGCTCAGATGCGCTGACGGAGATCTTTTCTTGATCGTCACCTCTGCGATGTTTTCTGTGCGTAACGTGTAAAATATATGTCATTAACAAAAATAACTCACGGGCAAACAAATAAATCGCCTCCTGCATAAATACAACCATAACGGCTCAGCCCATCGCCGATGGTTGATTCATTCGTCCCATGGCCCAACCCTAATTGGTTCTCACATTTGTCAAAAAGCCTTCACCAATAACATTTTTTTGACAAAAGCAACGACTGCACGGCCACGAGAAACTCCAACATCAATGTGAAGTTTGCGGACGACACCACAGTGGTAGGTCTCATCACCAACGATGATGAGACGGCCTACAGGGAGGAGATCAGCGCCCTAACCCACTGGTGTCAGGACAACCATCTCACCCTCAACGTCACAAAGACAAAGGAGATGATAATGGACTTCCGGAGGTGCAGAGGAATACACACCCCCATCACCATCAACGGCCACGCTGTGGAGGGTGAGCAGCTGACTGAGGATCTTACATGGTCAGTGCACACGAACAACACAGTGAAGAAGGCACAGCAGCGCCTCTTCTTTCTCAGGAGACTGGAAAGGTTTGGCATGAGCCACCGCATCCTCAGGACCTTCTATCGCTGTGCTATTGAGAGCATCCTCACTGGATGCATCTCCACCTGGTATGGCAACAGCACCGCTTACAACCGCAAAGCTCTCCAGAGAGTAGTGCGGTGTGCAGAAAGGATTATTGGAGGTGAGCTTCCCTCCCTCCAGGACATCTACAGGAAGCGGTGCCTGAGGAAAGCGGGGAGGATCATCAAGGACTCAAGTCACCCCAGCCATAAACTGTTCAGACTACTTCCATCAGGAAGGAGGTTCTGCAGCATCCGGTCCAGAACCAGCAGACTGAGAGACAGCTTTTTCCATCAGGCCATCAGAATGCTGAACACTTCGCAGACACCTCACCTTCACTACTGAAACTCCAACATTACACACTCCATACTGTACATTAATGCCACTGTTTTGCACATATCAACCTCTGTACATTTTATATCTCTTATCTTATGGTTTACTTTATTAATTTGTAAAATATGTATATACACACTATACACACACGCACACACGTAGAAAAAAAATAAAAAATAAAATAAAATACTTAGCACACACATTTAGTAATGTATACACCTTACATACTGTACATATTACTTAGACTAGCCATTTTTTATATTTTGCTTGTTTTTACGTTATTGTATTTTTGCACAACTCTGTTGCTGTGAAGCTCGCACACAAGAATTTCACTCGCATGTACTGTACCAGTGTACCTGCACATGTGACGTGACAATAAAAGTGATTTGATTTGATATTGGACCATCCAGTTATTGGTATCACCGAACCACTTCCCTGTGTCCTCCATTCATTACGCACTTGTGAGCAACAGAACACAACTGATTTAAGAGGTTCTCCGCTCAATAATATCAGAGAAGGTGAAACAGCCGGATGCTAGAACTTTAATTTTAGGACAAACTACCAAACTACAAGAGTCCCAAAAAGAAAAACACCATTTGAAGTCACAGATAACAAATGATGTTTGGACCTAGAAAACAGTAACAGGTGTAACGCACGACCTTGTTTCTTCCGACAATGCGGGTTCTGGTTCCAGAGGACGTGGCCCGGGAATGACGGTCGACAGGAGGGTGAGTGTTTAGTGACTGTGTGTTTAAAAGGTAGCTTGTTTTGTAGATTTGCTATAGCAGCTTTAACAAATAATATCAGACAGCAAACAAAAGAAGAGCACTTTGTTTTAGAGTGAAGAGCCTTATGATGAATGATCTTTAGCCGCACTATATCAAGACAGAAGCTGCTGCCATTCTGGCATTTAAATGATGTTTAGTTTGAATCATGATGTGCCTCTACATTATATCAGAGAAACAATTAGGACTGTAAAACATAATTTTGTCCTCTGTATGCAGAAACATGAAAATGATTCACATAAAGTGCAGTAACGGCAGATGGGGAAAATGTCTCACCAAAAACACAAAGCCACCAGGTTGATATGAGGTTTTAGACTAATCATGTGTCCAAGACTGTAAATCCTCCAAATTCAGCACCAAAGCACTGAAATGTCTGTGTTTAAACTAGCAGGGATGAAATTCTACTAACGCATTTAATCTCAGACTACAAACCTGTTGAAGTTCAGCAGGCTCTGCCATCGCTGTGACTTGAAGTTTTTAATGTTCTGAGCCTCGTCGAGGATCAAATAGCGCCAAGACTTTCGTCTGAAGGCCTGATGATCCTGCAGAACCAGCTTGTAGGAAGTTATGCACACATGGAAGGCATTAGGTTTTGTCCAGCCCTGAGAACAGAAACAGAGCACTTCTCAGTTTTCAGTACTGACATTTTCAGTTTGTTCTTTTTAAGGAAAAGTCACTTGTTTCAATTTACTTCTGTGATATGTTCACTACCTGGACCATTTTGAACTGTTGTCTCTGCAGGATGTTAAATCAGTCACTGAATATATAAACAGGCAGGCCAAAAGCTGAGAAGCTGTTTGATTACCTGTCTCTTCAGCTTTCTCTCCTTTTGACTGCCAAAGTAGGTGAGGATTTTAAAGCCTGGACACCAGCGCTTCAGCTCCATCTCCCAGTTTAGCATCACACTAGTGGGAACAATAATAAGATGGGGACCCCAGTTTCCTAAAAGTAAACAAATAAAAACACCCAACACTTATCACATCAAGAATGTATAATAAAAAATAGAAGTTTAGGAGAAAGTAGCTCTCACAGGAAGAACTCTGTTACCTTTTTCACAAGCGAGGTGAGCCAGCAGAGCGATGGTCTGGATGGTTTTACCCAGACCCATCTCATCAGCCAGAATCCCGTTGAGTTTCTTCTCATACATGGTGACTAGCCAGTCCAGCCCGATGTGCTGGTATTCTCGCAGTGTGCCATGTAGCAGGAACGGGATGGGGGTCTTGACCTTTAGTTGGGAAATGAGAAACATTAACAGTCCAGAACAGAAAAGTTTTAAATAGATGAACATGTATCGAGTGTAAGCCGGACCTTTGTGGTAGCCAGAGTGTAACCTTTAGGCTGGAGGCTCTCTGCAGTCGCAGCTATATGGCTGATCTCTTTCTTTGGCCGAGAGCTGGAGGAAGGCGGACTGAGGCCCCCCTCTTTCAGCAGAAGCTCCATCCCTTCATCTTCACACTCATTATCCTCTTCATCACACTCCCCATCATCATTGTCGGTCTCATCATCTGCACTGTCTCCAGCTGAATCTTAAAGACACACATTGGTGAACCCAAAGCTTTTACATCTGTGTCTTTAGTGAAAGCAGATAAACTCTGACTGCGTTAGTACCGGAGGAAGAAGAGTTGCTCTCCACATCACACTCGTCTTCTTCATTCTCCACCTCCTCGTCCCCAGACACCTCGGAGTCAGAGCTTCCTTTAGACACAGAAGCAGAAGGAGCCTCGAAGTCTGATGCATAAGCTCCTTTGTACTTCTCCAGTAGCTCTTCCAGACTTAAATCTCCTGAAAGAGAAGCAGATGTGTCAGGGCAAAAGCGAACCCTTTCCGTTTATAAATACAGTCCGGCTTCAGATAAATGAAACCGTATTCACACCAAATAAAAATAGGTAACAAACTCATGTTATGGAGAAGGGTGAGAACAGAAGCAGTTTCTTTTAGAAAAATGTCAGTTTTAAGAGCTCTATAATATTCATTAAAACCTCTTAAATCATGAAAACAGAAGGAAAACACTTACCCTCTTTAGCCAGGTCATCCAGTTCTTCAGCATGATTGACATTTCCTTCTACCCTTTCTTGGGCTGCTATAGTGTCTTCCTCATCCTCAGCTGAACACACAATGTGAAATTTATTTTTCAAAAATAATGAAGAAAGAAAAAAGACATCATGAAACTTCATTGCATTTAAAGAACACTCAGTTTTCCTGTTTGATTTATCCTCATTTCCAGGTGTGAAACTATAAAGAATAATCTTACCATCCTCATCGTTAGCAGTGAACTCCCGGTCTTCCTCTTCCTCCTCTGAAGAAGATGATGATTCATTGGAGCCTTCATCATCTGAGCCGGAGTCCTACAAGCACGACGGTAATTACATACAGAACTTAAAACTTCAGATTGTCTTCAGCTTTATAGATTTATTACCAAACATTACAAACAAACACTAATTGTGAGTTTAAAATGAGGTGAAAACAAATTTAACTAGAATAGCATTAAACAAACCTGCTTACAAGGGCTACTTTGAGAATAAACGTAACATGAAGGGGTCCCAGTGATGTTAAATAAAAAATGAAAACCTGGCTCTTCAGTAGATATTTGTACACGTTTTGTCTGAAAGCATGCGCTGGTACCTCTGGAGGTGGGAGCTTAAGCGTGCTGAGCAGCTGGTCCAGAGGCAGCGTGCCCTCTTCCTTCAGCAGTTCAATCTCCCTCTGATGGCTCTCTGCATCGTTGCCCTCCTGCTGCTCCTCCACTTCTATGGTCTCTTCATCATCATCCTCTTCACACAAAGGCTCAAAGTCTCGGTCTGCATGAAAACATGATGGTTTTGTATTAAACCAGGACTTTCCCCTTGCTACAGGTTTAAATCCAGGACATTTTCTAAGCCTTCATTTTTTTTCTTTTTAACTGAAGGAACTCGGCTGAACAGAGTTCTGTGAGAGGGAGGTAGAACAGTCTCAACCATGTCCGACTGAGTATTTATGGAGCACTATTAACACTTTTCTCCATCAATCTCAGGCTTTATATCCACAATAGTTCATAAAATCCATTTAGTGATTAAAACAACAGCTGTTTCTGTTTGTCAACAAAACTTTCTAAGTCACACACAGTTTTAATTGGCAGGGGAGTTTTGTTTGGAGCCACAAAAGATTAAAACTGGGCCAAAAAACATTCAGCTCTAATTATTTCACAGCAGGTAGGTTTATAACGTCAATGAAAATGTTAAGAACACCCAGAAATTAAACAGATTTAGAGTCACTATAGCTGAAACACCTCCTGGTTTAGCTAAAGCAGCAGCTGATGTGTGAGCTAATCAGTAAAATAAATCAAACACTGGTTACAATCTAAGGTCCAAAGAAAACTAAATAGGTGAAATATTAAGAAGCATTGAGTGAAAACCAGCTGGAAAACTTCATTTCTGACCAACACACACTCTCTTGACAACCAAAAGGAGATTGGCCCAGAAAATAACCTCACATCAGTGGACTCAATTTCATTATTTCACCCTCCACCCAAGACCTTATTGAATACAGCAAACCTAGACTGAAATATAGGCTATAGTTTAGTTAGTAGAAAAGCACCTGTTGAGTTAGTGGTCTCAGCTGCAGGAAAAGCTTCCAGGATGCCTTTAAGTCCCTTTAGATGGCCGTAACTCAATATGCGTGTTCATCCGAACTTGTGTACTCATGTACTAGTGAAATGCCAATTGGCCCAAGTACTGTTCCAATCCTAAGTATGCATCATGGCAAGTACTCTCAAAGTTCCTGGATGCGCTTTTGCAACACCTCCACACTTCTGCAATCAAATGTCAATGGCAACACCTGCAGCAGTCTAGTCTTGCAGGTTTGACGAGTGTCACCCCTGATGGGTGTCACACAGCATAGGGTACACATGGAATTTTACAGCCGAGACTCCTTTAAAAACAAATAAAAGCCCATCTGAGCTCAGGTAGTCAGGGGAACTTCACAGAACTTTGAGCACATAACCCAAAGTAACAGCGACCTTCGCAATTGATGAACAGCTTTTTGTTTCTGAAACATTTTACCTACGTGTGAACCATTCAGTCGCTGGTGTGTTGCTATGACAACATCCCTGTCTGATCCAATGAATCGGCTCTGAAGGCTCTCTTTAACATGTTGACTGAACCGAACGTTTTTTCATTTGAGGAGAAACATACCTTCCTCATCAACGGGAGGTGGCAGAGACTTTTGTGGTGACACAGTGGTTTCAGCAGGCCTGACGGGTGCCAAGGATTTACTGAGGAGGTCCGAGTATTTCTCTGTTTGACCAACAATGAAGTCGAGCTGAAGGTCCAGAGCCTTCTTCCGCTTCTCCTCCAGTCGGGACTGCTGCTTGAACTGTACCACCTTCAAGCACAATAAAATAAGACCGTTAGCCGATTTTACTTCAGACAAAAACAAAATACAGTAATCCCACGCTACTTTGCGGTTCGTTCATCGCGGATTCGCTGCTTTGCGGATTTTTTCTTTGGAGCATTTTTCAGGGGGAATTCGCAGATTCGCGGTATTTTTCACTGATTCGCGGTATTTTTCTATGCGAAATATCAAGAAATTCTTGTTTTTTTTCATCAATTTCATCATAAAATGCACTTTTTGTAATAAAACTAAAAAAAACAAGTAAAAAAAATTTTTTTCTTGAGTTTTACCCACAAAAAGAGAATGTGATCATACGATAATTCAATATAGTACTGTATGTCAGACAGGTCGGCTGGATTCGGGAGCTGATCTTGTAGGGAGCGTGGTTTCACAGACGCGGAAGTGATAGCGTCGGTGAAACGCCGGCTGATCTAGGAAACCCCCGAGCGTTCGAGCGTCAACGAAGTGACACGGAAATGCCGGGCTTTCCAGAAGTAAGTAAGATAACTTACTATGAGCTGATAGTTCGTTGGATTGATCGGTAGGTTGGAAACTCTGATCATGAATCTGAAGAAACGATTACTGAGTGGTGAGCTGGAAAGGTGACTTCCGTTTATAGCCGCGGTTTGTGACGTAGGTGCGACGTGGAGGGAATCCCCGCGAGGGGCATGCTGGGAGTCCCTACTTCGCGGATTTTCACCTATCGCGGCCAGGTCTGGAACGCATCTACCGCGATAAACGAGGGATTACTGTACAAGCTGAATATATTCACAACAATTCTACACACACAAAACATGCCACAAGTAAGAAATAAACAAAGATCTCACCATGACTTTACCCATTCTGTACTGTACCTTCTCTACGTTGCTCCAGAACGCCCGCACTTCCTTTGCAATAGAAGAAGCTACTCTCCTGATTTTGGCATGCTCATCTCTTTTGGCTTTCTCTTCTTTTTGCCTCAGGTCCTCGTGGTGGCGCATCACCATTCGTACCACCTAATAACAAATCAACAGAACACATCTAGAACATATACAGCGTACATCATCAGAAAAACAGTGTGTGACTAATATTTTAGGAATATAAAATCCACCGATCACACCTCTGCGATAATTAGCAATCCTACCTTTCTCGCCACCCCTCTCTTCCACCGCCTCTCTTGAGCAAAGTCAGCAGAGAGCCACTGCATCTCCTCACACAAGTAATCCCAGTGAACTTTGGGTCGCGGTGGCTCCGTTAGACGAGTGAGACGCTTCATTGACCAGAAACCTTCTCGTTTTAGAGCCTGAGATCGATGTTCAATATCTGCTTCCTGCAAGATATGTATACACATCAGTCGGTAAACCTCTTCTCTAAAATGATTAACTTATGAAGAGGCCTGTAGTGGGAAATGATAGCTTGTATCAGGGCAGCAGCAGCTCAGGAGGTGGAGCGGGTTGTCCAGTAATAAGAAGTTTGCAGGTTTGATCCCGTCTCCGACCAGAGAAAGCTGCTGTTGTGTCTTTAGGCAAGACACGAAGCGACCGGTGGCGCCAGGGATCGGGAGGCCTCGACCTCTGTCAGTGCACCCTAGGGAAGCTGTGACTACATTGTAGCTCATCCCCACCAGTGTGTGAATGTGTGTGTGACTGATTGTGTTGTGAAGTGCCTTATACAAATACAGGCCATTTACCATTTAAATACCAAACAGATTTTTATGTTGTGACATATGTTACTATTATACAAATAAACCTCACTGAAATTATGTCAAAGTAAACTCTAGCTAAAACATTAAGTTTGGTATTTATTTAGCATTTATTTGAAGAGGAGTAACCCCATGAGATGTGCCATCTCGTTTTCATGAGGGTCATCTTAAACAAAATAAAGCAAAGGAAAGCGACAGATGACAGCCATTACAATGTACAATTAATGAAAGCAAGAAATATTTTCTAAATCATAGTAATAAAAATAAATAAATATGTATTAAAAACAAAAACATTTACAAACCACTACACACACATGGATCAGCTCGCTTATAGTTCACCCCAAAACACCAGAAGTACAACTTAAGGCTCACTCACGTGCTTGGCCAACTCTGCCATGTCAGTGAGACGTTCTCCACGGGACCGCTGAGGGTTGGTCTGGTCAGGTGGGGAGGAGGAGGAGGAAGTGTAGCCGATAGAGGAAGGAGAAACAAACTGGCCATGGGGACCTCTGAGAGGCGACGACTTCTCCCGCCGGGATGATGCCCAGTCAGAGGTGGACGAGGGACCGAGCAAGGAGGACGAGGAGGAGGTGGAGGGTGAGGCAGGAGAGGAATTGATGGTGACTCTATCCGCAATCCACCGACGCACCTGAGAGTGAAGAGGAAAGGAGGAAATTATTTCTGAAAAGAATGTGACAAAAAGGACAAAAGCATGTGCATGTTTGGATGGGGTTAAAAGCTGAAGGCTAAAAAGCAAAGATAAGCAAAATCCATCAGTGAGTTTCTGCTAGATTGTTCTCTTCATGCAAAAAAAAATTAAATAAATAAATAAATAAAGAGAAATTGTCCAGTGCCTAAGTAAGACATGCTCATGATAATGTGAGTCTCTCTGGGTGTCTGATAACCACAGCTTACCTTCAGGAACAGTGCCTGTTTGTCTGTCCTGCTCTGTCCATGCTGGAAGACACACATGGCTTAGCATGCAGCCAACTTAAAAAAAAATAAATCACTACAGAACAAAAACACTGATTTCCTGAGATGCAGTAATGGACTACATGCAGAATAATAAGCTGGAGTACCTGACTGTGGTGTAGTGAACAACAATTCTTTGATAAAACATATAAAATTTTTGTTCTTTATTAAAGTTCAAAAGTAAAACATCCTAAAATCAGCTGAACACACACAAAAAGAGAAGTGGTTACAATTTAGATTATTTAAGAAAGTGATTTTAGATTGAAGTACCTTGTGTGAGGAGCTTGGAGTAGTCATCTCGTTTCTGTCGGGATCTGGCTCATCATCACTGTCCTCCTCTGCACTGCTAACCTGTCCCGAGATGTCCTCATGGACCTCACCTTCTTCCACCGGATCGTCCTGATCCATATCATCACTCTCTTCCTCTACATCATCCGGGTAGCTGTTGGAGTCACTGGGATTGGTGGACAGACTGACGATTGGTTCCTCTTTCTCTGCAGCCATAAGCGTGTCTTTTGCATGAGATGTAGCAACTGGGGTGGTTTCAAGGGGTACTGCAACAGTTTGAGGAGTGAGATCTTCATTGCTTGATGATGTGTTGAGTAAAGGTGAGCCCTCAGATGTGACTGTTGAAGCTGTGGGGGTGACTGAATCAGTCTGCCCAAACTGACGTGAGGTTGTCCCACTCAAAGCCAGCTGCTGAACTTCTACAGGAGCTGCTACCTCAGACATTTTACTGACAGACATCTGGGTCTGATCGTTCAAGCTGCAGAGAGATGGAGGTGCAGGGAGAGGCTCTGCTGTTGAGACAGTTGGGGGAAGGCCGTCCTCAGATACTGTGCCAGACAAAGATCCGTGAGCATGGGTCAACTTGCTGTCTGCATTCGGTTGTTTAGACATTTTTGCAAAGAGGGAGGGGGGATGTTTCAGAAGAGGAGCTTCTCCAGGTTTCAGCAGAAGCAGCTTTGGACTTAAAACACCAGTGGAGTAAGTGGTGCAGAATACCTCTGGTTTGCTGTCTACGACAATATTCTGAATACTCTGTGACTGAGTCAAAGGAGGAGAAACTTTGGTTCCTTCATTAGGGCAGACATCAGGATTGATGGCACTTACAACAGTGAATCCTGAAGTCTGATTTTCTACACAAGAAATGTGTAAAGAGACAGCAGTAGGCGACTGTATCCCTGTGTCTACACTAGTGACCAGTGGGGACAGGAGGGATAAGGAACCAGCTGTTATTTCTGCTTCTTGCTTTGGATAAACAGTTTGAACTGCAGCTGAATCACTCACCTCCATTAACTCTGACTGTGCTGCACTGACTTGTGAACAGGGCGTCCCAGTTTGTGTTGTGGTGTCTGTCTGTTCAACAGTGAATGAGTCAGATGTAACGGCAGTTACTTGAACTAAACAAACTTCACTTGAGTGTGCCACTTCAACCGCTTGGTTGGAATTTAGAACTAAATGGTGTCCCACAGCAGCTACTCCTGCATTCTGTATGGACAAATTATGGGAATCGTCACCAGATGAAGGCAAAGGCTGTTGGGAAATTATGATGGTGTCATTTTCACCAACTGTATGAATAGTTGGTTCGAAGTCCTCGTCAGTGTTTTCCAATAAGGCGTTGAATAAATTCACCTCGTATCCTGGAGAGTGAGGTATCGGCACGCCACTGCCGACGCAGACCGTTTCCTCTGCAACCTCCTCCACCAAGCCACATAATTCATACACCTCCACTGGTTGAGAACCCAGCTCGATACCTGCCTGAATACTTTCTTCATACAACTTTGGTTCCCCAGTTGATAGCTCGTTAACAATAGCAGCCTCGCAGACACTGCCGTCCTCTCGTTGCAGGAGGTAATTCTGATTCAGATGCATATTGGACCAGTCTCCACTAATATGAGCCTCCTCTCCAACAACCACAATTTCTTGAGCATCGCCGGTGTGCACGATCTTAGCAATCAATGAAGTTTCTGTTGACAGGGAATGATTTGCGATATGAGATGTTTCTGCTCCAACAACCTCCCCTGACTGCAGTGAGACTAGTAGGCTTGTGTCAGATAGAGGGCACCCTGTAGTGGGATTTGAGGAGCTCTCTTTCGTAGAAGAGAACTCCGGCAGCATTGTGAAGAAGGAGGGGGCTGAGTCCATTAGTTCATCCTTTGAGTTGCCATCCACTTGTTCTGCTTCAGGGGGACTGCAGGTGGATGCTGAGATTTTGTTTCTAGCAGAAGAGTATAATCCATGTGAGGGCTCTGCAGCCTTTGAGGTCTCAAACATTTCAGCTGAAGGAGGTTGCAATTTAGCATACTTGAAGGTCTCAACTGATTCCAAAGAGTTTGCTTTTTCTGAAATGTCTTTGATGGTTGTAGGCTGGGTTTTTGACTGGTCAGAGTGTTTAATCTCTGTATTACCAGTTGAATAAAGTGAGAGTGCAGACTCTGAGACCTGGAGGCAACCTGCTGACTCTGCATCACATGATAGAAGTTTCTGGCTGCACTGACTTGTTGAGACAAGTGGAACCATGTCAGACTGCTCAATAACTCTACTTTCTCCAGACTCTTGTATTTTAAAACCAATGCTTGATTGGGGAACGGAGGAAGATGAGACTGTGAAACAGATTTGAGACTGGGGTCGAAAGAGAATCTCTGCTCCTGTATGCTCTTTTCCACCAAGTTCAACATGTATTCCAGTCTCTGTTTTATATTCCACAATGGACCGTTCCTTCTCTGTTTCTGCAACAACCACAGGTTCCACACTTTCTCCAGGTGACTGAATCTGGTTTGCCTGACTGTTTGCAAGGCTTTCCTCTTTAATAGTTTGTGACCCGTATTGAATCTCTTGCAGTGTGCTGTCAATCTGCGACTTGAGAGGAGGACAGAAGGATGATTGAAGTCTTTGCATGTCAGCAGAGGAACTGCAGTCCTCAGACAGTGATGTTGGCAAAGATCTTGCAAGTCCGGCGATGCTCTCCTCAGAAGGGACCTCTTGTGAAACGAAGTCCTTAAGGTTGCTGCTGGGGGGAGTCCCCGGCAAGGTCTTGGGAGCTGTGTTCTCCATGCCAGGTAACGCAGAGTTGCAGCTGTTCGGCAGCGACACAGTGGACGAACATGTGAGTGGAGGGACTGGGCGGGGGGCAGCTGCAACCGGCTGCGGGGCATGCCGAGGTGACTCCCCAGCCACATTCTGTGCAGCCTGGGGGTTGCTACCCAGCACATCCACAGCCGGAGAGGCGTGCTGCCGCTCCGCCTCCTCCCCAGATTTTTCTTCCTCTGGGCTGCTCCGGCTACACACGGCACCTGTGTTGGAAACGCCAGCAGTTAGAAGAGTGTTTGTAGGAAAGTTACCTGTTTAGAAGCTACAAAGTTAAATTGATAGTAAGATATAACAAGCTGACCAAATATTCTCTGAAGACTATACTTTTGTGAAACTAAAACGCATGGTTTGCCAGCCGTCTGATATGTTAGATCCACAGACATCATATACGTAGACGCAACGTGGACTGACAATGAGTGCCCATTCGCTCCCATTGCATTTATTTCCACTGAGGACGGTGTTTACCCAACAACAACAAAAACATTTTATTATGCTTTTTCACAAAATCAGACATTTGGTATGACACGATAATAAAAATATAAATATATTTAAATAAATTAAAATATAAAATTCCAACAGGTAGACTTGGAAAGTCAATAGTAACCCCAAGTGATCAGTTTTTAACTGTGCGCCAGTTGTTGCAATGTAGGAGCTAAAAGCAGTGTTTTGTGTACTGCATGTTGACATGTTGCTTATCAATGCCAGCCGGTTATCAGGCAGCCCAGCTGCTGAGTACATGCTCCAAAAACATGTTGATCTGCCCAGCTTATGTAAGTTTCAACTACTTTTGACCATATTAGGATGTGGAAGTAGCACCCCATCATTTCTCAGAATCAAAAGGGAGGTGGGGGTTGAATAGTATAACTGATGCTGCGTGGTGTAGGGGAGTGGGCTTTTGCAGAAGGATCTCCAGCCGAGGTGGTTAGATCGAAGCTGGACGCTGTCCCCTGTGAAGTGTTGGTGATGTATGGATGAGTTGTGTAAATAAATGCCCCCCGCTGAGTTTGGACAGAACCTGTCTCCTTCTTGTTTTTGATACCACAGCAACAGTAGGCTGCACAAAAATAGGCAGTGGCTTACTCTGCCTTGACTCCAGTTAGGTTTGGAAAAAGAGGAACCCACCCAATATGGCTGACACTGTTACACTCTCCTGCGCCCAATGGTGCATCTATGTATTCATGTCTATGTAAATCCAAAGAAAATCCTTTTATTAGACTTCAAATAATATATGTAAGAACTGGATACAGACTCACAAAATATGATTCAACTCTCTCCCACAAACCTTGTGTGACATTAAGTACCACTAATTGTCCTGATAAATACCAGAAGAGTACACACGCTAACGTTTTGCAGTAACATTCCTGATGATATTTAGGGTTTATCAGAGCACATTTAATTTAGAGTTGGAGTATCAGAAGTTATTAGTACAATTTTCTTTTCATCCAAGGACAAATCATGAGACAACACCGCACAATAATAAATTCAGCCACCTTCAGTCTGTGAGCTCTTGAAACCTACTTTATTATAACATCTAAAATCCATGTACCGTACTCTACTTGCAGCCTACTACAATTCACCACATCATAAGAACTACACACAAGTATTACATCAGTCTGTCACAAAAAGAAGGGGATACTCAGAATTACATTCAGATGACCTGATTTTAAAAACTTTTCTAAGATTGCATGTCAGAAAACCGCTTTCACCAAACTGATTCATATGAAAGAAAACAACCGACTAAAAGCTGAGTGAGGTGTGTGTGTGTGTGTTGTTGCAACTTCTCACCTGTTCGTGGTGAGAGACACAGGTCTTCTGTGCTTTCTACTTCCAGGATGCTGAAATTAGAATGCCTTCCATATTTTCTGAGGTGATAAAGAAAAAAAGGTGGTAACTTTATCGATACATCACGCAGCATTATTCTGTGAATGATAAATAGTGTTTTAGGTACGCGGCTAAAGGTCAAATGAGGTTTACTCGACAATGAATTACTGAAAATAACCGTGAGCGTTTAGATGAGAAGCATGTCAGCGCCGCGCTAGTTGGAGTATGTGGCTGTGTGTGAGTGGGTAATCTTGCAGCAGTAAAAAAAAAAAAAACACTCAGTGGAGCAGCTCTAAATGAGCAGCTTCAAGTTGAATTTTGCTGCAGTCGCCCACAGGAAGCTGTTAGAAATCATGCAGCACGCGCTCCCAGACTAAAAAAGCCGGTGATCAAGCGCGCGCCGGGCCTCGAGTCATTCAGTCTGTGATCTCTTTAATGTTTCTTATTGTGGCAGGTTGTCGCCACATGTACGTGAAGGTCTACGTGGATCAATTGTGTCTTTTGTCAAAGGATGTGTGTGCACCGGTTGCACAGATCATGTGATTCGTGTAGACTTTTTCGCTTCCAAATGTGAGCGGCAACAAGCTCAAAATCAGAGTTATTCCTTAAGGCAGCAAACGCCTAACGCTGCCGGTTAGGCTAGCGTGGTTAGCGGGCTAGCATTAGCCTCTACAATAACAGTGGTGTGGCACGAAAAGGGAAAGCAACCTCGAACTAGTAGGGTGCGCTCGTTCTACGCGCAGGCGCCCCTGCCCTCCTTCTCTTATGTAATGATTCGGCTTCAAATCGTTATGTTCAAGTGAAGACGTTTGGCAAGTTACAACTCAATGAGACAAAAACATCAAAAAGTCTCATTAAAACCCCGCTTCTGCATGTACTACACAAGGGTGGGGGAATCGCTAGTGACGTCACGGTGTGAAGTCAAATCTTAAAAATATAGAACCTGGTAATTTCATTTTAATCAGCTGATAATAGCATTAATAAACATAAAAGCACAACACATCAATAAACATTGTTTAAAACTTCCATACAAAATTGCAATGATTTTTACAGGGGACTTAAGGGGGGCTACAATGCCCCACCTCCGGATCTTTAGAAACGACGCTGAGAAAATGACGGCTCAGCAGCAACTAATTTCGATGCGAGCTGTTATATTGAGTTTTTGATGTTACTACTTTGTAACTCATTATTCCGTCTTGCAAGAGAAACTGAAGCTATACGCAGCTCGTGTGTAATGAAATGTAGTCTTAAAGCGTCCTCTCGTCCGTTTAAGCACCCCCCTCTAGCACCCCCATTACTTCCTACTTTGCCCCCCTCCCTTTCAAAGCCGCCATCTTAAGTTCCCACCTACCTGAAATTTCCGACCGATTTTCTTTTACTAAATTCTCGTTGAAGGAGTCGTCATCCGCGTAAAATCGTACTCAATCCGTGATGCCAGTAATCCAAACTGTCTCTCGGTACCCAACGAGGTACCCCTAGGTCTGTGGGAAGAAGTTAAAATCCGGACCGGGAGAGACTGGGTTTCGGCGCAGAATGTAGCGGTCGCGGGGAGGAGACGTTACGCAGCGAAATGGTGGAGGATCGCTGCTGCTGACAAAGTACACAACACTCTGTCATCTCGCGAGATTCCAACGAAGCGCGCCACTTGAATTTAGGAAATGTTGAATAAATCTTCAGATTATTTAACGGTTAGGGTAATTAAAAACTGTCAGAATTAAAATAATATTGTTGCCTTGCAAAAATTGCGATATATAAGTTTTGTAGAAACCTTTATAAAATGCAACGAGACGATAACAACGTGAATGAGGGGCTTCCCACATGATGTTTCTGTTATCAGTATTATGGAAATGAGATGCAGATTTACACATCATTTCTAGACAAAATTGCGCAGTTGGCTGTAGTTTTTAAAAAAAGCATTCCTGTTGCTTTTTTAATGCATGCTGCAAATCTGATTTTTATATATATATATATATATATATATATATATATATATATATATATATATATATATATATATATATATATATTAAAATCAGATTATATCAGAATATATATATATATAGATGGGGGGGGGGTGAGATAATCCAGGGTGTGAAATCATATTACTCTGACACTTGAGATGCCAGTTTTAAGGTATCTCACTAGGGTTCCCAGGTGAAAAACGCGTTTTAACAAATTGCTACATTGTATCATATACTGTATGACACAAATGAAGGTCTTATTTCCTGCTAAATCTTTCAAGATCTGATCGTGTGGTCTTTGTAAATGTACTTACCTTTTAATTCAGATAACAAGCTTACCAATAATTAAATCATAAGGTCTCATATTTATAGAAGGTGTTTGAGTCTGGTTTTAATATTTTTTTAGAAATCTTGTGACGATTTCATTTGCACATATACATTTAAGGATAATCAAATTTACTAGCCATTTTTCAGTTTCTAAAAGGCTTAAAAATCAGGATTTTTGAAGTAAAATTATTATTGCTGGCATGAATTGAAACTTAGAAACCAAACATTTTCCAATCCTTTAAAAATGTTAATTTTGGCTTTCTGCCATGAAAGCCAAGAGATTAAGCCAATTCTGATCACCAGCCACTTTTGTTTTATTTCTGAAATCCCCTCAAAGAAAAACATCATTGCTAATTCTTGCATTATAAAATAATTCAGAATAAAAAAAGACACAACAGAGTAAACAACAATTCATTTAATAATTATTCTTTGTGGTCTCTAGGGGAGGATTTGAAAGGTATAAAATGGTCATATTAAAATATCCGACCCAGTCTTTTACCTCAGGATACTCACTGTCTGGTTTCATTTCAACATGGTTTTAATTTTTTTTTTTTCAGTTCTTCAGCAGATGTCCCACTCATTATTGTATATAACTTATTTTTTTGTTGATGAAACAACATTGACAGTTCAATGTACAAGGTTTCAACAGTCCCAACAATAACACACAACCAGTGACTCATGGGCCAGCCTGGCTCTCGGCTTTAACTCAGTTCCTTGATGAGGCCAGAGGCTGCCACGGATAAGGCTTAATGTTCACAAGCATGAAAAAGGTTTCAGTGAAGCCAGCCTTTTGCATGATTACTTCCTGCAGAGAGACAGTGCTGGTTGATAACCAAACAATGACAAGTAACATAACAATGAATATATTTATTATTATAGAAGATAATTAATGTTACGAATAATAATTACAAAGGCAATTTCTCTAGACTACTATAATCTGGTCCTGCTCATATAGTCAAGAGGAGACTGGGAATCAGTTAAAGGAAGCTCTAAAACACCGTGTGCACTCACACACAGTGTTGCACAGTTCATTAGCCATACATCCTTTGAAAGCAAAACAGCCAAACATATCAATCTCATCATCAGTAAAAGGTGAGGGTGTGGAGTCAGGATTTTTGGATAAACCATTAAACTGAGGTAAGATGTTTACTGATCTTAACTAAATGGTCTAATCAGTAATGTGCCTTTTCACAATGACAGATGCAAAAATGTGTTTACTACTGTGATTTTAAAACCCCTCAAAAACAATACCAGGCTAATGTTAAGAAGGGCATTAAAGTACATGATAATAAGTGACCAGGTTGAAGTTGAAGCATGTTTTAAGGTGTCAATTTCTCTGGAAGTCACCTCTAACCCACCTAGGAAATGCTTGCTTAAGAGCTTGGATCATAAATTACTTGATGAATCTGTCCTCTGCCTCTTCTTACAGATTCATAAACTCAGAGCTGAACCAACAGCCAGTTTAAAAATTCACCATGGATGCAGAGAAACCATGTACCGAAGCCATTGCACCGAAAAGACTGTTGGGTTTACACAAAGTCTTGCATTTTCCTCACAACCATGCTCCTTCAGCCTGTTGTTACTTTTTATTGTCTGTCTCTTCTTATTTGAGTGGTGGTGGTGGGGGGGTGGGGGTCTGAAGCTGGTTTGGTTGTGTAAATGGGAAGGCAGGATTTAGTAGTCTAAATGAGGAAAAGGGGACAAGTTGAGAGCAGCACAGTGATCCTGACATTTCCCTTAATCTCCGCCATTGTCATCCCAGTACTATCTGGACTCCCCATCTTTGTGGGTGCTGTACAGCGCCAGTTCACCTGGCCGTCCCAGTCTTGAACTACGAGGGGGAGTAGACGACCGACTGGTTATGGACGGAATGAGAGGAGGTGGTGCCCCCACTGACAGAGCTCCCACCAATTCTGCAGTTGTCTTTGAGAGGATGCCATTGGGCATGTGATGCGGGTTGATCGGCCCGAGCCGAGAGTACAGACCCCCGTGGTGCTGGGAAGCAGCACTGGCTCCAGAGGGGAGGGGGTGGCCGAGAAGGCCAGGGTGGAGCTGCTCCAGGTGAGCGGCAGCAGCATGAGAAGGGCTTGACAGGTGAGGGCCATGAGGGAGATGTGGGTGCATCCCAAAGTAGCGGGCACGCTCAAAGTCTTCCCTCAAGATCTGGGCTCGCTCCTCATCAATGAGACTGCCTCCGGGAGGTCCAAGGTGAGGATGGCGATCAAAGGGAATCAGTCCAAAATCGGGGCGAACAGCAGCAGAGGGACCAGCGGAGGTAGACGTAGGAGGGTGCTGAGGTGCGGCTGCTGCTGCTGCTGCAGCTACAGCTGCAGCCCTTTCTGCTTCCATCATTTGCCTCTGTTGGAACAATCGAGCCAAATGTGGATCAGATCTCAGGGCTAGGTGCGGATCTGACCGAATTGCCAAAGCATCCCTACGATGTTGCTGCTGAACTGAAAACTCCCTCCAGGGATCCCAGGTGAAGCTATGTGGACCCTGACCGGGGCCTTGAGGGTGACCAGGAGTAAAGCGTTCACCTGCTGGACCTACAACAAACCCAGCAGCACTCGGTGCACTTCCCAGGAAAGCCTCAATTGCCCTTGAGCGGTCCAGTAGTGGCAGGTGGGAAGGAGTGTTTGAAGTGGGTGGTGGGAGGGAAACAACAGGAGTGGGAGTGAGTGATAAGGAGGAGGAGGAAGGGGTACCAGAACTGGGGTGATGTGGGTGGCTGTTGGGGCGGTCAAAGCTGTGACTAGGCAGTTGGGGATGGAGGGTAATGGGGATGGGCTCTGGCTCTTCTTTCCTCTCCTCTTTGACTTTAACTGGTGGGGGGGGCAGAGGTTTGGAAACAGGCGTTGTGGTGCGGTCAGACTTCTTGGCCTGAGACAACGAAGCAACAGAAGAGGAAGCTGCTGACAAAGCCGGGACGTTATTGTCTCTGTGAGTGTGTGATGGTTCACTGTGGAGGCTGTGGGCCGCTTGAGCCTGTGAGCGAGGGAACAGGTCCAAAGGAGATGGGATTGAGTGGTTGGAAGGTGGTGGGGTAGTGAGGACAGAAGATGAGGAAGACCGAGGCCTGTCCCTCTCTGCTCCCAAAGATGAAGGGCCAAGAGGAGGAATCCTTGAGGACACTGTGGGCACTGGCCTCTTGTCTTCATCTCGGTCTCTGTTTAAGCTGCGCGTCAGGTCCTCTAATGGTCCACCGCTCCCCCCCAGGGCACTGCTGTGTCCATTTAAGTGGGAGACTGGGGTGCTACTGCGGGGCTTGAAGGACGAGGCAAGTGGAGACATTCTCACGGGTTGTCGGCCATACAGCATGTTGTCTCTGCAAATCAAAAATGATACAAACCACATGTCAAATTATGATTAATGGTAATTTGTAAAATCATAATTGTGCATTTTTGTTTTGGCATCTATAACCATCAGCAGACAACTAGAACTTTTTAGAGTTTTAGGAACACAGGAGCAAAAGTTTGCTAAAGGGTTTTACGTTCAGTTTGTGTGTAATATAAAACATCTCCATATTGATAAACAATAAAACAGTTACATAACTGTTTAAACCTAGAAGTCAGTTATACCTGTCCTTTTCATGCTTTATTTGGGGCATGTCCCTCCTTTCTCCATCCTTCCCTCGATCCCTCTCTTCCCTTTTTTCTGCTCCTTTAGCCCAGCTGTGGGGTGCAGGGAACCCAGATGGACCACCATGCAGACGGTTCCACGCGTCGAGATGGTTAGGTGTGGACAAACCCCCGACCGTATTGGGCGGTGGGTCTTTATGACCAAACATGGAGCCAGCTACAGGTAACAAAGACATTTAAATGTAAGAATGGGCTATATGGTTGGTCAATCATACAAGAATAGCCACTCCAAGTAGAAGTGATTTTGTTACAGCATAAAAAGCTGACGAACAAAGGACAGAGTAGTTAGGTTATGCTATCACTGCAAAAGTAACAAACTTCCATTTGAAATTATTTACACAACTACTTCTGCCATCTTGTGGAACAAAACATAGAAATGGTTTTCTTATTAGCGTCTGATCTTACGAAGCCCAGTTTTTAATAATTATGTACAGCAAAAAAACAGTCAGAAATTTTATCATAAACCTGCCTGTAGAAGCAAGTTAAACACACTTTTTTAATAATACCACCATGAGATTTTCCTTGCTAAACAATTGTCACTCTATGGTTGAGACAGTTTAGCACTGGAACGTGTATTAACTCGCCCAGTTTAGTCTAGTTGATCAAGCACAACTAAACGTTGGGACAACTTCCCAACAGACCAAAACTGCGTTCTCGATATGCCAGAAGGGTTTAATCCACGTCGTTCTGGTGGACCCGCTGTTCATGGCTACTGTAATTAATGTATACAACCTTGTACTTGTATTTCAATGACAAGCCCCAGCACAGCCAATCACAGCAAGTCTCTGTGACAGCTGAGCTGTAGCTGTGCTATGAGACAGGAGAGAAAAGCATTAAGGGGGGGGAGAAAAGCACTGATCACAAACTTGAGACAAAGGGTGAGAGGTGTGGCGGACGGAGCACATTAACGGGTCTGTTTTCTAGTTGGGCTGAAAGGATTTTTGTAATCATTTGTGATGTAGAAGCATAATCGGCTAGTACACGAGTCAGTGACTCGATGCAATCTGCTGGGTTCCATGTGTAGGAAACTTTTTACTGATTGGCTTAATGAACTGAATGTTTACTGTGTCAAGTGCCCTGAGATGACTCGTCATGATTTGGCGCTATATAAATAAACTGAACTGAATTAAACGTTTTTCACAACACAACTCAATGTGAAAACTGCTCACTGAAGAAGCCAGAGACTGTGAACCAACAGGATTGTGTTTCTGACGAAACGATAAGCTCCAGAGGAAGGAAATAAGTGAGGATCATAAAACTCACTCAAAAGAGTGATTTGTGATTAAGTTACGACTATCTCTTTAGATGTAGCAACCGTGTAAGTTCCTGTTTTCAGTAGAAATCACTGTTTATGACCTCACCTCTTAAGCACACAAGCTCTTCAGTGTGACTATGAAGAAGAAGCGCACTGATTTATATTTATTATTGTACCTGTTCATATAGAATCTTTGTGATTTAAAATTCTTCATGTGCTTTTTTAAGAGGAGATGCTAATGTACAACTGTTTATTGCCAAACACTGTTTTGAAAGAGCATCAGATTATATGAAGGAAAACACAAGGATATGGTTAGGGAAAGGTTTCAACACAACCAGGAAACAGGTTAGTCATCCTTTTCCATTAGTTTAAATCTACGTATTTAATCTAATTCCAAGAAAACTTTTTGTCTCTTCTGTTCTTTCCTTTGATTTGATTCCTTTCATCGTTTTTGATGACAACAGATATGTTAAGATAGTTCTTCCTGTCTGTTTACCAGTAGGCACATATATCTATCAAGTTTATCAACGTATAGTGTTTTAGCATGTATTAGAAAAGGCCTGTTATAATAGAAGTTTAATTCTCACTCCGTTGAGCCCAAATACAAGTGAGGAAAATCTGTTATACATTCAGGGCTTATCTGATAAGGCCTTCTGATGGTTAAATGGTGTGTGGCACTGCCAAGATGGTCACAGTCATCAGTAAACACCCTCCTATAAATAAAACGTCTACGATTAGAGTAAACATATATAAAGCTTCAGCACTTTAAGACTCATTTCCCTCCATACAGTCATGTGCCCAGACTGTAGGTGATGGTAGTTTCTAAATGATACAGCGATCTGAAAACTTGTTTTAGTTTATATTAAACTACAGTAAAACAGTGTTGTAACGCTATAAGATCAATTCCTAGAGAAACCATTTTTACTTGTTATTTTTTATTTGTGATCGGTCACTCAGTTTCACATGCAGGCTGAACGAGACAATAGTCTTCTACCTCTGTTTTCTGCATTAGCTGCTGATAGAAAATAGTCGGGGAAATGCTCAGATTAGAAAAGCCTGACATTTGCATGTCACAATGTCAAATTGGGATTCATGGGCTCAACCACCTTGGCGGGAAAAGCTGTTGTTGATTTAGCGTTCAGGAGAGAGTAGAGCATGTTTTAGCTAGTAGAAGCTAACCGTTAGCATTAGCAAATCTTCAACAAGGCACAACTTCTTCAGACTTGTGTGGAGATAAAACGTCGTCAGTCAGTGGTAGAGTCGTATTGCTTTCAGACAACCAGAGGCGAGATGTCAAAATATCAGGAAATAAGACTCCAAATCCTGCCGTCATCTGCTCACCTCTACTGTGGCTCACTTCTAGTTCCTGAAACAGGACCACTAGAGCTTTTAATCCCACAGAGATAGACTCACAAGGCATTCATTTATACTAGAGATCACTGCAAATGTAATAAAAAAAAATTTGTAAACTTGGTCTTGGTCTATTTGTAAATTTTTGCAAATTGTTTTCCAAATAAATCCAAGAAGATAATCCAGAATATTAAAGGTTATGAACACTTGTTTAATCAATACATTAGCAGTGGTATCTAATAGGAATGCCTTGTAAGTTGTACTCTGGGAAAAATGCTGGAGCACTATTTTCAGGAACTAGAAGTGACCCACATCACAGCTGAAATTCAGACAACAGGATTTGGAGTCTTATTTCCTGATATTTGGACATGTCTCTACCACTGAATCTAATTGCTTTGTGACATTGATATTCGATCTCCACAAATGACACAAGACTGGATGAGTTCTGCGGTGTGGTGGAATTGCTAATGCTCATGCTTAGCTTCTACTACCCTCGATTTTGCTGTTTCCTGGAAGCTAAAACAACAACAGCCTTCCCCGTCATGAGCCAAGATGAGTGAGTCCATGAATGTTAAGTGACAGTGTGACATAGATCTGTCAGGCTTTTCAAATCCTAGAGTTTCATCGTCCATTTATAATTAAAAACTCTGAGTGACCGATTATAATCAGAAATAAGATTTTAAAAAGTTTTTTTTGGTGTTTCAAACCTTTAAGTCAACTGTTCTTCTTGGAAGTGAAGTCATTTTACTGCTGTCGCCTCACACCGTCCTCCATTTTCATAGGTACATGCTACTTGCAAAACCTTTCTGAATTTCAGGTTGAGCTACACACTAACGTCCTGGATCTCTGAGCAAAGTCCAGTAACTATTGTGTCTTCTGAAACAGTCCGAAGAACACAGAGAGCCTCCACTACTGCATAGAAACAGCTGTCAATGTTTTGATCATGTAACAACAGAGAAATAAAGACAGAAACATAAATCAAGTTTACCACAACACCCATAGTGAAAATGTTCAATTTAGACTTATTTAGTTTCAGCAGAACTTCAGTAATGCATTTGTGCACAGACTGCCCACTTCTGTGGAGGAGGACTAATTAGTGTCCAATAAGTCTGACTTTATAATAGAGGACCGCTTTAGTTGGAGGCTCTAACTTTAAGCAAGGCAAAAATACAGAAAATAAACTTTCATTAGTGTGATGCATTATACTGGATCAGGGGTGTTCAAACTTTCCAAGAAAAGAGCCAAAATCATTACACTATACTTTCTTGAGGGCCACAAAAACTGGACTTTTTTTCCCCCACAAATTGTAAAAATTATCGTGTAGTGAATTTTTGTACTGATAAAAATATACCTCAGCATCTGAATTAAAATGTTGAAAAGTTTCACTCAAAAGCTTGCAGAAAAATCAACTAACCCATTCTAGAAATGCAACTGGAGACCACACAAAATCACTCAGAGGGTCAGAAATGCCCCCTGAGCCACACTTTGGACATACCTGCTCTAGACAAAGAAATTACACATGATCCCTAAAAACGTGTTTCTTTCTTTGCTTTTGAGTTTTTTCAACTATTAAAGACAAACATGCATAATGCCACGTGCCATTAGGACGTTCGTTAAACACAACTGCATCCAACTCAGACTATAGCTAAGATGTGAAAATTAAAAGGCTGAAGCTAGAGGCTGGGTCTGATAAGAAATTGGCAAGTAACAAAGGAATCAAATGAACTGCAGAATAAAAAAAAAATGTGAAACATGCTTTTGTATAACAGGTTGTCATTTCTTCAGTGTTTGAATTAATTTAAAAACAGAATTTTTCCATCCTGTTATTTAACCTGTACATGGAAGTTTTGTGACCCCACTAAGCAATGATTTGTTTAGCTTTAACATATTCATGTTTTCTGTTCTAAACACCCACTGATGTGCCACAAATACATAACGAGTGGGATTTAATTAGAAGAGCTTTTAAAATGTTAACCCCTTGTTTAAACTCTGTGCTTGAAGAGTATGGAAACCAAAAAAACTGACCCAGCGTTGGGCTGCCGAGTCCACCAAAGGCACCAGAACCAAGAGCTCCAAGGGGAGTAAATGGTGGGGATCGAACATATGGATCTAAAACAGATAATAATAATCCTCAGAATCCTGCATGAATATAACATTTACTACTATTACAGCAAAATAAACACATAAAAATGGCACACTCCCAAAACCCTTTAAAGTTAAAGTAAAATACTCACTATGTTTTAAGTTTCTCCTACCTAAGTGAGCAGCGGGCGGAAGGAAAGAGGAGTGTGGCGCAGATGGAGAGATGAAAGGTGCTGAAGATGGATTAACTGCACCTTAAGGAAAACACAGCAAGAATTAACAAAAACAACAGATTAATCAAATCGAGCCCTTCAGGCTAACATGAAACCAAATGTTCTACTACAAGAACTATCACGCCTCCAGGAAATCAAAGCTCAAAGCAATGGCAGAAACACAAAAAAAGAACAACTTGGTTACCATTTTTTGTCCTGTAGCGAAACACATTTTTAAAACCATCTGAAATATTCATTCTGCTTTTCTTAAAGCAGCCTGTTCAGGTACGTACCTGCAGCTTGGAAGAGAGTAGGGGGTCTAGTCAAGTCATGAGTTGGAGGCAGGGCTCCTCCCATGGGCCCCAGCTGGCCCAGACCCACAGCTCCAGGAAAACGGGCCAGCAGGTCACTCCGAAAGTCCAGCTTGTGAGGCTCGGCCTGCATCAGCTGGAGTTGGGTAGGATGGTTAATGTGGTGTTCATGTCATCATCTCAGTGCAGCCATCTGAAAATACTTACCTTCACTTTCTTTTGGTGGCTTAAAATCATCCAGGCCACGTGCACGTGCATAGCACACCATTTTCCTGGCTTCTGCGCAGCACAAAAATCACAAGAGCTTCACTATGATAATCATAAATATTACATACGTCACTTGAAAGCCTTTGCACACAGAGTCAGACATTCTTTATGTACTTCAGAAATATCTGGTCTAGCCTCTACATAAGGTTCCTCTCTGTGGATCAGTATGGGTTTGAATACAAACACAAAAGTAGGAATAAAAGAAAAGGAAGCCATATGCTGAATAATGTCTTGGTCTGAAATATCTAACTGGGTGTGCAAGGGCAGAGAATAGACCAGCAGCAGTCAGGATTACAAGTGAGATTAGTGCAGAATGAGTGAAACAGTGAGACAGTGAAAGAGGCTGAAGGCTTAAAGGAGCCAAGAGATTCAAAAACATCTGCTTTTGCTTACATTACTGATTTTCAACGATGTCCCAAAATGATCAGTTAGCTAAAAGAGAACAGAAGTGCAAGACCACTTTTAATTACCGAACCTCGCTTAACGTTTTGCACTCTTTACTGCTCTGACTATGCCCGCGGTGCAGCACGCCCTGGCCTAGCTGGCAGTGCATATCTTACATGCAAACTCAAAAGCAATAACTCAAGAGATGTGATATCACGTTAGCTCATCGTTCTTCTTACCCTGGGGTCTTTGGGCTGCAGGTGGTGAGGCACAACCCCGAGTCGCGCTGTTACGTCAGGAGCTGTTCCCTGGGGAACAAGAGGCTGTCAAACACAACACAACATTACTGATCTCCAATTCACTCAAATAAAGACATTTCCTTATCAGTTTATTTTTGTTTTATCGTAACTGACTAAAAGCACTTCTGCTATAGTTGAGTCGAGTTGAGCTTAATGCTCAAAGCTCTAATAGTTACCAAACAAGCTCCACCGTTTCATCGTTAGCCTCTCAGTGTGGGAGATCAGATACTGTCACTCCAGCAAGCTTCAGTTACGCAGGGTAACATGAGAAATGTCCGACAGACAGACAAAGAGAGTTCTTCCTCACCTTTGGCTGAAATGCTCCTTGCAATGAGCCAAAAGGCCCAGCAGGAGGAATCACAGGCTGAATACTTGACACTGAGGGTGGGGTGTATTGTTGGAAGAACTGAAACACAAAGAAACACAACTTAGTAATCGTCAAAAGCTGATCATCACTGCTGTATGATGGCAGCTTGGTTTAAAAACCAAGAATCTGTTTTAGGCTGGGTAAAACTATCACTGTTAGGATAAGATACATACTGGATGCCGGTACAGCCCTTCCATTTTGCCTGGATACTTCTCAAACTGCAAAACAGAATTATTTAAGTGGATCAACACACTTCAACCAAACTGAAAATCTCCCAGACACCCCGATGTTCAGCTGAGCAGCAGATCTCACCAGAGGAGGTGCAGTAGCTGAGGGGTGCATAAAGGGCGCAAAGTGTTGGTGTGTGTGTGTGTGTTGGTGCTGGTGGTTGTGCTGATGGAACTGGAAGGCCAGCGGCGGGACGCTCGTCTGGTTATGAGACGTCCGGCACGAAGAGCTGGAGGCCGAGCTCGATCCCGATGGAGCACCGGGGGTGGTGCGGCCCGTTGCTGTAGAGTTATTTTCTGCCCCTGGCACGCTGCGTCTGCCCTCGCGCTCTGGTGACAACAACAGCAATGGGTGAAGGCTTAATTCTAAGTCAGTAGGAGATAGTGTGTGAGAATCATTAGCTGAAAATAACCCGTTAATAACTAACACAGTTTAGCTCAAAAAAAGAAGAAACACGTCAACAACTAAGCACAAACTGTGATATGTTTAAGAGTTCATGCACATCCACGGCAGGTCACATGTGCAGCTTCTGCTTTATACCAAGAATAAAAAACTGGTCGTGCGAAAATTATTAGATCTCACTTCACAAACAACTTCCTCCACACACTCAGACCACCACCAGAGGAAGTCTGAGTTGGGTTTATTTTTGCACCACAAAAGTCATTGTGCACTTCTGAGCAAGTAAAACAAACCAGTGGACTGTAACAGAAGTTAACGGTGGCAGGCCGTTCTTCATACCTGCTGCAGCTGCTGCTGAATTAGCAGGAATTTGTAGTAGAGGTGGAGGAAGAGGCAGGCCAGGTGAAGGTGTGAACAAGGCCCCAGCACTGGCTCGGGAGGGGGGTCGGAGGGGCCCTGAAGAGCCTGAGCCCCGACTGTGGGACAGGGACACGCTAGTGGAAGGAGTTGGAGAACGCATAGCGATTGAAGGGGAGGCAACAGATGAAGCAGACAATGGAGGTTTGACTGGAGTGCTGCTCCTGAGGAGAGAGAAAGAGATAATCACACTCTGAAAACACACCCGAAGAAAAAAATCCTTCAGATGTTGATAAATGCAGGAAACACACTTGTAGTGAGAGCGTGGAGGCAAACTGTGGAAGGGTTTGGGTTTGGAGAGTGGCGGGCTGCAGTTGTAACGAGTGCTGTTCCCATTCATCGGACTGGGCCGGGGTACGGCGCCTGAAGCTGTGACTGAGGAGTTGGAAGACAGGCAAGACAGGGAAACAGAAGAGGTAGAAGACGAAGAAACCGGCTCTGGGAAGTGCGACTCCAAGCTTTTCTCCTGACTTCGCTCCAGGCCGGACACTCGAGGGGTCACCATTAACCGCGAGACTCCGCCACAACTTGCAGCTAGAGACTGGCAGGTTTTACCCACGGACGTGCTCATGCTTGAAGGAGCGGGATCCACCACTGAAAAAGAGGAGCAGCTGTTAGCGTGTTCTTTTCCTTCACACATGCTCATGTTAGGAACAATGACTTGTTACATGTGACACTTTGTCTTACTGCTTCAGACGGGTCTTGTGGTGCATTATACACAATTAGAAATAAATTAAGACACCTGTGCAAATTTTCTTGTTGCAATTTTGTCTTCGTTATGTCTTAATTTGTTTTAATTTTAACCTCACTTTATCCACAGTCTGTGGCAAAAACCCCAGAGTTGTTTACATTTCTCACATGTCTGACTCGAGGCTTAATTGAGCAGGAGTCCAGATATGACCAGTCAGAGACTTAGGAAGAAATTTGTCACAGAACTTTCAAACCATGTTGTAAGGACCTGCAGCACAAGAGCGAAGCTCTTCAACTCACACGTGGAAACTAAAAACTCTTGGGAGACTCACTCAAAAATGTGGTTTGCAACTTGTTGCCAATAGAAGCGGCTCAGTGAGATGAGATTCCTTTAGTTTAAACCGACCGGGTTTTATACATCTAACAATGTAAATTATCATAACACCAATAAACCATAACTAAGCACTCTTTATACTGGATAAAACAAGAAACAAATGCTGCAGAATTTGGTTTGTTATTAAAAATCCTGCAATCCTAAAAACTTTCAAACACCAGATAATCAAAAACGGACAATCGACAGGGGTCGACGTGGATCTTATAAAACCAAAGGGATACATGCAGACTTTGTAAATTCATAAAAAAAAGAAAAATGAAAAAGATAAATAAAAAAACCTGAAAAGGAAAAAATACTGTCCAGTGAATTTGAAATAAGACTTCTAAAAAGCAAATTCTCACTGACAAGTCTGGAGCTGATGAATTCAGCTGAACACAGACATCAGAATCAGGGTTAATCCCATCATAAAAACGGCACTCGTGGTCACTAGAAAGAAATTAAACTTAAGAAAACTTTTATCCTACATTAAAGCATTAACATAATCTCGGAGTTCCCTCCAGTTTAAGCTGCTTTAGAGAATCTACAGCAAAGGCCAGGTTTTGAACACAAATACGGTCATGGAACTCTCACCCCTCCCCTCGGGTATCATCTCTGGATTCGCATCCACCGGAACCGGAACGCCACCATGCCAGATGAAACAAGATGGTGCTAAACACCAGCGACTGTTTTCTAGGTCCAAACGTCTTTTGTTGTTCATGACTTCAAATGGTGTTTTTCTTTTTGGGACTCGGGTAGTTTGTCCTAAAGTTGAGGTTTTAGCAGTCGGCTGCTTCAACTTCTCTGATATTACTGAACGGTGAACCTCTCACACCAGTGGTGTTCTGATGCTAAGTGAGTAATGAGTGGAGGACCCAGGTAAGTATGGCGGTATGGCGAGACAGACAACCGGATGGTCCAATGGTTGCTTTTGGCCCAAAAAGTGCTACTGGGGAAAGTCTTTAGACAAATATGAAAGAACCACTTCATTTTTTTTGTTGTGTGTGTGTGTGTGTGTGTGTGTGTGTGTGTGTGTGTGTGTGTGTGTGTGTGTATTAAGTTATACAATGTTGGAACATTGCTAAGAGGCATTAAAGAACAGTTTTAAGCTTATTTGTTTTCCAAATTTGCCATTGTAGCTTTAAATCCCGATTCCATGTAGCAAACATCCACTCTGCCACTGCAAGTTTTATATGCCATGCTGCATGCTTCTGTATGATTTCAAACGACAAGAAGCCAATCCTGACCACTTACTGAAAACAACCACCTAAATGAACACATCTCTGTTAATGAGGAGCAGCAGCAGAAACCTGTTCTAACCTTTTCTAGTGCTGACTGTGAACACGGGATCCATGTCGTTGTCAGAAGCCTACAAGAGAAATTAGAATATAAAAGATTAGTTAGCATGACGTTAGCTTCCAAATACGTTAGCACACTAAACTGTGATGTTTGACTCCATTGAGTTAACACAAATCAGTGACATGCTGTGAAATGCTGCCTTGTAAAGTAAAGGCTTGCAGAGAAAATTCTTGTTAGAACAAACAGTACTCACCTTGTCTCCTGTATCGCTTTCAGCGTCACACTAACACAGAAAAAAACAACAACATTAGTGTTTATAAAAATGTTTACATATAAACAAAACAATTACTAGAATATCAGAAAATAAACATACTATGTAGCCAGTCTCCAAAAGAGGACCCTAGAGAGAGAAAATACGTATCAGAAGAAATAATTTTCACATCTGTGAATTATTTGGGAGATATTTTCCTTCTTAGTTACAAAGAAATATTCCTGTGTTTAATTTCTAATCCACCCAAGAATGACAGAGTTGCTCAACGGCCTGACAGTGAACCAGTTTTACTTGCTCACGTTGAATAGCAGGAAGCACAGGTCATTAGCACTACAGAACTGTAAACATGGCTGTTTGATTAGGAATTATCTCATCATCTAACATTTCAAGTGGCTGTGCAGTCCAACAAAACATGAAAGTGCAGCACCTCGATCTTTCTTCTCTTGTTAATGCTCTTTTTCCAGCAGCTGCTGGAGTAGCTGTGAGGAGGTCCTTCCTCTGGTCCCGACAGCGGCTCCCCGCCGTTCTGCTCGGGGCCCCTCTTCCCCTTGTTCCTCCTTCCCAACATGTCGGTACGCTGATTGGGCTTCAGGGAACAGTCCATCTGATAAGAAAGGAACAGGATCAGAGTTTTTGAGTCTACGAAGAACACAAATATGGATGTGTCATGGCAGAGACAAAAGGCAAACTCAATGCTGATAAAACGCACCGACAAACAACTTCCCACAAAGATCTGTGGATTACTGAGAGCAAACTAAATGATGGAGTGAACTACAGCCTACACAAGAACATCATGTGAGTTATTTGTGTGTATTTTGTTAAATGTTGGGTTACGAGTTTGTTCTTATGATGCATCTAATCACTTTGACTTACTGATTTAGAGAAAATGTAAAATCGCTTAAAGATATAATCATAGACTTTCACAGACGTCCTAATGAACCATGGGGTGAACACATTTAGGACTACACATCCTCTTGAAAACAACAGTTAGCGCGTTAGCACTGCAGCTTTGCAGCAAAAAGGTTGCAGGTTCAAGTCCCAGGTGCAGTCATTCTATGTTGAGTTAGCATGTTCGCCTCATGCATGCGTGGGTTTTCTCTGAGTACTCCTACTTCCTCCCACAGACAAAAAACATGTTATGCTAATTTATTTTAAGTCCCTTTGGATAAAATAATCTCCTAAATCAATAAACATAAAAAATAGATAGAAAAAGCATTGCTGCATTGTAATATCTTAGGTTTTTTTTTCCCTTTTGCCCTTCCTCTGTGAATTACAAGAAAGCTCTGGAGGCAGCGGAGGTTTAACACAAGGGATATTGTAAAAGTTAAATGATTGCTTTATTAAACCACTATGCAAAAGACATAGGCCATGACTGATGAGACGTTTGAGTTATTATTATTCAGTAATACAAGCTATAAATAACTGATTTACCAATAGTTTCCAAAAACAGTTCATCACATTTCAAAGGCGATTAGAATAAAATGCATGCAACCTAAAATGACTTGTGATTTAGTGTCAATAACCCAGTTAATTAAATTCTGAAATTCAGTTTAGCAGGACCATGTCATTGTTTTAATGGGATTCAACTGAAAGTTATGCAGAGAAACACATAAGGGAGTTGAGATTATAAAAACAAATATTCATTTTGAAAGTGAAGTGAATTTGTCACAAACAAGATGACTTTTGTTTAAAAAGGAATTGCTTAGTCAGCAGGAACTTCAGGAAGGAAATTCTGAGGTTTTCTATAGATTTCCACTTTCAGGCCTCTGCTGGTCTATAGCAGAGCCAATGAGCAAACGTGAAATTTACTGCTTGATTTGACTGGAAAATCTAGCTGCACATGAGAACAGAAGCTCTGTTTGACTCTGTGTGTGTGTGTGTGTGTGTGTGTGTGTGTGTGTGTGTGTGTGTGTGTGTGTGTGTGTGTGTGTGTGTGTGTGTGTGTGTGTGTGTGTGTGTAACCTAAATTTGGTTTTTCCATCTTAATGCAGATGTCACAAAGAAATTAGATTGAAATAATCATGTGGATGCAGATTAGGAATTTTTTTAAGCCATTAAATAGAATCTTTAGACACACAGCTGCATTATAGGTAGTATGACAAGTAGTGAACCTAATAGTACTCCAGTGTTTAACACATTTCCTTTACTGTCATGACGGACCTGAGGTAAAACTGAAGTATTACACAACTGGATCCAGGTACTCTGACTACACAAACCCAGTAAGAGGGTTAATACACACTTTAATTCTTGTTCTTCCTTCTTGCCTAATGAGTCATTAGGAAGCTCATCAACACCTCCTAGAATTAGAGCATGAATAATTAAGGATATCCAGAACCTATCACTGGGATACCTTGGGGTTTGGAGTTGGGGTGAGTGAATTGCTTGAGACAGGAATGGTGTCACAGCTAATGAGTTCAATGTGCAGCTTTTCACACATTTAGCTGCGAAAACGTGCATTATCTGAGGTGATGTGGAGTTAGAGGATCAGATCTGTCACCTTTAGGTCTACACATGCTGACGAAGATAAATGAGGAGAGGCGTGTGCCCACTGCCTGTCACACCACATTAAAGAATGATCATGTTCACGCTGTTGTGGGATGCAGTTTGATCAATGACAGCTGCTGTGGATATATTTACCTCCAGTGCCTCCAAGCTGATGAAGCTCGCAATAGCGAAGCCATCGATGATGTCTTCCTCGCAGGACACGGACTCCCTCTTCCTCCGACGTGGAGGCCTGTTTCTCCCAAAACCGGGCCGACATTCTCTCCCGGTAGGGCCGAGGCCGTTGTTCGTCCCGCAAGCCTCTCGATCGGAGCCCGAGGACAGGGACGTGGCCCGCTCATCGGCCAGGTCCACTCTCCTCCGCCGCCGCTCCCTGTCTCGCTGTGAACGGGACCGTCGGCTCTGTCTGAAACCAGCGCTCCGGCTCGGGCCCTCCATGTTCGAACACCACCTCCCTTTGTAACGCCAACGGGACCAAAAGGCACTTATTTAAGTCCAGGTTCGGTGGAAGGCACCGAACCACTGTGGGTGAAGTAAAACAAAAATACCACACAGGCCCTCAGAGGGAGCCTCTGTTTAAAATGGCCTTAATGTAACCAGCAGTTTATTTACCGTCCAATGACAAGAGTCTATTGGCATCTGTGCCTTTCTTTCTGCGAAATTTTAGTGTCATTTCAATTAATCAGAACACAGACGGAGATCCGCATCCACGACAGATGTCAGGACATGGCTGATTGTGTCTCGGGTTATATATTCACACAGGTCAGACGCATGTAAACAAAAAGACTAGTGTAACAGACGAACCCCAATAAGCTGCCTAAATGCAACAAAATCAAACCCTGCTTTTATACAACACAACCGTTATTTTACATTTATTTACAAAAATGTATTAGCTAAAAAATGCGGTTTATCATTAATGTTCATTTTGTCGCGTTAATGTTGTCAGCTAATGTTAACCGAGCCCAATCTAACCAATAAAAATAAGCTGTCTAGTTGACTTTAAGTAGTAAAGGCTTGTTGACGTTAGGTCAGCGATTAGCTTCTTTTCGATAGCATCGCGGCTAGCGCAATATATTACAATTTATTTGGACCGCAACTTAAGGATATCACAATATTAGCAAAACACACTCGGAAAGACGGACATGCTGAGCTATACAGATGAAAGCTAATTAAAACCACACAGCCACACGAGCCATTTTTCTTAATGTCCCAATGTTGATGGCCGATGGTTGATCAAAAGAAAAGACGTAATGTTAGCAATGCGGCTAACCAGTTAAACCACCCGCAACCAATCCCTCAAACGTTAACGCGTGCAGGAAGTTTACATACGCTATATAAAAATATCCGCCACAGAATAATAATATGTCGCCTATTCACGTAGAACTCTCCTTTCGTTCATAACAAGAAAAACACCAAGGCCCAAATTTTAAAGCCTCGGTGTCGATTTCCAGGGTGTCCGTCGAGTCGAGCCCCCCGATGGGCTGGGCAGCTCCTTCATACAGCCTCTTTATAATCCAATGTTTGGAAGAAGTTAACCGTCAGCCGTCGTTTCCGGTCTCTTTATCTCATAGTCCTGGGTGAAACTGTACAAGCAGAGGAACTGAACGGCTCCGCTGCTGTTGTTTCACAAGTTTCCACGGAACTGGGAATTAATGGTGAAATGAGGGAGACACAACCCTTGTCTGTCAGCCCAGCCGTGCTGCTGCTGTGCATTGTGTGCTTCGCTCTTCTTCCTCAGTCATCAGGCTGGAGGTTGGAGCCGAGCTCGTCCGTACCGCCACCGAGTGGAGACCAAGAACATCCTCAGTGTGTAATAAACGCTAATCATGACATAATATAAAAAATCTGACTATGCTAATGCACAATAAATAGTACATAAAAGAGGACAATTCTGTTTACTACATGTGCACATGTATTTGCACTCACTTTATTGTGATTACGGCAAAAGAAAGAAAGAAAGAAAGAAAGAAAGAAAGAAAGAAAGAAAGAAAACGATATTTGGCGCCTCTCAAGAGGCTCTTCACAAAACAAAAATACACTGAGCCTGACCAAAGATCAGTAATAATGTATTTATTTCAAAAATAAGGTCTGGAACCTGGATTACTTTACCATAAAAAGTGTTGTACACATGACTACCTACCTATAAATATTGATAATCCGGTAGGTTTGAAAAACAAACTTTCAGTGGAAGTGTGGTTTTCATGGTTTATATGAGAACGGCATTCGCTGCATTAGCTGACCTCCTTTTTGACAACACAGTCACATGTGAAACTCGAAAAATATGGTGCAAAAGTTCATTTATTTCAGTAATAAAATGTGAAACCAATGAATGAGATAAACTCATCACATACAAAGCCTTTGTTACTGAGGTTCACCTGTACATCATCCTCAAATATTGAGATGCTCCTCTATTTCCTCACTATTTTCCACAACCAGTAATTTAGTTCTTGACACTTTAGCAGCTGCTGGTCTCATGTCCCTGGCAAATGTTCAGATATTTAGCATTTTATTAGGCTATAATAAAAACTGCATTACAGAGGATTTTTTGTATTGTGCTGGCTGGGGAAATATGTACATTTTTCTGGTTGTTTTTTTTTCTCACAGGACTCACATCAAAACTTCAGCACTGTTTGTAGGATCCACACATCACCAGAGCTGTTAGGTGAAATAGACTAAATTCTTGCTTTGCAAAGTTTATTTAGCAAATATATGTATTTAGTCTGGCTTGCCAGGCTTGTTAGGTACAGATATAATGAAAAATGCAGCTGAATAGAATAATGGCAAACCAATATTTAGCAGAATTTCTTCACGTGCAGATGAAATCTGACCACTTTGGAAAAACACTGTAACCAGAGATCAGTAATAATGTATTTATTTTAAATGTACGGTGCGGAAACTGGATTACCACACTTTACCGTTTCAACCTGAACCTGAGGATTGAATCTCTTCAAGACGTTGTCTCCCAAAACCTCAGTAAGTTTTGAATAAGAAAAAATGTAGTGGAAATGATTAAAAATCCAACTTAGGTTTTTAATTGTTGAACTGCTTATTGAGATTTTGAATTTTTGACACACTAGATGGATCAGTGTCCTGAGTTGTTTTTCTCCAATATACATTTGAATATTTAATTTAAAAAAAACATATGAGGCAATAATATAACCACCAACAATTACTTTTATGATCACTCTAAAATGAATATTTACATTATTAAAGTTAACAAATCTTGAGAGAAATTACATTTGTTTTTTTTAAACCTGTACATTTAATAATTTATCCTATAAACAGTGCTACTAAAGTGATGTAATGTGCTGAATTTTCTATTAGCCACTACTACAGTACTGATAAAATGTTCTAAAGTTTAATACACTTCAGTGACAGTTTGGTGTTTCTGATCATTTCAACAGTCCAGACTCAACATTATTCTGAATATAAGAAAAATAACAAATGCCAAATCGATTATAAAACAAGAACAAACATTTAGTAAAGCTAAAAGCGTTAAACTCAAATATTTAGATTTATATATTTATAATTACAATTTATTTCCAGAAAGATAAAACAAACATAAATGCATGTTTTTCTACACCTACTATTCAACATCTGAGTGAAAACTAAACTGGAATAAAACAAAGCCTTTGAAAACATATCCGAGACAATTATTTTACACTCTCAGTAGTTTATTTTAAATTAAAATCCTTCATAGAAATCAACTACCAAGATGTTTTGCTCATAACGATACAATAAAGTTCATTATATCAGTTTAAACTGATCTTTATGCTCAGATGTAGTTTTAGGAGTCTTGATGATTAATGCTGCGTTTTTGAGCTCCCTGTGAACAGAAGGGAGTGCAGCAGAATGCCTGTAGCCACAGAAACGTTCAGTGACTCGATGCCGGGGGACAAGTCCCTTCCAGCTGGGATGGTGAGAAGGGTTTGGCACAGAGACAGCAGTTTGGGCGACAGACCCTCGCTCTCGCCTCCCATCAGCAACACTGTCGGAGCACTCATTTGAAAGTCTGAACACGGGACGACAGGAATGTGAGACACTTCTGTGCCTGCTCCCACTGTACCGACCACCTGCCAGCCCTGCACCACCTTCAGCCTCAGCATTTCCTCCAGGTTTTCATGCGCGTACACCCCCATCACTTCCATCACCCCTGAGCTGGCCTTGCTGACCACCGGAGACAGGGGACAACTGTGGCGAAGACTGCTGATGACCTTGTCCACACCAAGGAAATAGGCAGAGCGTAAGATGGCACCAAGGTTCATTGGGTCCTGGATTCTCTCAAGGACCAGCCAAAGAGGGGCGCTGGTGTCTCGCTGCTTAGCTTCTGAGTCCAAGGCTATGTAGCTGAGAGGACTTACGCACAGACAGACTCCTTGGTGAACTCCTCCAGAGGACATCCTGTCCAGATCTTTCTTGCTAACCCTATTGATCTGTACTCCTCGTTGGTTTGCCTCCTCACATACCTTTAAGACAGAAGCTCTCTGAGAAGTCTCACCATCTTTTACAAACAGTCTGTAGGCATGTCTTCTACGCTGAGTGAGAGCCAAGAAACAGGGGGCTACACCAAAAATCACCTCCTGGGCTTTGGAGTCAAGTGCTGGCTTCTGTATCACCAGCCTCCCACTGTCTGCAGGGAAATCTTCTAGACACAGTTTCCTGAGTTCAGATGACACTCTGGAGACATCTGTCCTCACTTGATTCCGTTTCTGAAACAGGGGGTTCTCAGTCTTTACAAATTTATTCTGGGATGACTTCCCACGATCCTGCAACCCCCCAGATGCAGCAGGCCGTTGTTGATCACTGGATGTTTTAGGCCCTCTGAAGTGTCTCCTTACAGCTGGGTTCCTGTCCTCTGTCCTCAGGAGACAAGCTGTGACATGGTAAGAAGCTGCCAGAGAGAAAGACTCCAGTGTGTGCAGTTTTCTGCTCCAAAGAAGCATAGTGTTGAGATGACTGAGAGCCGAACTGTCTTGACGAACCGTACTTTAAAAATTGTAGAAACAATCAATCCAGTCCCAGTGAAAATTGCCTGAACAGCCCATGGATCTGCAGATCAACCAGGTGAGCGCAATCCTAATCATCAACATTCAAAAAGCAGAAATACGTTTGCTGCTTTCACGTTATAACAGCACCATTGATCAGCACGTGTACAATGAGATCAGTCAAGCTACAGATTTGCAGACCGGATGCCAGGAAGTTTCCCTTTAAATTAAAAGTCTTGACTGTGGATTTTCATGTCAATACCGAAAACAAAAAATTGCAAACACACTCTCACACTCACACAAGCCATAAATAGATAGATGGATAGATGGATAGATGGATAGATGGATAGATAGATAGATAGATAGATAGATAGATAGATAGATAGATAGATAGATAGATAGATAGATAGATAGATGGATGGATGGATGGATGGATGGATGGATGGATGGATGGAACTGAGGACTTAAAGGAGTCTAAATGATACATGCAAGTTGTTTACATAGGCTGAGCAAGCATGTAAATTAAAGAGCCTAGTAAAACATTTGATAAAAATTCTGACAACTGAACTGACCATGAACTAAGTATCAGAGTCAGCTGAATTAAGCACAAACAAGTGATTTTTGTTTCACAAGCTCACGGTGACTATGTAGACTTTGTGGGCAAGGGCACAGAATCTAAAATATTTTTTCAATCTTTCATTATTTATTTATTTATTTATTTATTTATTTTTACATGATCAATATGTTTAGTAATAGTTTTTACTGTTGAAACCACATTTTCAAAATATTTCTGTGTCAAAGGTCGGTTGCTGACGATCCTCGATGAGTGTCTTATTTTGAAACTTTTCGGCTCCGTTGTACTTGTCGTTTCTTTGGAACTTGACGCACGTGACGCAGTGGCAAAATGTTTCTCGGGGCGTACGCGGCTGCGTCATTTCCCGGAAAAGCAACCGTCTCAACACGGAAGTGTTGGAAAGAAAACAAATAACCGTTTGTTTTATTTTTGGACTCGAGTAAAAGTCGTTGAATTCTCCCTGAGCGCCGTTGAATTCCCAGACTCCTGTGTCGTCGCTGACGAGTGAAGTTAACGGTGAGTGTGATACTGTTCGGTACCACTGGGTTCGGTCTGAGCTTTCAGGTCGGGACAGGAGAACCGAACCGAACAGTGATGAAACCGAACCTTGGGCCTCTAGCCACACAACTGACTGCTGAGTAATTTGAGTCAGGAAAACAGAGTAGTTAGTGTCAGAACTGCTGTTACCGGAAGTATGTTAAATGTGACTTTAAAGTGTTGAGTAAAAGTTTAGCTGGAAAGCCCCTCCGTGTTCAATGCTACTACCTTCACTGGGCTGACTGCATTTCTAAACCAAGGTCAGTTACTCACATTTGTCTGCTGGGACTTCAACTGGCGATCATTTCCTATCTGAGCCTTGTTGATTTATAACTACCGAGTAAATAAATAATACTACTCTTTTATAAATCACACCTGGGTTGGTGACACACCTTATGTGACAGAAACTGTCAGAGACTTGTTATAAACACATTTACGTTTGTGTTAAATTAGGGTTTTTTTGTCTCTATCTTCACTTTATGCCGCAATTTCGCACAAACTTAAATTACCCAACCAGTTAATGCAAAGATATTTTGTTTATTGGGATAGGGGAACAGAGTTTTCATGTCAGCCTAAAGAAGTGAATAATCAAAAAAAAAAAAAGAGAGAGAGAAAGAAATTCAAATATTAATCTGTCTTTTAAATTATGATTTGTCTAGGTAGTATATTTCAAATACAGTAAAACAGAAATTAAGCTTCCTTTGTTGGGGTGTTGTGTTCTTCACTCTATACTTTACACTTGTGGTTAAATAGCAGAAAACTGACATAAAGTTGATGTCATTAGTCAGGAGTTGAATGAGTCAGCATTTCTGAACAACTTTATAGTCATTTAACATGAAAAATTATTTTCTGTGGTTTTTTTTAATTATTTCTGTACCACATCATGTCACATTCAATATTAAATGAGCCTGTGTGTAATATTTATTCTGGGTTAAGTCTAGTTAAGTCTAGTTTTAACAGTAATAAGATTTCGGTTGAATGAATTGAATTTTTGTCAAATTACATGTCCATCCTCAAATCCTCTTCAGGTGTCTTCATAACAATCACAGCATGTCTGATAAAAGCTGAAACATTTCCTCTTTTCAAGTTTAACTTTTCTGGCTGTTCAGCCTTACTAACGTTCTGATTTTGTTTCTTGTGAAAAGATGGATTTTCTGTTTGGGAGGAGGAAGACTCCAGAGGAGATGCTTAGGCAGAATCAGAGGGCGCTTAACAGAGCCATGAGAGAACTGGATCGAGAGCGAATGAAACTGGAGCAACAGGAGAAGAAGATCATTGCTGACATAAAGAAAATGGCCAAACAGGGACAAATGGTGAGGAGAGGGAAGCAGAGTCGATTCACAAGGTAAAGAAGACCTCTGATGGCTGTTGGTGTTGTTTGGTTCTTGGCAGGATGCAGTGAAGATTATGGCCAAAGATCTGGTTCGTACGCGGCGCTATGTCAAGAAGTTCATCATGATGAAAGCCAACATTCAGGCCGTCAGTCTGAAGATCCAGACGCTCAAATCCAACAACAGTATGGCACAGGCCATGAAAGGTGTCACCAAAGCCATGGCCACCATGAACAGACAGGTGTGTGTGTGTGTGCGTGCGTGCGTGTGTGCAACAGAGATACACATGAATCCTTCCTGTGTTTGACAACTAGTTTTTCCACTTTCACAGCTAAAACTGCCTCAGATTCAGAAGATCATGATGGAGTTTGAGCGACAAAGTGAAATCATGGACATGAAAGAGGAGATGATGAACGACGCCATCGATGACGCCATGGGTGACGAAGACGATGAGGAGGAGAGGTGAGGGAATAAGACATTGGTGTTCTCCTCGACTCAGTTCTTTGCCTGTCAAACCAAACCAGCAGTTAGTTAGCATAGTTTAGCATAAGGACTCACGTGCTTTTATTTAGCTTGTTTACAGTTTGACCCCCAGTGTTCTGCTTGTTTGTTCTGGAAGTGAAAGTCAAGAGTTAAAGCCTGACTTGTAACAATCCACTCCTCAGAGTTTAATGAAGTCTCCATGGTTTGTGTTTTTATTCTGATCTGTTTGTGATGTGTCTCTGCTTCTTGTGCAGCGACGCCATTGTGTCCCAAGTGCTGGACGAGCTCGGTCTCAATCTGTCCGATGAACTTTCAAGTAAGAAAATTTGAGCTCTACTTGTAGAATTGTTACTAATTTATCTCCTTATGTCATTTACCACAACATTGATTTCCTGCTGTGTGTTTATTCCAGGTCTTCCGAGCACCGGGGGAAGCTTGTCGGTGGCGGGAGGGAAGAAGGCAGAGCCCCAGGCTGCCCTGGCCGATGCAGACGCAGACCTGGAGGAGCGTCTGAATAACCTGCGGAGAGACTGAAGCTGTCCGAGAGACGAGCTGTGGAGATTTTGTCAACACAAATATACTCAAATCTGAGTCTAGATTCATTTTGAAGGTGTAACAGTCCAGCTGTCTCACAAAGAGGCTGTTATTAAGGTCTGTGGCGCTGTTTGAGTTTTTTTTCCCCCCCATTTAATGTGTCTATTGTGTATCTTATCAAAAGAAAAACTATTATAAAGGTAAAAAAATTCTCCATAGGTTTAGTAAATTCTCAACTAATTCAAAACTCTGCCAAATAAACAGTGACTTCATTATCTGTGTAAATACTAACCTCAAAGCATGTTTTCAGTTTTAATGAACACTAAAATATTTAAAGAAAACCAAAAATAACGGTAATATTAAAGAAAATCATATTTTATATGATTTCCTTTCGCAGATGTCGGTGTTTTGTACCTGAGGCTGGATTGGTGTACTTTCTATCATCATCAAAACATTTTCAGCATTTTTAATATATTTCCTGAAGAGGCTGAAAGTTGTTAAATGTGATCATAAGTTGGTCTGACATTCGTACCTGAGTGGTTTATTTTCTAAGTGATATTGGAAACACTCCTGCATTTTGCCTGGTGACTCTGAGGGTGATGACGCAGAGATCAGCAGCATTTGTCACCAAAAGGATTCACTGGTGTTTATTTTTGAGAAACTGTCCTTTTCTTTATTCAATAAACTTTTTGTTTTCCAGTTTTGAAAAGAAAAACATATGGTTGGACTTTGTTTAATAACCATTCACTCAGAGTGGAAAATATTAAGGTATTTAAATAGGATTAAATTTACTTCCTTTTTAACGTGTGGAAACCTGTAGTCAGATAAGTCTGTCATGTCTGAGTGAGACGGTCAGTTGTGAATGGTAAAGTGGAGGCTACTTTAGAACAAAAACAGCATTCACCGTGAATCAGATATGCCAGAAGTGTAGAAAGGTCGGATAAAAGCAACAAAACAACTTTTTCTACTGAAACTCTTACAAGTTTAACCTGAATTTACCAAAATAAAGAGAAGACTATCTTTAGATCAGCAGATGCCTGTCAACCTGTGGTTTCAGGTTGCCATGGTGATGTTAGACATGGTGTTTTAGGTGGATTTCACACTCAAATCACCAGAACTGTCTTAAACTTGATTTATCCAGGAAAATCAGAACTGTGCATACTTTTCTGGAGCACCACAATTTAATACTGCACGGATTGGTGTGACTTTTTCTGCTCTGAAAAGTTAAACACAAAACCTCCTGTGTGAGAAAGTCTTGTGGTCATTTTTATTTGCACCCAATGAGACATTTGATCGATTTTCTGTCTTTTGGAGCCTTCTGATACAGAAAATTGGTCTCTGTTTATTGACTTCAAAAGTTAAAAGGAAGACATTTTTCTGCACTTTGGTGTCGAATTTCTGATTGATTGGGGCAGCAAAATGAGTACAGGTATGGTCATGGGTTGGGAATGACACTAGTGTTTTTGTGACATTAATGCCCTTCTTAACCTCTGAAGCTAAATACAGTGTAACAGCTGCCTCACGGGTGATGTGAAGACTGAGTTAATATCTACAGATTTAATAAAAACAGCTCAATTATTTTGTTACAAACTAAATAATTTGATTTCAGCTCAACTCATTTTGACCAAGTCAATGATCACAGTCACATCTGGTACAAACTTCATTACCAATCTTTAGTTTTAATACATTTACTGGTCTATTATAAAGACATCTATAATCTATGGTCACAAAGACCAACAACTGAATTATTTCAGAGAGAAATCTATGGTTATTTCCATGTTGTAAGACTTGTGAATCCTCAATAGAATGTAGAAAAGCTGGATTTTCTTCAAGTCCTTTATGTTTTTGTATTGTTGCAGGCTAACAACAAACACTATTCAGTCAATCCTAGGTGGTAGTGAGGCAGCATATTGAATAATAATAATAATTAAAGCTGCAAGCAGCGTCGTTCGGCCCTCGCAGCTCCGGCCTGGCCGGCAGTTTGGTGCACCCGGGTACGTCCGCTGAACATAAACATCGACCACCCTGACACCAGAAACAGTGAACGGTCTCTTCGTCTGCATCACACCCTGACTCAGCATCTTCTCTGAGCCGACCATTAAATTACACATCTAACTACTAGGGGATACTCTATCTTTACCACACTGGTGGTGTGATGACACAGACCAAGTTTAATGCTATTCGACCACATTTTTTGAAGTTAAAGGTTAAAGTTATCTGTGACCAACTACAGAAAAATCCATTTGAGGTCAGCTTTGGTTGACAGAGATAGTTTTCTGTTATTTTGGCATCAATCAGACGTTGTGTATGTTATCTAGAGCCAGAGAGCCGAAAGGGGGTGGAGCTACAGGGGTTGAACCATTGACATATAAATATTGGACAATGGGTTTCCATAGACTCCTATAACATGTTTTTGAGGCCAAATGGGAGGTGGCCATCACCGCCATTTTGACCGTGTCACAGGTTCCGTCAAGCCCAGACAAAAGGGAAGAGAGGTGGAGCTGAGGGTGGGGCTGTAAGGCTGGGATCAACTGACGACACCCGGTCGAACTAGCTACAAGCTAATCTGAAGCTAACCCAAAGCTAACACGGAGGTGGGAGCTAAGCTAATGGAGGTAGCAACCTAGCTACAACCGGAGTTAACTGTGCACAACACCAGAGCTTCTGAGTTAGAGATACGCCGGGCTGACCGCTGGGTAAAACCGGGTGGAACACAGAAGTCTCCGAGAGCTCCACAAGCCGGCAGCCGCACAGCAGACAAGCACCGTTGCGATCTGAAATGCGCAGAGCTGCCGCTGGGGAGACCGGGTGGAAAGGTTTCCATCCCAGAGCTCCACAAGCCGGCAGCCCGTGCAGCAGACAGAAGCCGCGATCAGACAGAGATGCGCCGAGCTGCGGGGAGGGGAGAACAGGTGGAAAGCAGAGGTCTCCCGAGAGCTCCACAAGCCGATAGTCGGAACCCAGCTCCACCAACATGTTATATTTCAACCCATTTTCTAAAGTGCAGCATTGTGTTAAATGCACTGGGTTTTACCCTATTACATTTAAAGTTCATGGTTAAACAGTACATGTTAAAATCTAAGCTCAGCTCGGCAGTGACCTAAAATATATAAATATAATTTTACTTACAGAAAAAAATGAAGTGGAGACTCCTTGGATGCTCTATTAGTGCAATTAATGCCACAACAAGTCATTTTGTCCAACAATTGCACAAAAAATAACTAAACAAGAATACACAAACACAGAGACTCAAAATCCCTGAACAGTTTCCAAGCCAGACCGAGGCTCTGCTGAGGCATTTTCATGGAGCTAGCACTGTGGTCACGTGGGTCTGATGCTCATTAATTATACAGAATTTTAGGCTTTTAATACACTTAAACAGAAGAGTGAGAAAAAAATTCACCCCCATCTGAGTTGTCATGAGTGTAAACTAGATAATTTAAACCAAAAACATGTTTTGGTAACATGTTTATTTCTGCTGTGAAATTGGTATTTTTAACATGGGAGTCAATGAGGATTTGCTCGCTTCTGACACCAGACCCAGCGGATGAGGGTGGAACTGCAATTTTTGGTACTTCCGGGTTGGCCTCAATTTTTGAGCCGCATTGTGGGGGATTGGTTTGAACCAACAACCACATCAATGTGTTTAGTGCAGTCACGTGATGACACAAGCCAAGTTTAATGCCATTGTGACCTTGTATTAGGAAGTAATTAACTCTTGATCTTATCTAGGGGGTGCTGTAACCAATTACATAAAAATCCCATTGAGGTCCTCTTAGGGAGTCAAAGATGGTTTTGTGGTAGTTTGGCATCAATCAGACGTTGCGGGTGCTCTCTAGAGCCAAAGAGCTGAAAGGGGGCAGAGCTAAAGGGATTTGAACCAACAACCACATCAATGTGTTTGGTGCAGTCCTCTGGACGGAGGACGACGAGAGAAGTTGAAGAGAGTCTTAGTCTTGGACTTAGACAGTTAGAGTTGACACAAGTTGACAAAGTAGCAGCAGTTATTCTCAGGAAGATTTTTAGAAGCAGCATCCTCCTAAGGGGATTGTTAATCTTATATTTACTCTTTTTTGTATTTTTAAATTTTGAAATAAATTTTTTGGAAAAAGAATCCTCGTTCTCGATTCTTAAAGGTCTCTTTTAGCCTTTTGAGTTGGGAGCCCCGACCAGACCTAAAGGAGAGGTAAGCCACCTTGACTTGCTTGTTCCTGTGCTTCAGGACTTGTTTTCAGGTTGTGACAGATTAAGAAAAGATACCTTAGGTAATGGGAGCTAGTCTCCCCTCCTCCTTGGTAGTGGGACACCCTAAGGAATGTTTAGATCATAATGGTTTGATGGTTCAAACAGGCTCTGTTTTGCGCTGAAAAAGTCTCTGTTTAGCGTGGGAAGGAACCATTTCAAAGGGTGGATTAATTAGATTAATAGATAAATCCATGTTAGTCTGATCAACTAACAGGAATCATTTTCTAGTTACCATCGCCCACATTGCTGACAGAGGCGCAAATTAACCCTGATAGGACCCAAATAATATGAGATGGCCTCTAGTGAACTTCCGCCCTAGTATTTAAAACAATGAAATAACGGGAGAGTTTAAAAGGAAGAGTGTTATCACAGAAGAACAAGTACGACAATTTTCATTTCACCTTAAACTAGAAAACGAGTTCTAAATTAGGGAGTCCAAACCATGGGTCAGTACGATAAAACTCACCTACGGCCTCAACCTCCCTGAAAACGCAGCGTATTCTAAGGTTCTAACTGAACCAGGTTCTAACGGAACCAATAAAAGTACAAGCTTGCGACAAATGTAATATGTATTGCTTTATGCCTCTCTGCATGCCCACTAATTCAGACACACCCGCACAAGCCACACACACACACATTCTTGACTTCCCACACACACAATCTCTCTCGCTCTCTCTCTCTCACTCCCATCTCTCTATAAATAAACTCTGTGAACAGATGTCCGGGGCATTTTGTCTCGTGCATTATGCCACAGTTATAACTGTTTGACTTGTCTGCTCATTGTCTCCTTCTCTCTTCACTATAGGAAATGGGTTATTGATAAACATATTGATACAATCCATGACAGCCTCTTAACCCTCTCAGGCTCTAAATAGGTTTTGATAAAAGGACGAACAACTAAGTCCTTCAGGGGTACTTCTTGGTTAAAAAATGCTCATGAAATACATATGTGGAGTAACCAGGTAGGTAGGTTTTAACTGTTGCAAATCTGCAATGTCTGCCTCCAGAGGGTTAAGCTAAAAATCATGAGGCGCTTCACAAGAACTAAAAATAAAAAATGGAGAAAAAGTAAAAATTTAGATAAAAAATTTGAAAGAAGGAAAATAAATAAGTATGAAAAAGAGGACTTGGTCAGAAGCCAAGCACAGGCGTTCGGAACCACCTGTAGACGGTTCAGGGAGGTTCTGCTCAGACACGTGAAAAGAGAGTTGCAGTAGTCTAAGCGTGAGGAGATGAAGGTGTGGATAACTGTCTCAAGTTCAGAGCGGGACAGAATGGGACTCAGCTTAGCAATGTTCCTGAGATGGAAGAAGGAAGAGAGAACAAGAGAACTGACATGAGAATCCAGGGTGGGACCTGGGTCAAAGGTCACACCAAGATTCCTGACAGAGGGTTTGGTGTGAGAAGCAAGCTGACCAAGAGAGTCTCTGACTCTGGGAACCAGCTTGTCTGGGGCACAGATGAGGATCTCAGGCTTATCTTCATTCAGCTGAAGAAAGCTCCCAGCCATCCAGGTTTTGATAGAGTCTAAGCAGGAGAGTAACAGCTGCAGCTTAGACATCTCATGAGGCTTAAAGCTGATGTACCGTTGGATGTCATCTGCATAGATGGTTGGAGCTTCCTTTAAAAAAGCTCAGGATGTGCTGGTAACAGGTTACTCTGTGTTTAAATCAAACTACATGAATCATTTTAGCGCAAAGTAAAAAATATTTAAAATGTTTTTAAAAATACACCAAATCCATGTCCATAAACATTAGTTTTATTCCAAAAATTTAACTTTCAAAACTGGTCAATTTGTCAACATACAATTATAGAACAATGTTGAATGTGCGAAACACCTCCAACATTAAATAATAAAAAAATAACAGCCATGTTTTATGTACATTTGTTTCTGAAAGCTATGTACAGTGACAAAAAAATGTTTGCACCTCCTTTTAAACTCTGCCTTGGCAGACGCCTGCAGAAAAGCTTCAGCATCAGAACAGGAAGACAGAAATCAATCAGTGCGATTGGAACGAGCTCAGAACGGGCAGGTAGAACTACAACTAGAGAGCCTGTTAATCGTCTAATCAGCTGATGCAGTGCATGTGCAGAACTCTCCAAATATGAACTGGCTGTAAGCAGATTATTAAAGATCAGAAAGACATACGTCAATGTTTCAGCCTGCTGTTCTGAAAGGAGCAGCTTTTCAACAACCCATGCGTACAAGGTTAACATTTTTAGATTTTGTTGCCCGAACAAGCAGGCAAAAGCTCTCCACTCTTGGATCAAGCCATGCTACCATCTTATTGTTGCAACAGAGTCCATGCAGCTCACATAAAAAGGAAACCAACAGTAACAAAGCAAGTCTTCCACTGGTTTCAGTTGCCATGCCAACACACAACCAGCACCAGTTTACTGCTTATCCGTACAATGAATTGTCTTAAGTTTTTTTTAATAATTTCTGTAAGCATGCTGGTTCTAAACTCCCAGCATAACGTCTAACATTAATAAAATTTTCTTAAATGTGTGTGCAGACAACAATATGAGCAGTACACAACACGATAGTCAGATTCTGACTGGTTTTTCCACTTAAGCAGGAAGAATGAGCGCGGCAGAACTACTCACAGCAATATTCAGCTTCAATATTAGTGAACAGTTTAGGCTTTGTTTTGTGGACAAACCATTTTCCTACAAGCTCAAGATGACAGAACATTAGAACTGACTGAAACTGTACGTTGGAGCGACTAAAACAGATTTTCTATGGCACAGAACATGCCCCGAACTCCTGCATCAACGGATGCTAACGTGTCGAAACAAATCTTGTTTTATTTTTCCCAACTTTTTAAATATTTCTGCAGTAGATCAGCTGACCCATGGTAAGATGTTGCTTCAAGCTAATACAAAGATTTGTTCCAGCCATCATGGAGCAGAAACCCTCTGCAGTTGATGCCGCTGGAGTTTCACTTCCGACACGTTCGGTGAGGCGTGTGTTTCTTGGGCACCTCGATGCGACATCGACTTCGGTCATCCAGCCAAGGCAGCTCAAAGTTCCTGTGTGTGTGGGTGTGGGGAGATATTTGATTAGCCCACTTTTAAATAAAACACATGAATGCAAATTCATAATATTCATCCCAGTAGAACAAATTATTAACAAGAGAATAAGGACAGATGAAGATGTTAAATACTGAAAAAGAGTTACAACTACACAAAACTTTCTGTTTCAAGGACAAGAAGGTACAGAGCTGTTGTCTGCAGCTGCATTTAACATTAATCAATCGTCACCAAAAAGGTTATCGTTTCCAGCTGATATCAGAGACTGAGCGACAAAATGACTAAACTACACATAAACAATAATTATAATATTTTAAAATAAAAATTATGAATTTATTCTCTAAAAACGATTAAAAGGCGAAGTACTGAGCTTCATTGCCAATTTTTTAAAATACATTTGTGCACATTGTTTGTCGGTCAATTGATTTCTGTTTTCTTCCTTCACATTAAAGGACAGGAGCACAGAAATCTGTCTGAAGTGATTGATTAAAATGCCAATATTTTTAGCAAATGCATCATTTCTAATGTTAAAATGAGAACATAATGTCTTATAGGATAAACAATAAACACAGAAAAAGTTTAAGCTCTTAAAGGTATGGGAAACTTGATTAATCGAGAATGTCTTGCAAGCAAAAAATGCCCAGAAGCGCTCGGAGCAGCACAGACATGCCTGTCGCAGCAGTAAGTGGCACCACATGGCAGGATTTGGACTCTTATTTTCTCATCTCAGATTGGATAACGGCAACACGACGCTACCACTGACTCCCAACGCTGATGTTTTATCTCCACAAATACCACAACCCTTAAGGAGTTTTTCTGCGTGGTGGAGTTGCTAATGCTAATGGTTAGCTTCTACTAGTCGGCACATTCTCTGCTGCTTGCAGGTCACTAAACCAACAACAGCTTTCCCCGTCTCGAGCCAATATGGGTGAGTCCATGACTGTAATGTGACGTAGATCTGTCAGGCTTTTCAAATCCTAGAATTACTCGGTCTATTTTCTATCAGAAGCTAATGCAGGAGATAGGTGTAGGAGACCATTTTGATGTTCAGCCTGCATGAAAAACTCAGTGACTGATTATAATCAGAAATAATAATTAAGAAATGGTTTTTAAGCCTTTCACACCTTTAAAAGCAAAACCTTCATATTGTTGAACCTTGAACTGCTGCTGATACAATAAAGCATTTATGTAATTTATTCTATATTTCAAGCAGGAAGAGCCTTTCTGATCATCTTATCCAACCCGGCTCAGATCAGCTAACTTAAACTTAAGCTAACTTGATTCTTTGTGACATTTTTTACTTACTGTTGTGAGAGTTTGGGCAGTGGCCGGCCAAAAGCGACCACGGGCAAGAATGGAGTGACCACTATAGCTTCAACTGGAAGAAATGAAAAAATCAAATTAAAACATCATCTTCACATCCACGCTCCTCTGCTGGCAGATAGGATCCCAGCAAACAGTTCTGTACAGGTTAATTGTGGCGCCGTACCATCTTCGGTTTCAGGGTAGAAGGACGAGAGCTCAGGCTCCGCCTCCTGGATGACCTTCTTCCTGTTCATGCGCTGCTGCAAACGCTGGAACATGCGCTGCTCTCGGATCCTCTGTATGTCCCACCTAGAAGCAAACACGAGTATTTAAAGAGGGAGGAGTCACTTTAACCCTGTGGAGATTGTGTTATTGTGTACGACCAGAATGTGAACGTCTGGAGGAGAGAATATAAAATATCTGTTGTTTCCTCTTTGATGTTCTGAGTTTGGTTGGCAGAGATGGAAACGCGTACTTTAAGAGCAGTCACTTAGATAATAATTAGCGTGCTCTAATTTACTTGCATGTTTATAACAATGTAGAGTTTAATGTCCAGAATTAGCCATGAAGTCTGTATGTATCCATTTTAAAATTTATGTTAAAATATTTTCTTTTGGAGTTTTTTGCGCTTAGAGTAAAAATCCAAGCGAGATGAGAGGAAACACCGTCTCCTCTGTGTTTGGTAGAGTCTCATAAGATATCCAGAATGATGTAATCTGATGTGAACGGTACCTTTTCCTCCGCTTCTCATCCAACTCCAGCTTTGCGTGGCGTTTGAGGAACGCGCCGTCATCCAGCGGCTTGATGGAAGACAGAGTTGAAACGTTAATTGAAAAGGTTAAATGCTTTTGGATCTGACCAAATGCTCACCACGTTCCTCTCAGACGTGCCTCACCTCGGGGGGGTTGCAAGAAGAGTCCTCTTCCACAGGCTCTATGTGGTTTTCCCTCCAGGAGGGGACTGGCAGGTGGGGAGAGATAAAGGGGAGGGAGTTATTCATAGATGGTTTGCTCAGTAGATGTGTTGGATAAAGTGATTAAAGTTGGGATATGGGTTAGGCTTACAAACAATCAGCATATCATGTACTACATGAGGAGTCCACTCACTGGCCACCTCTTCCTCTTTCTTAGGGGAAGTTTCTCGCAGCGGGGAGAGAGGAGGTTGGTTCCAGCAACACAGATACATCTCTGTGGTTGACATGAAGGGCAGATCCTCCATCTGGCAGCTCAGCTCCGGCTCCTCTTTGCACGGGAGCAAACTGTCCCTTTCTGGTCCTGACCTTGCTGAGAACATATTCTCAGGGGTTTCTTTACTGCGCAGCTCTCTTTGGTTAGGAGAGCCGGGCTCCAGTTCAGACTTCTGGGGACTTAGCTTTGCACTTTTACCCCGAGATTTCTGACCCTTAGCATCCCCGAAACAAGACTTCCTGTGTTTGCAAAGAAAAAAAAAAAGTTTGTGCATGTGCAACAGTGGAACCAGAAACTTGTATTAGTTTAGACCACAGGCTGTCAATGTTTCTTTTTTTCTTTCTTTCACCTTTTTTGCCCCTTGCCTCCCCGACTGAATGGTAAAGGAGTGGCTGAGTTGGGCTGTAAGCTCTCCTCAATATCCAGATCCCACATGTCCTCCTTGTCAGGAGTCCATGGTTCCAAAGGCTGGAAGAGGCGCTTGTCACGAGGCGGATCCTTTCTTGTGAGCTGGAGGCGACGCTCCATACGCTCAATACGTGCAAGTAACTGCAAAAAACAAAAAACAATCTACATGGTAAGTGAAAAAGCCAAATTTAAGGCACATCAAAGCAATACACCATACAACTATTAGTTTAACACACCATCTCCTTATCTGATTTGAGCTCATCGATCTCCTTGTCCTTGGACTGCAGCTGTTGCTGCTGCTGTTCGATGAGGTCCAGCTGCAGGAGAAGAATCTGACGGAGGCAGTTGGCTTGTGCCTGGGGACTGGCAGGAGTCTTCCTGATGTTCCTCCATTTACCCTCAGGGGAGAGCTCGATGGAGGCAGAGCCAAGGACTCCAGGGACAACCCCCCTTGCACTGTCACCAGCACCAGCATCTCTAGGAGTGTTGTTCACAGCCATCTGAGGATTATCCATGTTATCAACAGAGAGGGTTTTACCTTTCACTGGGGTTCCCTCACCCCCCATTGGTCTGACAGGGGACAATACCCCCACAGTTTTGTCTCCTTGAACTATTTCTGTGACTGTGGCAGCAACGAGTTTGCTTGTCATGTAAATCCGATTTAAGTTCTGTGACAGGTTTGGGATCTTGCCCTTCTTCTGCAGGTCGTGCACATCTAGAACAAAGGCGCAGGGCTGCCGCTTGATGCTCACAGGACTCACGGCGTGTCTTTTGTCGTCGGTGTCAGCGTTCTGCCTGAACCATGGGTTTGAAAACTGCCTGGATCTCAGAGTCATGACAGGCACGAAAATCTCATTTTGCGGCGCCACAGTGGTCCAACTCACCACCCAGCCGGGAATGTCTGTAAAACAAACATAGTAAGGACCGGTATATGATTACGTGTTGAGCAGGAACTACGCAGCTACTGAGAACACTTTCAACCCAAGAAAAACGTGTCAGAATAAATGTACATCTTTCATTTAAACCTTTCTGCGAGCAAAACGTAAGCAAAGACGCATTAGCTCTAAGTTACATCACTTAAAGAGCAAACACGGTTTTTTTCAGGAACTGAACTGATAACTGCTGCGTCAGGGCAGACATTTTAGTGTGAAGGCTTTCAACGAGGACTCAGGAGACTCGGGAGTGGCTGAGTAGGACAGCAGTCTCCTCCATTTTGGTTCTCTTGAAAAACAATAACAGCCAGCTAGCTAGCTGGCTAACGTTAGCCGGCTAGGCTCACTTCGAAAATTCGTCTCCGGAGCAAATACAAAGTAACGACGACGTCATAACACTAAACGCTAAACCGGACCCGTTTTAATGCACGTTAGTTTTTATGTTATAATCTTACCTCGAGCGGAATTCAAGGGAGACTACAGTATCTTCGTGTTCCCTCCTCAAGACTTGTATTAAAGCGCCCTCTACAGCGCATGCGTAATGTGTTGGACAGTCATATATATATATATATATATATATATATATATATATATATATATATATATATATATATATATATATATATATATATATATATATATATATATATATATACATATATATATATATATATATAACGTCTGGTGGAAAACTAGAATGTTAATGACGTGCCGAAAAGAAGCTTTACAATTTTACAAACAAAATGTTATTTTCATTTAATAGCTTATTTTACATCTATAGTATCTATATTATTTGTTATGTTTTCTTCAATGTACTGTAAAAATAATTTAAGAAATTAATGTAGTGCACTACATAAATTTAGATCAGGTTTATTAGCTCTATCACAGATTTTTAGTTAACTAAATATACATTCTCCTGTTTGTGAAACAGACAATGGCTGTCTTACGTTGCTTGCATATCTGAAGTGTTCTCAAGAGGACAAGAAACCAAAAAACGTGATGCAGCAGTGATATACTTTTTTCAGATGAAAATAGTTAATTAAACTTAATATTTTATTTACTGACTCATTCAAAAATGTACATTTGATTACTGCAAGGTAAAATCATTTCAATATCTAAGGCACAAATTTAAATAAAATCTCTTTTCTCATAAGTATTTGAGGCTTTTCAGACTTACTGTGGCCTGTACGTTACCCACCGAAACACCAGGGGGCGGTAGCTTAATATACAGGAAGTAGATTTACTTCCTGTAAGATAGAATGAAAACAGTTTTGCTAAACGAGCGTTAAATATGCTACATCTTTCTGGAAAACTACATTTAGAGTTTTAGGAACTGAATATATATATATCATAGACTGATAGTGTAAAGGCAGAACTTAGTGTATAATGTCGTGTCGTGGTGAAAACATTAGGAACTAATGAACAGCTAGTGTTTTCTGTGAAGCTATGGCGTATTTCTGAATATTAATGTAACAATATCTGGGATTTGTGTCATCTGTCTGCGTTAAACCCACCTGTAGTTTACTTTTAGAGTTTCCACCCAAAACCACCACAATGCATCGTAGAGGTGTCGGTGCGGGAGCTATAGCCAAAAAGAAACTGGCCGAGGTTTGTTTACACCATTGTTAAACATTTTATTGTTGTTTTAAAGGCGTGTAAACTTAAAAATTTCTAAAAGGCGATGTTATAAAACGTTTTGGAAATATTCAGTATTGTTTGGATTCTATAGTTATAGAAAGTGAAAAGCTTACAAATGATTAAATGTAGGCTTCTTGCTGTAAACATTATTTATAGTAATCAGGAAATAAGTCTTTCTGGTAAAATCAGCACTCAAAATCATAGCAATGTTTATTATGATTAAAACAGTCTGAGTAGACCTAAAAGAAGCTGTCATCCAACAAATCTATCAAAATTACTATTGACGACTCTTCAAATGCACTAAACACGCCATTTGTTCATTCTTGTCATCTCAGCACATTTTTATTTACAAAATATTCATTAGGAAATACGAGTTAAATCTTCGATATCCCTAAACTTTGTTTTGTTTGCAGGCCAAATATAAAGAAAGAGGAACAGTACTTGCAGAAGACCAGATTGTACAGGTAAGTTGTTGTTTATTTAAACAGCCATAGGAAGATCATTTGTTAAATTTACCTGCCTTGTAATGATGTCAAGCATTAATGGTGAAGAAAAATGAAATATTGTTTGTTTCCACCCTCTCACGTGAGAGGATTTGGCTTCTGAGATAATTGTTGTTTTTATTTACTAATGTCTCTTGAGATGTGTGAAAAGTCAAATCGTTGATGTGTTTTAGATTTTCTTTTAAGGTGAAAATCTCTTAAATTTTCCTTGTGACCATCTATTAAAAAAGAAACTGGCTCCAGTTTGTTAGAAAAAGCATGTAGCCATAAACTGAAATTACTGTACATAGTAAAGAACTTTTTCAGTCCTCTCTTAGTCTATTAATTTCATTTGTGCATTGTATTAAAACAAATGTCATGTTTGCTATCATTTTGGAACTGTTTAATTTTAACATATAAAATATTACAATAATATAATATTGTTTTTTTTTCTTTCTGCCAGATGTCAAAACAGTTGGAAACATTTAAGTCCAACCTGGAGGAGTTTGCCAGCAAGCACAAACAAGAGATCCGTAAGGACCCCCAGTTCAGGGTCCAGTTTCAGGAAATGTGTGCCACTATCGGCGTCGATCCACTTGCTTGTGAGAATTTCTTCGATTCTTTGTTTTATACATTTGAAATGAGAGGGGTTCCTGGTCCAACAACACCATGAAACCTGATTTCTTCTCCCCTCATAGCTGGAAAAGGCTTTTGGTCTGAGATGCTCGGCGTTGGTGATTTCTACTATGAGCTTGGTGTTCAGATCATTGAAGTGTGTCTTGCCCTGAAACACAGAAATGGAGGTTTGTAATGATGCGTTTTTGTGGATCTGATTCATCTGATATTATGTTAACAGGGTCCAGTACATGTCAGCAACAGTCAGTGGCAGCTTGGTGGATTTAGTACATTTGAAAGTGTGTGTGTGGGATTTTACTCGTGTGTTTTCTAACAGGGTTAATAACTCTGGATGAGCTCCACCAGAGAGTGCTGAAGGGACGGGGTAAATATGTTCAGGATGTGAGCCAGTAAGTTCGACTGATTAAATTTCTGTTTCCATAAGGATCATCCTTTCTGATAATGATGCGTTGCATCGTCATTTCTCCTGGGTGATCTGTAAAATGAGTTTGTTTGTGCTCCACAGAGACGATTTGGTCAGAGCCATAAAGAAGCTGAAGGTGATGGGAAATGGTTTTGGCATGATTCCTGTTGGTGGGTCTTACTTGGTCCAGTCAGTCCCAGCAGAACTCAACATGGATCATACTGTAGTGCTGCAGCTGGCGGAGGTGTGCTGGAGCTTTGAGTTGGTTTTGCTGTTTTACTCTTTTTTTTTTTTTTGATGTGATATTTTCTGTTAGTCTTTCTTTTCCTCTTCAGAAACAACAATCGCAAACAGATCAAACATCAAGTATGTCAGTTGTTGTAATTCACAAAATCACAACCATCGGCCTGATGTTGCAGCTTCCTTGTTAATATCAGAGGACACGATTGAAACCAGAAGCTTTCACTGATTTATGAAAGAAGTCTGTTTCAGAATTTTGTTTCTTTTTTTCTGTTTGTAGAAAAAAGGCTACGTGACCGTGAGTGAGATCAGAGACGGCTTGAAATGGGAGAAGGAGCGAGCCTGTCACGTCTTGGTGAGTGAAGGAGGCGTTGCGCTTTAAAAATATAAAAACAAACAGTGCTTCCTTCTAGCTGCAGGAACGAGGCACATTTTCTTCTTAACAGCCATGAATTTTAGAAACTTAGATTTTTCAATGAATAAAACAATTTTTTACATAAATGGTTGGATAAGTCGATCAATAATCAAGGTTCCGAACGTACGCCAAACTATTCCTGTTGAAAACTGAATAGTGCTTATTTGTGTTTAAGTGTAAGTAAACAGATCTAAGGCCTTATGACGGGGAAATCCTGCGCTCATATTGAGTAATGTTTCAGGATCATCTGCTGAAGGAAGGGTTGGCCTGGCTAGACTCGCAAGCAACTGGAGAGGCTCACTACTGGCTGCCAGCACTCTTCTCCGAGCTGACCTCTCGTGATGTCACACCAGAGGAAGCCAATCAGATGACGCCTTAAAGCGCCACCTGGATTTAGACGAGCGTCGTGTTGATAAACAAAATGTGCCTGAAGGTTCATGTGAGGGAGCTGGATGAACTCCTCCTGTGATCAGACTCTAGGAGGAGGTTTTCTCCTTCTCAGGTGCTCTTTCATCATGAAGAAAACTACTGGACAAGGAGTTTGTTTTAGTCTAGGTGGTGTTTTGCTTTAAGGGCTCATAGGGACACATTTTAAATGTTATAAAAATGTACTTTTTCTTTCTTGCAATAAAATGGAACATTTTAAATAAAAAGTTTGCAACAGTTTTGAGTTTTTCTTTATTCAGATCAGCCTCCTTAACACATTCATACAGAATCATCTCTGACTCAAACTCACTCCCGTTTCACCCAGCGTGTATACGTGAATCAAACATCGTTAAATACTCTGCTCTTATTGTAGTCGATCAAATTACTCTCAAATCATTAAAGTGCAAAGCTTTGAGTTACCATCTACTGGTTATTTTTGCATCGTAAGCTACAGGTCCCAACCCCTTTAAGGCTTGTTACTCGTTTACTTCAAAAGGCATCTTCCAGGTTCAAATTTTAAGACTTTTTATGGCAGCATTAGTTACATAAATCAGGGTTCAAAAAAGCAAAGATTACACTGAAATTAATTTTAAACGATCCCAATTAAAGTTTAGCTTTAACAATTACATTTAAATAAATCGTCATGTCTGGCTCACTCAGATGTAAGGTGTCCCACAAACATGTCTCCCTTTATTAAAACCACCGACAACAACCCGCTTCACACCAACATGATCAGTTATCCATGTATTAAGGTCTATAAAAACTGCTTTTCCATGAACTTCTCCAGTGCCAGGAGTTGTTCTATTAATGTATGTCTGTCTTTTTGCTGTTTAGTGATAACTCAGAATAAGAACCATCAGCTATGTGTCTTGAATTGAGTCTAGTTATGTTTCTACAATCACTGCAGATTTAAAACAGCACAGCATCTAACGGGCAAAGGTTTAGGCATTTTAAGAAAGCTGGACAGATCATGAAAAAATTAAACATTCACATGAACAGTTTCTTCTTTATTTCTAATTTTCTATTTCAGGACAACCTGCAGAAAGCATCTCAGTTAAATAACAGTATTGGCTGCAGGAGTTTAACATCAGAGTTCAGTAGATTGTTGCCAGTGATTTTGTAAAAAAGATTTACGCACTAAAAAACAATTTCTAACCAACTTTAGATTTTTTTCTTTTGGATCAACAGATGAAAGAAAGGCGCCTATATTTTAAAGAATTATAGAAAGAAAAAAAAACTGTTTTGGGGCAAATTTGAACTTACAGAACTAAACATTTCAACCCTTCCTATTTAGACATTTTGATCTGCTTCACATTTAAAAAAGTAACACACGTGATGTTTGCTGTGACGAACGAGAGCAGATTTCATCTGGAGCTCGTCCAGAAGTCCGTGACCGTTAAGTAAAATCCCCACCACCAGCGCCCTCACAGCTCGTGGCCGTAGACGTGATCTTCGAACACAGATTGCTCCATGTGGTCACAGATCATGGTGCAGAAGGGACAAACCCGGTGGCTCTGCTCGTGCTGCTCCAGCTCGTTCTCAGTTATTCCTGGAAAGCTCTCCTGGCAGTGACGACACACCAACACCGGCTGGAGGCGGAAATAAGAGACACCGCGTCACAAGAGGAAACAAAATCAGGAGTGGATTATGTTTGGCGTTAAAAATAAACGGCAAACAGCCGAGTGACCCAGCTGGATGAGCAGATCATCATGTGAAACACGTGTGAGGAGGGATGTTTTTATCATTCATTTGGAGGTGAGAGAGGCACACGACATCTGGTCCTCATTCTAATTTGTGCCAAAATTAAACACTTGCTTTTCTAAATTTACATAAAATCATGAATCATTTCATGAAAAACTGTTTTTTTGCTTCACATCCCAGTCTAATTACATTTAACACATACAGCTGTAGGCCAGTTTATATAAATATCAGATTATTGCAAACATTTCATCTTTTTGGGTTCAGTTCATTTCAGTCATTTTCACTGATTTGTTCCATATATTTCCCAGTTTAAAATAAAATCTGCTTCATTAAAGGGACTAAATTGGTTATAATCAGACATTTAATCCTGCTGAATCTTAAAAGTAAATATGTTTTTGTCTTATTTTCCTTCTTGGATAAGAGCAGGTTTGTCTGCTTTAGGGTTGTCACGGTGTGAAAATTTAACCTCAAGGTTTTGTGACAAAAATTATCACAGTTTTCGGTATTATCGCGGTATTTTTATAAACGTTTTATATGTTCAAAATAAACCCTGTATATCAGGAAACATTGTCCTCAGTTTGTGTCTAAATTTTGCCTAAAATGTGTTATTTTGTAATTATGTTTTTTATTTGTTTACATTTTTTCCCTTTAGTCTTTAAAATACCAATATTTGCCCATAACTTTTTTTTGTGTGTTTGATGTCATCATTTAAAAAATATTAGATCAGATGATACTCAGTACTCAAGTAGCCTTCTAATCAGATACTTTTTTTTACCCTTACTTGAGTAATAAACCCTATATCAGGAAAATATTGTCCTCGGTTTGTGTCCTTCCAGTGAGCTTTGCAGATGTGGGAAAATGTCATCAGGCAGTAATCATTGTTAAATTCATAATTATTCTCGGAGAGAGGCCAACTCTTATCTGCCCCTGGGAGCCCCGTAATGCACAGCGTCATTTCAACATGGGGGTGTCCGCGACACGGTTTATATGCAGGTAGCGGCGCTGCGGCTGCTTTATATAGCCACTCGTTGCATTCTCCCTCAACCCAAATCCTCGGATCACGCATTTTAGCTAAAACGTTAACGTTAACTTGCCTTGTGTTGACTGTAGAGTTGTGGGTGATGGTCAGGCAGATGTGTCATGAGATTTGAAGCATTGCTGCCTTTCACAGACACTTTTTCTGCACGTGCTGCAAACACAACTGTCCCTCGGCATTCTTCAAATATCCAAAAAATGTCCATACTTCCCACTTTGTCTTCTTTGAGGGATAATGAATGTCCTGAGCGCTGCCGTCTCCTCCTTTGGCCATTATTTCAGCTTTAGCTTCAACAAAGTTTTGGTTGTAAACAACAAAGTGCGCATGTGCCGCCGGCAACTTCAGCAGATGATACGGTGGCTGGTAAGGGTCACCGCGCCTACACCACAGCCACAGTAATCCAGAGAGATAATATAGTTTTTAAAAAACAAGACGGTTATTATTATTGTCAACTTTTTTACCGGGATTTACCGCTACACCGGTTACCATGACAACCCTAGTCTGCTTTAGTAATTAATATCACAAAACCTATACAAATTCAAAAGATCTGTAAAATTTTATAATTTTTTTGTACATTTTTATACATTTTCTGCACATACAAGTTTTGTTTGTTTGATTGCTATGTACACAGAGCTGTTTTTGTGTCGTCATCTGAATTCATTTTGCTATAAGATGTGTGTAACACTGTGTAACAAAATTCTCATTTGTGGGATAATAAAGGTTTATTCTATACTATTTCTTGACAAAAACATTTAAATTTGTCATTAATTCACACATCTGAATCTAGATTAATTTAAATGTTTATTAAAATCACCCAAAGGAGCCACTAAGTTTATGAAAATAGCTCCACAAAATCACTTGACTGACCTCCTCCTCCTGTGGTGGCCGGATGCTGTCTGTAGAAGAGAGAAAAAAAACAGAATTACAAACTAATTGGGTTTTATTTTACCGTCAATCTGAATCCGAATCTCCAAACAACTTTCTCCCAGGAGGAGTGTTGTTTTTTCCTGCCTGTCTCAGCCAAATACATGGATGTCTCATACTGAGTTAGAAGACCCAACTTCGACATCTACAGACAATTTAAATGTATTTAGGGTCTTTTTAACCATAAACAGAAAATCTAAAAATAAACAAACTCCAGATGTAAACGTTTAACCACAGAACAGCAGCATCGTTTTTACAGAAACCAGGAAATAAATATTTAAACAATAATGAAACTGTACTACATTATTTACCGTATTTTCCGGACTATAAGCCACTACTTTTTCCCACGCTTTGAACGCGGCTTATAATGAGGTGCAGCTTTAAAAGGATGGATGCTGGAAAGGAGTGCTACGGAAAGCGCCCTGGAGGATTTTTTCACAGTAAAACGGCGCTGCGTGTTTTCACCGCTTCACCCCCGGATGATGACAGCAACACAGAGAGCGACACCGACAGTTAAACTACGTTTTCAATTCAGTAGATATCTGCGGCTTTTAGCCCGATGCGGCTTATAATGAGGTGGGCTCTAAAGTCCGGAAATTACGGTATGTGTGAATAAAATATTTACACTAAAGGCTACTAGAATGATGCAAAAGGGTCGCATTCCCCAGGACAAGCAGAGTGGTGAAAAATAAATGTCTGTAAAGTATAATTATCACAATTAAAGACAGTTTTGCCAAGAAAGCACAAGAAAACTTCAGCTAAACAAAGAAATATAATTAGTTTCATTAATGTGAGCTTCACGCCAGTGAAGACTAATGGGCTCGACACGCGGGAGGCGACATCACCTCTCCTCCATTCATTTTCAATGAGACATGCGCGACAAAGCGATAATCGCGGGTCTCCCTCCTGCCAAGCGAAACGCGAAAAACGTGCGTGTGAAATTTTGCGCTCGTGCACGTGTCGTGCACAGGCGACCCAGCGACGCGATCCCAGAAAGTTGAAACATTTTCAACTTTTCATCGCTGTCGCTCGGACGAGGACCAATCAACGGAGGTTTCATTCACTGACCAATGAGAGGACAGGATGCTCCGTACACCTCCGAGCAAACATGAAGGAGAAGTTGATTATTATTATGTTTTATACAGTAAAATCAGAAGTAAGATTTCACATAACTCTAGCAGCACCTTGTGAAACATCATATCTACCACTTTTTTTAAACTCTGAACCGCTTAAATAAGCCTAATTCCCTCCAACCTGACACAGCCAAACAAAACAACGGAAGTTTCGATTTCGCCATGGAACAGAACGCGTAGACGGCTTTGCCGCTGCCGCGGATCGCCTCCTGTGTGTTAGGTAATAAAAGCGACGGCGACAAATTTTACTGATCGCGATCGTTTGTCGCCTCCCGTGTGTCGAGCCCATAAGCTGTCCGGAGTGTGATTCTTCCTCACCTAAGGTCTCATAGATGTTCTCCTGGTGTCTCTGCGGGTTCTGGTTGGCTGAAGTTTCTCTGACAGGTGCTCCGATGTCGTCGTGCTGCAGGTACATTGATTCTGAAGCGGCAGCAGGAGTACCAAGATCACCGAGGCTTGTGTAAACCACACGCAGCTTCTCAATCTCACCTCTGAGTTTCTGATGGAATAAAGGTTTCAGGTGTCAGAAATCACACGAGTCATTTTAAATATTTACTCAGTAAAGACGGCGTTTATGTTTGTGTACCTCATTTTCTCTGACAAGTTCGTTCTTCTCTAGAGTCCACAGCATAACCCTTTTCTCATTGTCTTCAATCAGGATGTCCTTATTGGCCATCAGTCCACTCATCTCTTTAACTTGCATCTGAAAAATGACCAAAGAAACACAATTATGTGACCAGAAGTCAAAACAACAATCTTTACTCTGTTATCTATGATTATCATTGATGAAAAATAAATATGGGAGGAGAAATTTCATAGAAAATGCAATATAAACAAATCTAAATCGATCTTTATATTTTTCCTTTGTGTTGCTTGAAATCACCTCATATTTCCCATTTATACTTTTTTCCTGGTTGCACATTTCAGACACTTTTTTCAGCTGTTTTTTAGCATCTTCCAGCTCAGATTGGAAGACCTCAGCTTGTCTCCTGGCCTTTCTGGTCTCCTCCTTCTCAGATGCCAGCTTCGCCTGAGTCTCCTGCAGCTGCCTGGTGACACCCTGATACTGTACCTTAAGAGTACAAGATGAGTATTATGCTCCTGTCATAAATCAGGTCGCTTACTTTTGCTCTTCGTACCTTCACGTCATCCTGTGGCGATGTCTCCTGCTGTGACAACCTCCTGCACAACTCCTGGTTCTCCCTCTTCACTTCCTCTATGCTGCAGGTGAGGCTTTGTAATCTTTGCAGCTCAACTGTGAGTTTCTCCTTCTCTTTGTGGGTGCTCTGATAGTCCACCTGATGTAAACCAAATAATAAAAATTAAAAAAGTCATCGATTGTGTTTCAAATTGTATTAAACACATTTCTTAACAGAAATAGTGATTTCAGCTGGTTTTTACCATTTTTGTTCAGGGGTTATGTAACTTATTGACTTCCGGATATGTTGCTCTATTGAAGCTTGTGTTTCAAGATTTAAAAATAATCTAATAAAACAGACATTTGCAGATGAACAGATGCAGTTCACTTTGTGAGTGAAGCTGGTCCTGAAACTATGAAGTTCTGTCACATTTTTATCCTCACACAGACTCACTTTAGCATCAAAAGTCTTTTTGAGGGAACTTTTTTTTTACTTTGAAGTTAGCAAAGACTTCTCAACTCAGTGAATGAACAAGAAAGTTCTCATTATGAGAATCCTTAATGTAATTTACCTGCAGAAGCTGGAATCTGTCGTTTGTTTTGGACAGCTCTCGTTCTTGTTCTCTGAGTTTGGCATTCAGCCTGAAACACAAAGATGAAATTAGAGGACTAGTTTAAACATGCGGAGGATGACTTAGTGCAGTGATCCGCTAACGGCAGCCCACGAGCCCTCTCTTTGTGGCCCCCAAACCACGCGCGCACCCCCACCACCACCCCCGACGGCGGACCGGGAGGTGTAGGATAGATAGAGCTGAGGAAAATAATCAAATAATTAATGCATGAGATGCGGGCATAAACGATTCTGCATCATAGAAGAGTAATCAGTTACAGTGGAATGGGGTTTTGTTATTTTAAAGGCGGCACCAGCGTAACATCCAGATCTGTCAGAGCAGGTGTTCTCCACATTTACCGGGTAGGAAACTTTGATCTGCCCTGATGTGGTACTGCACGGCTGAGCGCTGGAGTTGTAACCTGAGACCAAACCCGAACTGAATCAGCCCGATCGGTTCTGTTGGATTTGGGCTGTGAATTACATTAATTGAGCGGGTTGTCGTGCGGCGCGCTCCGCTCGCTCGATCAGTGACTGAGTGAGAGAGAGGGGGGGGGGGGGGGGGGGTCGGAAGATGCTCCTCCAAACACGCGTTATTATTTTCATAATTTCATTATTGTTTCTCCTGGAAGAGCTCAGTCAGACCAAGTGCTGAGATGTCGGGAGGTCCGGTCTTGGGGAGGGAGCGGGGTCAGTGATGGCGGCTGCAGCGTGATCATCTGTCTCTTTTATGTAGGGAAACATGAAGTTAAAAGGAGAGAAATAGAAAATAGAAGTTCTTGTTCCACTTTATTCTTTCGTTTCATGATGATAAACTGATGTTAAATTCAGCTTAAAGAGAAACTGGGAGGACGCTTTGGTTCACTTTAGGTTACAGGAGATCTTGTTTCCTGTCTGCTCCTCCAGAGACAGCATGGACATGAGGGTCACATGGTGAGGGTCCCACAGGACAGGTTAGTGCAGTCACACAGCCGAGCTGGAGGGGGACAGGTGTTGTCCTTCTTCATATTGCAAGCTTGTGTGTTATGTGCATTACAGCCAGCGATCCAAACAGCAGCACAGCACCGCACCCCCCACCTCGGTCCGGCCCTCTTGCTTCTGGGTCTTTTGTGTGAGTGGTCCTCGGACCATTATAATTGAGGACCCCTGACTTAGTGAGTCATATCTAAATTTAAAAACAGAATTAGTTTATTTATTTAGCAGACGCTTTTATCCAACGTGATCTACAATTGTTAACCTATAGGGCATGTTGTGATCTGTGGGGGAAACCGGGGTGCCCGGAGGAAACCCACGCATGCATGGGGAGAACACGCTACTCCACGCAGAAAGGCCAATTATCCCAGCTGGTTTATTCATGAACAGATTTGATTTCTTCCCTGCTGATTATATTTCCAACAGGACATTTACCAACATTTATTAGCTTCAGATTGTTAGTGACTCAGGGAGAGTCAACAGCAATGAAAAGACTTTGTTTTTATAGCAAAAACATGTTTAAATGTAATCATATTTTATTGTATTTCCATTGTCTAGATCGTTAATGTCTTGGTTTTTAAACAGAAATTCAAATTCTCCAAGAGAATTTGGGTCCGTCTCATTTCTTTTGGTACAAATAAATATTTAAAGCATTTATTTTTTTACACGATAAAGCTAAATTACGAAGTTTGTAACTATGAAAAATACCCTGAACTAGTTTCAGGGGGTTTATTGAATAAATGGTAAAATGATGTTGAATAAATGGTAAAATGATGTTATTTTCCCATGTCTCTCCAGAGAGATGATTTTCTCTGGTAACTGGTAACATCTGGCTTTTCCATCTTCTTAGTTAAAAAGACAAAGATGTGCTTTGCATTGTCTTTTTGTTCAGGGCAGAGTCGACTCACTTGGTAAGCTCGTCCCTTTGAGCATCAACCTTCGTCCTCAGCTCGTCACGTTCCTCTTTCAGCTGATTGACCTTCGCCAAAACTCGTTCATATTTATCCTGAGGAAAAAGGGACAAAGAGGTCAGTTGGGATTTACAGACTCTTAACATTGATTGAAAGTCATCTCACCTCGTTTGATTTTGAGGACAACAAGCTTTGATTCAGCATTTCCTGCTCAGTCTGCTGGGTCGCCATCTTTTCCTGATTAAGCAGCAAAGTTAGATTTCCACACTTATGAAGGAGTTTGGATTTAACTGTAAACTGAGAACAAACCTTTAACCGGTCGTTCTCCTTCAGCTGCTGCTGCAGCGTCTGCTTCAGCTTATCGTTGTGCTCCTTGATCTGATCCATTTCTCTGTTCAGTTTCGTTATTTCAGTAACTCTCTGCTCATCGTGCTCCTGAACAAATCAAACACAGTGTGTCAACTTACCAAAGTTCAGCTTAAATTTACATCTTCTCTGTTGCACAATGACTAAACTACCATGCAACTGTGAAGGAATAAATAAATTAAATAAGATTACCATGGAGCTGTTGATTTCCTTCCGTTCCTTCTGCAAAGCACTCCTTAATGCATCGTTTTCCACTCGCAGCAGGTCCAACTCTGTCTGCATTTCTGCCTTCTCCCGCTGGCTCTGATCAACTTGGTCCTGAAGTAAAAAAAATTACGTAAATTCCCATCTTTATTTTCGCAAAAGGTACAAAAGCACAAGTTCAATTCCCAGTCAAATATAAGATTTAGAGCCTAAGTCACAAATCACCCAGTATGGCAACATCAATAATAATAATAATAATAATAATAATAATAGATAACTAGTGTTTTCATTCTTTATCTAATCAGAGAAAATCACCTAATTTGTAGAAGAGTAACAATAAAAAAAAATCAAGACAATAAAAATTCATCTAGTTTTAGTTTAAATTTTGAGAAATTAAACCTTTAGAGATTAAAGAAATGAATCTGTGTCAATGCTGCTCTGCTGTGATGAAACTAAAACTTTCACCACATGCTGTGTGTTCATTAAACTGTCGTGTAGAACAGGACAGAAAAACGTTAGAAATTATTCCATTATTTTGAATTCTGACCTTTTAAAACACACCCAGATATAATGCAGCAGAATTAAATGATCTGGCTTCTATCGTGTTTATTTAAATAAATCCCTGACAGAAGAGCTCTATGAAAATATGTGCCTGCACTTTGCACGCAGAGGTTTTAGGGAATTTCTCCTCATGCTGAATAATTTACTTTATCTCACGCTAGAATGATAACACTGAACGCTCATTTTTGCTCTGCAGATGCTGCTTTAACACATCTAATTCATTTATCCTCTAAATCTTAAGTGTTCAAAATCTGCTTTTGCTGTTTTGTTTCTGTTATTTTAGGGGACTCCATTGTCCTGCTGGGGGACTTCAATGCTCACGTGGGCAATGACAGCATGACCTGGAGGGGTGTGACTGGGAGGAACGGCCCGCCTGATCTGAACTCGAGTGGTGTTTCGTTATTGGACTTCTGTGCAAGCCGCAGTTTGGCCATAACGAACACCATGTTCGAACATAAGGATGCCCATCGGTACACTTGGTACCAGGGCAGCCTAGGTCGCAGGTCGATGATAGACTTTGTAGTAGGGCTGTAGCGAAGCCTCGACGAAGTCGACGGCTCGATTCTAAAAATTTGTCGACGTCAGATCCGGAAGTCGACGCACCGCGCCCACTTGTTGCATCCCCAGGAGTTTGTAAATAGAGGAGGAATCTGCCTGTTTTTCCTCTAGTTCGCCCTCTTCTCCGCCTTCACTAACATCTCCGCCAAATGCCGAAGACCCGGAACAACGTCCGTCCACTACTAGATTATTTTCCTGTTTTGCCCCTTCGTCTCCCGGCAACGGACAACAACTTCCGGGGTCAGATGTGCGCTGCTCCGTCTCTGTCGCAGATGTAGAAAATCACCGGGAGCGCTTCTCCCTTCATTAAGGAGCTTCTTTCAGACATGAGGAGAGCCGTTTTGGTGGTAGCAGTCTCTCCTCCGTGCTGGTCTGTTTGCTGCTGGGTGTTTTTGGTTTATTTAAACTTGGTAACTTGAACTTAACGTTGGTAAAGCTACTGTTAGCATCTTCGCTAACAGCTTCTTGCGTTGGGATAAGCTGTTACGTTTTGGTTTAGAGTTCATCTTTTTTGTGGTGTAGATCTCCCTTTTATTACATTTAGAGTGTTGTGGGTTTTCGGTTTAGTTAAAAATGTAAGACCACTCGCCTCACGCACATAAGTGACCAAAACAAAGCAGCATGGAGACACTCCATCTTCTACCACCTCTCAGGCAGCAGCCTGCACTCCCAGGTTCTACACGTCACCAGAAAACCAACACAATAAACGCAGTGTTATACAAAATGGAAGGCCTGTAGTGTTTATTCTCTTACAGTAAGAATTTATCAATTTTTTTGAGGAATTTATTTGAGATTTTCTGGTTTTTGTTAATTGTGCAATAGAAAAATAATCATTAGATTAATTTTCTAAATAGTCATTAGAATAGTCGACTATTCGATAAAATAATCGTCAGAATAATCGTTTTAAAAATAATCGTTTACCCCCAGCCCTACTTTGTAGTCGTATCATCTGACCTGCGGCCGTATGTTTTGGACACCCGAGTGAAGAGAGGAGCGGAGCTGTCAACTGATCACCACCTGGTGGTTAGTTGGATCAGATGGCAGGGGAAGATGCCGCGTAGACCTGGCAGACCCAAACGCATTGTGAGGGTCTGCTGGGAACGCCTGGCAGAAGAACCTGTTAAGTCGGTCTTCGACTCCCACCTCCGGCAGAGCTTTGACCGCGTCCTGAGAGCAGCGGGGGACATCGACTCCGAGTGGGCCTTGTTCCACTCTGCGATTGTTGAGGCGGCTGTTGCTAGCTGTGGTCGCAAGGTGGCCGGTGCCAGTCGTGGTGGCAACCCCCGTACCTGCTGGTGGACACCAGAGGTTCGGGGAGTAGAACCCTGCACGGGCCTAAAATCTGAGCCCGTGTCCGGCCCGGCCCGGCCCGATGGGGTGGAGCCCCAGCCCGACCCGGTCCGACTTTTTTTAACCAACTAAATGAAAACAAAGTGCGTCAATCCTAACCAATGTGTTAAAAGACGTGCAGGATCCGATCAATTTGTTTTTCCCTCATTTACAACCCTAACCGTCACGGAGATGACGGCGCACTGGCTCTGGTGGTAATCAAGTTAAATTTTATCTCTTTCCAACAATTTTCACAAGAAAACAAAACAGTTAAAAGCAGGGCTTGTGTTGACCGGATAGTTCCCGTATTTGACGGTTTATTTTGACGGAGAAAGAATAGAAAAATTACCCCGACGCATGCAGACGAACTGACATTTTATTCTACGCACATCGCAGATGTAGCTAAATCACCCAAGAAAAGATTCCCATCTGAACATCTGAGCTGGACACTGCTCAGCGCAGCTCGCTGTCAGCGCATATGTGCACAGCGAGCTGCAAGTTGTGGAGATTGGCTTGGAGCGCGTTGCAGAACCAGAGCGCATGTGGGAAGGTTCCTCCCACTGAAGCGAGTGTTTTCCAACCACGGTCTCTCAGAGAGACTTGTCACTCAGAAAATGTTCCCTGATTATGAAACTTTGGCTGAATAGCGCTTGTTCCTGTCTCCAATGTGGCGACGCATCCAGGAGCCGTCTGAGGAGAAGCCCAGAATCTCACATCCTCTTCAGCTCAGGAAGCGCCGGTATGATTACGCACAAGCGTGACCCGTCAACCCGGTCTCACAGTAAAACTGGGTTGGGCCTGTTCAGGTTTACGCAGACAATCTTAAAATAGAATTGACTTACAGATATAAAATTAATTCAGTAAAATATAAAGCATTTTATTTAAATATCCATTCATTATTTTACAAGCACAGAGAGCCGCATCAGATGGATGGAAGAGCCGCGGGTTGCCTATAAAATGACATTTTGAGGATGCAAACTCAATACATCTCTTTTATTGTGAGGCAATAATAGAGTTTTGCGGTTGCGGGCGGGAGTAGACATGCACGCTGCGAGTGTGGGCGGTAATTGTCAGAAATTCAGCGGGAGCGGGCAGGAGCGGGATGAAGAAAACAGTCCCGCGCAGGACTCTACTGCTGCGTTTAAGTGTTTCAATTTTTTTAATGAATTCGATTAAAAATAAAGGCGCCCGGCCCGTGTCCGAGGTAATTACACAGTCATTGGCCCGAAGCCCGGGCCGACCCGAGAGCCTTGGGCTTCAGTGCAGGGCTCTATCGGGGAGCCGTCAGGCTGAAGAAGGAGGCCTACAGGGCGTGGCTGGTCTGTGGGTCTCCGGAGGCAGCAGACAGGTACCGGATAGCCAAGCGGGGTGCAGCAGTGGCAGTTGCCGAGGCAAAATCTCAGGCGTGGGAGGAGTTTGGTGAGGCCATGGAGAAAGACTATCGATCGGCTCCAAAGAGGTTCTGGCAAACTGTCCGGCGCCTCAGGGGAGGAAGGCAGCAACTCGCTCACACTGTTTACAGTGGGGATGGGGAGCTGCTGACGTCAACTGAGGCTATAGTCGGACGGTGGAAGGAATACTTTGAGGAGCTCCTCAATCCCACCTACGCGCATTCCGAGGAGGAACCAGAGCTGGGAGGCCTGGGGATGGACTGTCCGATCTCGGGGGCAGAAGTTGCTGAGGTAGTCAAACAACTACACAGCGGCAGAGCCCCGGGGGCGGATGAGGTTCGTCCTGGGTATCTCAAGGCTATGGATGTTGTAGGGCTGTCATGGTTGACACTTCTCTGCAACATTGCATGGTCATCGGGCGCAGTTCCTAGGGAGTGGCAGACCGGGGTGGTGGTCCCCATCTTTAAGAAGGGTGACCTGAGGGCGTGTTCCAACTATAGGGGATCACACTCCTCAGCCTCCCTGGAAAGGTCTACTCCAAGGTACTGGAGAGGAGGGTCCGAGCGATAGTTGAATATCAGGTTGAAGAGGAGCAATGTGGTTTTTGTCCTGGCCGTGGAACTGTGGACCAGCTCTATACTCTTGCAAGGGTGATGGAGGGGGCATGGGGGTTTGCCCAACCAATCCACACGTGTTTTGTGGATTTGGAGAAGGCTTATGACCGTGTCCCCAGTGGCACTCTGTGGGAGACGCTCCAGGAGTATGGGGTGGGTGGCTTTCTGTTAAGGGCCATTCAGTCCCTTTACCAGAGGAGCGTGAGTTTGGTCCGCATAGCCGGTAGTAAGTCGGACCTGTTCCCCGTGAGGGTTGGACTCCGCCAGGGCTGCCCTTTGTCACCGGTTCTGTTCATTACCTTTATGGACAGAATTTCTAGGCGCAGCCGTGGTGTGGAGTGTGTCGAGTTTGGTGGCAGGAGAATCTCGTCTCTGCTTTTTGCGGATGATGTGGTCCTCCTAGCTTCATCCAGCTCTGACCTTCAGCTCTTGCTGGGTAGGTTTGCGGCCGAGTGTGAAGCGGCTGGGATGAGGATCAGCACCTCCAAATCTGAGACCATGGTTCTCGACCGGAAAAGGGTGGCTTGCCAACTCCGGGTCGGGGGAGAGGTCCTACCTCAAGTGGAGGAGTTTAAGTATCTTGGGGTCTTGTACACGAGTGAGGGTAGGAGGGATCGGGAGATCGACAGGCGGATTGGTTCAGCGTCTGCAGTGATGCGGACGCTGCAGATCTGTCATGGTGAAGAGGGAGCTGAGCCAGAAAGCCAGGCTCTCAATTTACCGGTCGATCTACGTCCCAATCCTCACCTATGGTCATGAGCTTTGGGTAATGACCGAAAGAACGAGATCGCGGATACAAGCGGCCGAAATTAGTTTCCTCCGTAGGGTGGCCGGGCTCAGCCTTAGAGATAGGGTGAGGAGCTCGGACATTCGGGAGGGACTCGGAGTAGAACCGCTGCTCCCCCGGATCGAAAGGAGCCAGTTGAGGTGGTTTGGGCATCTGGTCAGGATGCCTCCTGGACACCTCCCCGGGGAGGTGTTTTGGGCATGTCCTGCCTGCAGGAGGCCCCCGGGTCGACCCAGGACACGTTGGAGAGGTTACATCTCCAATCTGGTCTGGGAACGCCTTGGGGTCCTGCCGGAGGGGCTGGTGGAGGTGGCCGGGGAGAGGACGGTCTGGAGCTCCCTAGTTGGGATCCTGCCCCCGCGACCCGGACCCGGATAAGCAGAGGAAGACGAGACGACGGTTTCTGTTATTTTAATTCTAAAATCCAATCTGATCCTAAATTCAAACATCACAACTCATCTTCTGTTAAGTGTTTTTAGTTGTACCTGTGTTGTGATCACCAGCAGCTCGTCGTCCACCAGGCTTCCTGTGTTTTGCTCAGCTTGGTTTCTGAAACAGAACGGAGTGCTGGCTCCTCTCACCTGTCCAACACTGTCAATGTAGCAGAACTGGTAGAACTCGATCTCGTCTTTAGGCAGGTAGTATTCTGACAAAGGAAGAGGAACAAAGCCAAGCTTATTTTTATACTAATGATAAGAAAGATTGTTTTTAACAATTATTTGGCTATTCAAACCATATAATGTTTTTTATTAAAATGTATTTACTTGTTTTGAAAACTTCAGATTAAAATTATAAAAGAAAAGTGAGCATTGAAGCTAGGGTCAAATTGTTATGATGATAATATTGAAGCTGCTGGGATGCTGTGAGATTTAAGACTCCCCCAATATTAGTCAAATAAAAAATATGTAAGATATAAAACCACTTTATAAAGATAATAAGTAAAATGAGGAGAGACACATGCTAACTTCATTTTACGACACTCCTAGTCTTGTTGGTTCTGTGCTTTCCTATAGGAATCAACCATGTTACAAGCTGGGGAATGTCACAGCTGTGTGATTTAAATATTTTATTTTATCTGAAAAAAAAAACAACAACCGTAAAGCCTATAAAGTGCTGTCTGAAAACATTAAAAAGGTAAAATGTTCTAAATTCAGACTCAAATACATAATTAAAGTCGTGTTTTTGCTGCTAACCCAAAATATGTTTATCCCTAAAGATCCACTGGTTATGGAACCAGATTTAGGACTATCTCTGTGTACTTACCTGTGTGAAGATTACCTGGGCTTGCAGTTTACCCACAAACATGACCAAAGCCTTGGCTTACTCTACAGGAACAGTGAAACGTACCCTTGAACACAGCCTGCCTCGTTATCCTCTGACTCGCCTCGGGATCCTCAGTGGGCTCCACCCACACAAAGGTATGATAATCTTTAGCGGAGCTCCACCCGACCTGGACAAAAAGAAAAACACTTTAACATTTTGTTTAAAAATAACGTGAACCGCTGGTGGAAGTTTGCCCACCTTGAAGATGCCCACCCAGTCCCTGGAGCTGGGCTGTAAGGCAGCATTGAGGGTAAAGCGGCAGGTGATGGGGGCTGAGCGTGGGTATGCCTGTGGGATGTCTATGAAGACCACCTGGGAGAAGGCGGGAGGTGAAAGGTCAGCTCCTGCCTCTGTGAGGGTCTCCATGCTGAACTGCAGAAAAGAAAACTTCTCATAATGTGTGAGTGTTGGTAGATGGTGCTACAGCAGGTTATGTAACACAGCAGCTCTTAGCTAAATTCTTTATTCACAAATGTAAGTTTACCAACAAAACACCATATTTCTGTCATTTTTTTAAGGATGTGGAATTGTACATAAAATCAATATCAGAATCCACCAACAAAAAGGCTCTCAAAACAATATATATATATATGTGAATTTTTGCGTGTATTCTTATAATTACTTTTTTCTTTTACCCCTGACTTTGTGTGTTTATATTCCGTTGTTTTGTATACTTCATTCGTTTCTATGTTGTATACTCATTGTTTGTTAAATAAAGTTAAAAAAAACACAGCAGCTCCATGTTTTCCAAACAGGCGTCCTCCTTCCTGTTGTTTTCTGTTTATGCGCATTTTCATTTCGCTTAGACTCAATAATAATCTCTCTGTAACAAACTAAAAAAGGGCTGCCGTGCGTCCAAAACACACCTAACACGTGGAAACATCATACTATACTAAGTTTTCTCATAAGTAGCTTAGAAATGATCGGAAACGAGCAAGGAAAGAGAAACTTTACAAACCGAAAACTGTACTAAAGACCGCAACGGAAAGATATTTGGTAAAACTGACACGAAACAATGTTTAAAACACAAGTTATATGAACTTTAAACCTAAAATGAACAGTAAATGTACAGGTAAACACGTTGAACTTACACTTTTAGCAGGTGTCGCAGTTCGAGGGGAGACACAACACAGCGAACAGCACGGGAAGGCTTGTGATGTGTTCGGGGCACCTCGGAAAATAAGATTTCCTTCACATACACGCGACTGATGCACGCGTCACACGTAGACAAGAATAGACTAAAAATGTTTAAAATATTTGTATTTTATCATGAATGAAATTTTTCTACTAACTGCATTTCTGGGGAGGGGGGGGAATTCAAAATTCATGAAATAGAAATGCTACGTATGTTTAAAAAAGTGCAACCTGTTAAAGCAAGATTAATAAACCATTCAGGCACTTTAGACAAAATTAAAATATCTAGTAATATAAAAGGAACAAAACCTAATCTAAATCCCCCAACGCTTTTCGGTAAACTTATTTACATTAGTTAAAATAATAAACAACGAAGTGCATCATGGGAAACATTTATTTTCTGCTGTTCTATTGATGAACACTAGAGGGAGACATGTTCTTTTCTTTTCTCGAACTAAATTTTTTTTTAACCCTATCAGGCTCAAATTAAGTTTTGATAAAAGGACAAACAACTAATAAGTCCTTCAGGGGTACTTCTGAGTTAAAAATGCTCATGAAATACGTATGGGGAGTAACCAGGTAGGAGGTTTTTACGTTGCAAATCTGCAACGCCTGCCTCCAGAGGGATAAAAGGTCCGCTATGCAACTCATTTTCTTAATCTTGGTAAATTATTTTCAAATTCCCTTTTTAACATTTCCTGTTGTTTTAAAACAAATAAGGTCTCTAACGATGCTTATAAGAGAAGCTTTTTATGTTGAGGTTGATTAATAAAAAAAATTGTGAACCAACAAAATTGTTATTATTCCTTCTGTATTTTGGGTTTTAATAAATAAACATCACCCTTACTAAGTGACAGAATAATAATAATAACAACAATAATAATAATAATAATTACTATTATTATTATATGAGTATGTGGAAAGTGAAAGTTGTTGTTTGATCAAGTTCTAATTTGTTTCACAAAAAATAAAATAAAATCAGTTAATTACGCCAACGTGTGCACACAGCTTTTGTAGCAAACATTCTTTTACTGGAGCGTGCCCCATTTTAAAAGAAACTACTGATGCAAAATACAGAATCCCTTCATTTGAAATTCTCTCTGATTACCTTGTCATGTTTCGTTGTTAGATTTGGTTGCTTTTTTTTTGGGGGGGGGGGGGGGGGGTTATATTAGGTAGCTTTTTAAAGAGAGCAGGAGCCTGTTTATTCTAATAAATCTGAGCAACATCAAGAGTCTGCAACCTTCAAGAGCCATTTTTAAAGTCTCCTACTAAAAGTGGAGCCACACAAACGTTTTTACCTTTACTGAAGCAGCTCCAACTTGCTTGTATTCTGTGGCATGCACATAACAGCTAAAACTGCTGCTTTCCTTTGAAAATGTAAAGTTTATCTTGTTTCTGGTAACTTAGCCACATCAGAGAGGCAAAGAGCCCTCAGTAACTCCAAAACGGCAGATTGTAGACCCTTGTTAAAATTAAATAAGATAAGCAAATGCTAATTAAATGTGCACATTTACTTTTTGAGGTTAAAATTAATTTGAAGGTAAATGTTAAATCTGTTATGCTGTACAGCTGCTTCAGAAAGCCCAAACACAAAGGTATCCATTCTTATTCGCGTCGGTGCCTCAGCAACCAATCAGAAACGAGAACCTCACATCTTCGGCTTCTGATTGGCTGTCAGGCTCTACTTTAGGGTTAGCTAACCCGTTGTGAACGTCCCGTCAACAAACCAGAACGTCTCTGGTCCGCTTAGCATGTCTCAACGGAGCAACGAGGACAAATATTACCGGTAAAGTCTCCCGTGTTACAATATTATTGTTCCAGTTAAAAATTAGAGTCTAAAGTCTGCTGCTAGCGAAGTCACTCGCTGCCCAAGCAGGGAGAGGTCGGCATTCTGTTACCATGGTGACAGTGCAGCACTGAGCAGCTAATGTGCTGTAGGTCTCATCTTTTCCCAACGTAAACATTCCTTTTTTGTTCATTAATCGTCGCTTGGATTTGGTTTCAGACCAGGTTGTGGATATTTAAGAAGTCTAAAATATTCCATTTCATATTTACACTGATAATTTGTCATTATTGGTACTGATGATAAGTGAACTTTGTTTTCTAAATCACAAAAATATCTGATTCAATATTTTTTATCAGGCAGAATTGAAATACCAAAAAGTTGTAAATGTAAGTGCTGTACAAAAATAAAAAAAATAAAATAAATGACAAAAAATAATTTAATTAATTGATAAGTGTTTACCATATATAAAAAAATACATAACAGAAATAAAACAAAAAATATAAGTGGTAAGAGATGAGTTTCCATGATTAAGGGATTTAATGGTTTTATGAAGTTATGTTCAGCTCATAGAGTTATGTGCACATTACTGTGTAAATTAAATGGTTTGGATGTGCTGGTTGAAGCGTGTGCTTGCAAACTTGATCATTATGTCTCTGCAACCAACAAAATAAAATGTTGGGTGATCACCAGACCCTAAAATTAGTAAAAAACGAATGAAGGCAATGGAAAACACATCTCACTAACAAATCCTCATCCACAAGAAAAGCAAAAAAATAAAATAAAATAAAATAAATAAAAAGACTACTAAATAAATGCAAACTAAAAGCAAAATGACCAAATTGGTCCGAATTAACACAACAAGACTGGTTTTCTACATCTCGGCTACAAAAACAATCTAATGGAGCTGCAAAATAATGACAATGTTAGTAATTACATTCAGAATCAACATGTTCTATGAGATACCATACTACAAAATACTCCCACAAATGTGGGTTGTTGGTTGCAAACAAAATTTGTTCACTTGCACACAAAGAAGTATTCTCCCAACAAATCTATTCAGGCCCATGTTGCAAAAATGAGTACATCCCAGTTATAGTCTTAGAAGAAAAGCCACACTTAAGACTACAAAATTAAAATGAACAGGCATTCATCCACAGGTGAGTCTAATGATTAATTTAGGAAGTGTCCAGCAGACAGGGGACCATAAAAGGACATTACTTAACAAAGAAAAGCCCTTCCCATGTCATGTTTTCAGCAATGGCTCCACATGGAAGAGAAATGTCACAAAACCAGAAAGGAAATCATTTCTTTACACAAAAAGGTGAGGGCTACAAGATTACCAAAGCTTTACATATCAGTCAGAATACTGTAGCAAAAGTGATCCAAAAATTTAAGAAAGACGGAAGTGCAACCATCTTACAAAGACGTCCAGGCCATCTAAGGAAGTTAACATCTCGACAGGAGCATCGTCTGATGAGAAGGGTTGAAGAAAATCACCATGCAAGTTCAATGCAGTTAGCAGTGTACTCAACAATGTACAGCTCTATACTGAAGGGGAAGATGCTGCCATCACTCTGTGCACTTGGTTGTCGTGCACTTTTCCAACATGACAGTCATCCAAAACACACATCTAAAGCTACTGTTGCATTTTTGAAGAAGAACAGGGTGAAGGTGATTGAATGGCCAAGTGTGTCTCCTGACCTCAACCCAACCGAACACCTGTGGTTAATTTTGAAGCAAGTTGAGCATCACTCTCGATCCAGCATCCAGGTTGTAAAAGAGGCTATTCTTGAAGAATGGAAAAAGATAGATGTTGCAACATGTCGCCACCTTGTTTATTCCATGCCTAGAAGACTTGGTGCTGTCCTTGAAATCACGGTGGTCGTACAAAATACTAAATGTAGTTTTTGTTGCGGGATGTATTCATTTTTGCTTCAACCAATTTTAGTAAAACTGAAGATTTTGTGATCTAAGTTCCATGATTAACGTTAATTTCATGTTATGGAGTTAAACAAGAGTTCAATAAAACCCAGCCTGGTGAAAATTCTAGAAATTGTTCTTTTATTTAATGAGCTACTGATTAAATTCATAGTTTTTAAAGGGGGGTGTACTAATTTATGTTAAACAGTATGTATATATCATATGTATGAAAGGAAAGGAGCCACAGCCAAATACCTTCAAGTAAGGCAAGTCCTAAGAAGTCAGCTCAATGGCAAGAACAAGATCCGGTCAATTAACAGCTACGCCCTGCCAGTAATCAGATATCCTGCAGGAATAATAAGCTGGCCAAAGGAAGAAATACAGACCACAGATGTTAAGACAAGGAAGCTCCTAACCATGCATGAAGGGTTCCATTCCAAGTCCAGCATCCTTAGACTGTGCACTGGCTGTAAAGAAGGAGGACTAGTGAGTGTGAGAGCTACTGTCCAGGATGAAACCTCCAAGATCCATAAGTACATCAAGGACAAGGCCCCAACAGATGACGTGCTCAGTGAATGTCTCAGACAATGGCGAACAGAGGTGGAGGTGCTGGAAATACCCTACATGGGATGTACCATACACAGATAACTGAAGTGGCTGATATCAGGAAATCCTACCAATGGCTAGACAGAGCTGGTCTGAAGGACAGCACAGAGGCACTCATCATGGCTGCACAGAAACAGGTCCTGAACACCAGAGCAGCAGAGGCCTAGATCTACCACACCAGACAAGACCCAAGGTGTAGGGTATGCAAAGAGGACCCTGAGACAATCTGGCACATAACTGCAGGATGTGGCAGGGAAAGTTTGGAACGCCACAACCAAGCGGCTGACATAGTGTACAGAAACATCTGTGCAGAGTATGGACTGGAAGCCCCAATGTCAACGTGGATAACACCCCGTAAGGTGGTTGAGAACAAGAGAGCCAAGTTCCTGTGGGAATTTCCAGATCCAGACTGACAAAATGGTGATGGTAAACCAACCGGACATTGAGGCGGTGGAAAAACAACAGAGGACAGCCATTGTGGTTGATGGGGCAATACCAAGTGAAGCAACATCAGGAAAAAGGAACACAAGAAACTAGAGAAGTACCAGGGCATCAAAGAACTTGAGAAAACCTGGAGAGTGAAGACATTGACGGTGGCCGTGGTCATCGGGGCACTCGGGGCAGTAACCCCCAAACTGGAGGAGTAGTAGATCCCACATCAGACATCTCAGTCCAGAAAAGTGCAGTTCTAACAGATAGGATACTGCACAGAACCCTTAAGCTCTCAGGCCTCTGGTAGAGGACCTGAGCTTTGAAGGATGAGACCATATATATATATATATATATATATATATATATATATATATATGAAAGAATTGATGCTTCATTAACTACAAAGAGGACCAAAAGAGAGGCAAAAATAAAATGTAAACAACATAACTGCTAAATGAAAAGTAACACAACCTGAATCCATTTTTAAATGATCTATTTGGTTTTTGTCTATCTTCTTTTGTTGAAAGGGAAAGGAAGAAGCCTTACAGTCTTTCATAACAACTAGCCACAAAGTTAACACATATAGTGATATTTTAGATTACAACTCAAACGCATGTCAAACCAAATTCATCTCTTCTTTTTGAATGCAGGTGTCTTCTCGTTGAATAATATTCACAAATAAATGAATGAAATCCACTCTCTGTTCAGTTAATACTAACGTCCATGCTGGGAGATAGTAACTACAAATCCGGATGGTCGAGGTGTGGCAGGGTGTGAGTTGTCCATTAATGATTCATTAATCCTGATTGACTGGTTAATCAAAGAGTCGTATCAGCTCCACATAGTCTAACCAGATTTTCTCCTCAGTGTCTCTCAGCTCCCTTTAGTTTGTTGGATGGTGACACCTGGTCTCTGGAAACATGAGAATACGTGTCCTATTTGTTGACTTTCTTCTCTTCTTTGTCTTCACACTGACCAACATATTCCACTCTGACTGTGCATCTCTGTTTCAGTTGTGCTTCAGTCAGCTGATTCTCACGCTGCAGAGCTTTTCAGCACAGATTTGAATTTAACAACTGGCGGTAATGAAGAACGCCTCTCCTGTTTCAGTGAACAAATATCAGGGATTATTCCTCTCTTCTTACTCCCTGCTGAGGTCTTGTGCTCCTTTTCTCTCCATCATGTTGTGATGTATCAGGTTTTTCTAATTGGTCACCAGATCCACCGCCTGAGTGTGAACCGAGTCATTCTTACACTGATGAAAAAAATCTGCTCTGTGTTTTTTAAAGATACTAGAAGCAGATGATGCATGGAGATGAGACATGGCTTATTGTTTTGTAATCAAGGAGTTTGATGGAACTTTGGAAAGGTCCTGAAGGAAGAGAATCCTGTTAAAAAGACGAGAGGAGAGAGAACGCTGCGGCATCGTCCTGAATCATAAATGTAGCGTCAACAAGTGAGTAAACATTTTCTGTTATAATGAGACGAAACAAGCAAAAATCATAAAGCTGGTGGTTTGTTCAAATCATGTTTAATGCAACAGTCTTTGTCAACGTTGAGTTTCTAGGGAGCTGCTGACTCTTTGTGATTGCTTTGAGGCTTTTATGGTTGCAGATGGTGAGGTTTTTATTTATCAGTGAACTTTTGCCAAATGTTAGACTGAGTTAAAAAATAACTAGGTGCAGTTTGTGAAAATAATTATCCTGATTATTTAACAGCTTTGTTTTGTGGTATACAGTATGTTTAAATGAATTGTTTTTAGAAGTGCATTGCACTGTGGACACAAATACTTGACTGTATATTAACCAACTAGTTGATGGTGATTTTTGTAAGAATCTTTTGAAAATCTGAAGCAATTTCATGTGACATCTGAAAATTAGCCTTTTACAGATATTTGCATTTTTATTCATTAAATAGATGTGATATTTTTATTTTCAAAATGGCAGGTTAAAGGTAGAATAAGTGAGAATTCGGCAGTGAAATAATCACAAAACAGTCTAATGTTGGAAAGAATGTTACACTGGAGCAGATTTCCTTCTGAGACAGCTGGGGGGGTGGTCAGTTGTTTTTTTAAAAAAAAAAAAAAAAAAAAAAAGAGGGACATAGTTATTGTGTACACTCAGTGGGTTGCCAAGTCTGCTAATGCTGCACCGGCAGGCAAAGCTCCACAGTTGTAGAAATTATGTTTAGCCAGTAAAATTTGAAACCCAGGCGTAATTTCTTGTAACATAGGCTACGGCATCAGGGATGGACTGGAACATAATTTCAGCCAAGAAATATCTATGCCTCACCAGGATGGGGTGGGGCAGGGGTGACAGTGGAACTGCTATCAATTACAAACACTTAGAGAATAATTAGAAGAAAAAAATAATAACAAAGGTACATATAGAGCTATGTATATATATATATATATATATATATATATATATATATATATATATATATATATATATAACATATAACAGTTGACCACTAAAAAACAAAAATGAAACCTGGGTTCCACTATGCAGCACATTGTAATGGGCAAGGACTTACTATGTAAATCCGGTATCGTACAAGTGTTGCATTCATGTTATTGTGTACCAGGATAATGCCAGTACAACTGGGGAGTTATACACTCTTACTGCAGATAAATGACCTATGGTGGTGATCTGTTTTACATCTGGAATGTCAAGCACATATGTTTGTTTATTTATTTGGCAGACGCTTTTATCTAAAGGGACTTCCAATTTATAACCTATAGGGCATGTTGTGATCTGTGGGGGAAACCGGAGTACCCGGAGGAAACCCACGCATGCATGGGGAGAACACTTTTAAGTAGCTTAAGGATCAAAAATTGTTAGCTTGCAAAGCTTTTAATCAGATATAAAATAGTCTAACAGAACATCTTAGTGAGACTGGTTGTATTTAAGGCAAGGGAACTTTATTTGAGTAGCACATTGCATACGAAGAGGCAAATCAACGTGTTTTTCATTAGCGAGAACAGCATGGAAATTAAAGTAACGTGACATCACAAATAAAATACACAAATTTAGGTCAAATTAAATACACACATTAATTTCAGGTTTAAGAGTCAGGAAAAAAGACCAAGTTGAAGGGGAGCAGTTACAGTGCAGAAAGTGCGGCATAAGAAACATTCATTCAAGGCTGATGAATACATGAAAGTTTTCAATTTTGAATCTACCTTTTCTGTTCTGATTCTACTTGTAGAAACCTTCATTATTGTATTATTTTGCCCTCACAAAAGAGAGAGAAATTGTGGTTTGAATTCTAATCATTACATTTTTACATTAAAAGTAACCCATACATGATCCATTTAGAACCTAAACAAAGAAGTTTTGTTGCTATCACAACTTGACACAGAGTCTCTGAGACTCTGTTTGTAACCGTAACTGTTCTGAGGTCAGTGAGGCGTCTCAGCTGAGTGTAAGGCTTACAGTTCAGAGGCAGGATTATCCAGATCACTGGATCAGAATACTGTCACCCAGCACCACAGCCTCTCACTGTTTACCTGGGATGTCCCTTCTTAAGGCTACCATCAGTACTAATCAGTAGCTTCACCTCACATGGTGGAAGACACCAGAGTGGACATGGAGGTGAGCGACTCAGATGCTGCTGCATCTACGCCCCCACTGTGCTCAGGTCAGAGGACACTCGCTTAACCCACCCCAGTTACAGTTTGTTTTAATCTGGGGTGGCATAATTACTATAATTATTACATTACAAAAGTCAACTAATCCATCATACAAATAGTTACAAAAACATAGTCCGTCATCCTTGAAATTTTCATTTTTTTAGCTTTCCTTCATTACTACCAAGAAATTCCCTCTCACATTAGTCTTTCTGAAGCAATAAATGTTTTATCACCTAAAATCTGTCATTTTAAAACAAAGTTAACAATTTTGTCTCATTTCTTGTTTCTGTCACTTAAAAAAAACTCCATTCTATTTACCTGACTGCCATTATACTTACTAATCTTCTCATCTCTCTTCATCGTTTGCACAATCTAAGCTGAATGACAACAGCTTGTGGATTTTTATCAGTTTCTCTTAAAGTTTAGAAACACACAGACAGGGAAATTAGTGTGAGCCAGCACTGAGCCATCATGACATGCTCATAAATACCAAAAACATCAGGGAAAGGATGGGCGAAATGATAAGTTGAAATGAAATAATCATGTACAGATGGAATGATTGATAGAATACAGCAAATTATGTCATGCTAAATGCATAATCTATGATTATTGAATATATTGTTGCATATTGTTGCATGATCATTTAGATATTGCTCTGCTGTGTTGCAGTCTTAAAGCTCTAAATTTGGTGGATTTTCAGATTAAATCTTGTCTTTGCTGTAGCATTAGCCTCTTAGCCTGTGTGTGTGTGTCAGCCCTGCCACTCTGTGTGCTGACAGCCGCTGCACTCATCTGATGAGAGGAGTGGAAACAGAAACACGACTCCATGAGCTCTCCTACAGCATATACTTGGTTCTGTTTGATTGAGTTTCACAGTGGACCTGTTCTACACGGGGCATTAAAAAAGAACCATGTGAATGAGTGCTGAAGAGTGGAACCGTATCATTTACATGTTTGTTGAACATGATTACATTATCTTTTGGCAACTGGATTTTTCTCCTAACACTCAGAATGGGTCTACCAGTGGATGGTCTGGATAGAAATGCTGGTGCAGATGATCATGAGCAGCCCGGGGAGGAAGAAGGGAAAGAAAACCAGACAGAAACATGTGTCTCCAATCAGCCACCCCCTGTCAGCAAGAAGAAAAGGAAAAGCAGGAGGAGGTATTTTACAGCTGCAGCTTTTTATTCTCCTTTCTCTTTGCAGGTTATGAACCGTTGAGACATTTCTAACGAGGTTTATGTGAGACTGTGCAGCAAAGCAGGAGTCTGTCCTGTTTGTGTCTCCTGTCTTTCAGATGACTGACCATCAACCTAACCAACTGCAAGTATGAAAGCGGTATGTTTCAATAAAAAATCACACATTCAGGCAAAAATTATTCAGATTCTTAAACTTATTGTGATTTATTTGCAAACAGTTTGAACACAAGTTATTTTATATTGTCTTGTTCATTTTTGCACGAGTGGCAATACACATCCATTCTGCAAAACACATTTCAAACATTGGAAATTTTACCTTATTCTGTCAAACAAGTGAAGAAATATTCTACATGTTTTATGTTTCTTGTAAACACATTTAAGGTGCACAAATATCAGTATTGCAATCTTCTACATGGCAGATACAAGATGGCTTTGTTATGAGATCAGAATGGGGTTTTTTCGTTGTTTTGGTGAAAAATTAATTGAAATCTCTGAACATCATTCAAAGCACAGTATATTTCTAATGATTCTTTTAATAGGTTAATGATGGTCTTTAATATAGATGGGAAATTGTAGCCTGGCAAGCCAGACTAAATAAATGTAAAGCAAGAATTTGGTCTAGTTCACTAGGCTAGGGAAATTGTAGAAATTCAACTTTTGGAAAGTGTGTTGTTGTCCCGCAATGCAGTGATGAATCCGCTTAACCAATATATACAGGTGCTGGTCATGAAATTAGAATATTATGGCAAGTTTCATTTCAGTAATTCCATTCAAAAAGTGAAACTTGTAAATTATATTTGTTCATTACACACATACTGATATATTTCAACTGTTTATTTCTTTCTTGTTGATGATTATAACTGACAACTAATAAAAATCCCAAATTCTGTATCTCAGAAAATTAGAATATCAATTAAAAAAAATAATTTTTAGAAATGTTGGCCAACTGAAGTGTGAGCATGTGCAACACTCAATATTTAGTGGGGGCTCCTTTGGTTTGGATTACTGCAGCAATGTGGCGTGGCATGGAGTCGATCAGTCTGTGGCATTGCTGTTATGAGAGGCCATGGTGCTCTGATAGTGGCCTTCAGCTCTTCTGAATTGTTGGGTCTTTCTCTTCACAATTATCCCATAGATTTCCTAAGGAGTTAAGATACCATGGTCCTTAAACCAGGTACGAGTAGCTTTGGCAATGTGTGCAGGTGCCAAGTCCGGTTGGAAAAGGAAATCTGCATCTCCATAAAGTTGATCAGCAGCAGGAAGCATGACGTGCTCTAAAACTTCCTGGTAGACGGCTGCGTTGACCTTTGTAACGTCCAAAAGGGTCAATTTTCTCCTATATATTGATCAACATAACCTTTCATCTACAGAAATAAATCCACTTTCTAGGTGACCTTCTAAATCCAGAAGGTTCTGCTGAGCACGTGTTGACATTCCATGAAGACAAAACATTCAAACATTCTCACCCAAGGTTCTTGCACCCACTGTGTGAATGCCAGACGTCAACATTCTTCACTTTGAATAAGTAAATAATCATATGTGATGAATGAACAAGATGTTTAAATGAAATGTTTGAATAATCTGTGCTTAAATCAATGAATTTGAAATTAATATTGTTCTAATAGTGATCCATTTATACCACAAATCAGTGTGTGTTTGATTTAGCAAGTTAATCATTGTTTATACTCATACACATTACAATAAGATATGTTTTAAGCTTAAAAACATCTTTATATCTGAAGGAAGGCATGGCTTTCTGAGGGATGTTGGTAAACACTCAGAAACGTGTCAAATTCTGATTTGCCAAACTTGGCCAGAAATCATAACAAAGTAGTTTAATGAAACAAGATTTACTTCCCGAGGAATTCAGTTTCCAGCTGACCCCCGATTCAGCCAAATCGGAAAGATGCCTCTTTTGAAACAAACTCCTTTGACCTTAAGTCAAAACCTTTCTGCGACACTGCAAATGATAACAGACACAACAGCTCTTTTCAGAGCTACTTCAACTCAGACATCCACCTTAGACCTCTAACCTGCAGACCCCAGGTTGCATCTCATGACCGGGGAAGCTGACCTCAGAGGAAGCTTCTAATCTCTGAGTATCGTGGTTTTGACGTCCGGTGACCTCACCACTCTGACCACAACCCTCCGGACCGCCGGGAGCAACTCATACCAGGGTATCGTAAGCCTGCACACTGTCTGGCATCTGATGAGGTTTTTATCAATAACTAACTCTCTAGTTTATAACAAACAACTAATTCTTTTACACCCAGATTTCACAATTTCTCTCAGATACAAAGAACGGTTGCTACAACATCTAGCTTCCATCCCAACACCTCACATCCACCACATCACATCTCCTTATTCACATCTTGTCATGCATCATTAGATTAGGAAAAATAATTAAATTCATTTTATAAGCTATATACTGACTCTGTCTGAATTAATACGAAGTGTGTTTATGGTCCCTGAATAAGCAACGAACCCTAGAATCTTCTGATTAAACATTCAAAGATCAGATTGATATTTCATATTTGTATGGAATATCACATCTTATTGGTTATAATTAATATGTATTAATTGCTACACCTTGGACCTCAGAAAACACAAGGGGCCAACACCAGCAGATGACATGATACCCCAAACCCTCCCTGACTGTGGAAACTAGACTGAGAAACCATTGGAGTAATCAGCTGATTAGAGTGTGGCACCAGGGGTCTTCAGTATCGAACCTTTTCATAATATGTTAATATTTTGAATACTGAATTTGGGATTTTCTTTAGTTGTCAGTTATAATGATCAAACTAAAAGAAATAAATATTTGAAATATATCAGTCTGTGTGTAATGAATGATTCTAATGTATAAGTTTTACTTTTTGAATGGAATTACTGAAATTAATTAACTTTGTAATGAGATTCTAATATTATGACCAGTACCTGTAGACACCTCAACGGGGTCATGCAGTTAACAATGAAACAAAATCATAGTTTATGAACAAAATTACATCTTTAATCAACTAAATTCTCATATTTCTTCTGATTCAGTGTTGTGTATCATTTTGAACCATGGAAAAATAAGGTGAAACAGCTTTATAACATATGTGTGATTGATTCTTTGCTTAATTTGATGAATTCTGTGCATATTAAACAACCCTGAGATGCTCTCTTACACCAGCTGCAGACACCCAACACACCATATTTAAAGTAGACACATGCTCCTGGATCAAAAACACAATGAAAACATAATTAGTCATTTCATCATGAACACACACATTGCATAAATAAAGCATTTCACCCAGCTTCCTGTGTGAAACATTTTGAAGTGGTTTAAAATTTGATTTGTTTTCAGTGAGGCGAGCTGCACGCAGATGTAACCTCAGGGAGGTGACGGAGGAGGAAGACTGGACTCTGTTCTGGACTGATTGCTCCGTGTCTCTGGACCGTGTTAGGGACATGAAGCGTTACCAGGTATTTGAGTCAGACTGCACACATTTACACCAACATTACTGCCATCATCAGGAAACTGCTTTCATCTCTACAAATTACCCATGTAATTTTATTACTTCTGATTGTAGCTGAGTTCTCCTTTCAGGGACAGATTCAGAGCTCAGTTCAGGCTTTTAATTTGTAATCTGCTCTAATGTGCTTATTCAGTGCAGTTGCTGTTCAACTGGATGTGACCAAAAGACCCAATTCTCCCCTTTAAAATGAATACAATCCGAATATAATCATAGAAATAAAATAGATGTGGCAACTGCCCTCTCAAGCTGTGTAAACTCGTTTGTCTTTTAGAAAATTAACCATTTTCCAGGGATGAGTGAAATCTGCCGTAAAGACTCACTGGCAAGGAACCTGAACCGCATGATGAAGCTTTTTCCTAAAGACTACAACATCTTCCCCAGAACATGGTGCCTTCCTGCAGAGTCAGTCTACTTTTAACTGCACTGTTTCACTTTTTTTGTTTCACATCTTAATAAATCCACTCATGATTTAATTATGCTTTACAGCTTCAGTGACTTACAAGCGTATACCAGAGCCAGAAAACACAAGACATACATCTGTAAGCCGGAAACCGGCTGTCAGGGCAAAGGCATCTTCATCACCAGGTCCAGTAAAAAAATCCAACCTGGAGAACACATGATCTGCCAGGTTTACATCTCCAAGGTGAGGTTCTGATAAACGACTGCACAGAAACACGCTCAGCTCAACCTTTAAATGTATTTTTATCTGTTTTCCAGCCTTTTATAATCGACGGATACAAGTTTGACTTGAGGATTTATGTTTTGGTGACCTCATGCGACCCTCTGAGTATATTCATGTTCAAGGAGGGTCTGGTTCGGTTCTGCACCACCAAGTACAATGAGCCCACACACGGCAACATGGTGTGTGTGTGTGTGTGTGTGTGTGTGTGTGTGTGTGCAAAACAAATCAAGATCTACTTTGATTTTAATCAAACACAGTTACCATTAGATGTTCAAAAACATATGATTTCTTTTTGGAGTCAACCCCAAACAGCTGAGCGAATAAATTAAAATATAAAATCCCAAAAGGTAGGCTTGAATAGTCGATATTAATCTTATGTAATCTGTATGCCAGTTGTTGGAACTGTAGGCGGCACAAAAAAGTGGGCATAGGTACTCGTTTTGCGGTGGGTCCATCCAGTTGGTTTTTGGAGAGTGAAGAACCCATCCAATATGGTGGCGACACTGTTACACTCTCCAGTGCCCATTGAGGCGTCTATGTATTCATGTCTATGAGGGCTGCATGGTGGCGCAGTGGGCTGCATGGTGTCGCAGTGGTTAGCACCGTTGCCTCGCAGCACGAAGGTTGCCGGTTCGAAACTCGGCTGCGGCCTTACTGCGTGGAGTTGTGTGTTCTCCCCATGCATGCGTGGGTTTCCTCTGGGTACTCCGGTTTCCCCTACAGATCACAACATGCCCTATAGGTTATAAATTGTAAGTCGCTTTGGATAAAAGTGTCTGCCAAATAAATAAACATAAAACATAAAGACAGCGTAGGCCGCGCCAATGTTCACTCTGGTTTTAGCTCTTTGTTTTGCCTCCAAAACCTTTACTCTCTTACTTTTACTTCCAGGATCCATTGTGATGCCAACAAAAAAGTAAACATCTTATTTTTCTTCTTCCTGTGCTTTTTATTGACAATCTGCAAACTGAAAACACTAACTGCTAGCATAACAGCTAACAGCCAAGCTGTAAAGCAGGTAAAGAGCTCCCCCTATAGAGCATCTGCCTGTGAGTAAGTGTAGTATCAGGCCTGTAGAGGGCTGCAGAGTGGAGTCAAATATGAAACTGGTCAAGTTTCTAACACAGCAATCACTGAGATCAATTTTAAAGTTTAAAAAGCTCTTCAGTGTTACTTTAACCAAAACATCTATAGCTTTTAACAGAAATGTTGTTTAAGAACAGTTAAAGCCTGAATTATGAAATAATTTTAATCATATGAAATTAACATTTGTGCAACCGAACCATTTGTTGGCTAAGGCTGATAAAACAGCTCTAATAGCCTGTTTTATTTTATTATCATTGTATTAAAATATAATAGTACTAAAGAAATAAAATGGGCCCTTGCCTGGTGTAGATCCTCCACCAGAGGGCAGCAGACATGAATAGGACTACTTAAAGAGCATATTGCAGGTTAGAGCCTCCTTTGAACAAATGTTTTGAGAAATATATTAGGAACTTGTTCTAAACAAATATGTACACATATTACACAGGTTTATGATGAAGGTACCAATCCTAGTGCTCCATCTGAAGGCTTTAGGCCAGAAGGGGTTTGATGTTAGTTTGCAACAAAATTCAGTTATAAGAAATGAAATGTTGAATTTACTTAAGCAAGGTGTGTTGACTGGTTCCACTAAACATAGTTACTTAAATGGAAAGAAATTTTTAAATTGTTATACAGTGACCTGTTAAAAGTCTATTTCCAAAAGCAACTAAGTTTGACATAACTTGGTAAATTCATCATCTCATTTCTTAGAGTGTATAAAGGGTTAAGAATGCATTCCCTCAATGAATTCTAGCACTTAATTTTTCGAGCTATTATTTAGTACATTTCTGCACAGTTCTGACAACAGATAATATCCGTGTTCTTACAAACGTAGGCAGACTGACATTTCCTCCCATCATCAGGACAATGTGTGCATGCATCTCACCAACTACTCCATCAACAAGAACAGTGAGAACTTTGTTCGTGATGAGGATGTTGGCAGCAAACGGTAACAAACTGATGCAGGTTGTGTTGTAAAAGATGCATCATCATATTTAAAGCATCATTGTTTTGGCGTTTGTCCCACAGAAAGCTGTCCACCTTCAGCAAGCACCTGGAGTCCATCAGCTGCAACACTGAGAAGATGTGGAACGACATTGAGGACATCATCATAAAGACTCTGATATCCGCCCACCCCATCCTCAAGCATAATTACCACACGTGTTTCCCCAACCACATCACCAGCAGCGCCTGCTTCGAGATCCTCGGCTTTGATGTGCTGCTAGATCACCGACTCAAACCCTGGATCCTGGAGGTGAGACGCCAATCACTACGATTAGATGTCAGCCAAAAGCAAAGACAAATATTACTCCACCAGAGTCGTCAAACTTATAATAATAATAATAATGCATTGAACTTATATAGCGCTTTTCAAGACCCCCAAAGACGCTTTCACACACTCTCACATTCACACACTGCTAGTGATGGTAAGCTACTTGTAGCCACAGCCGCCCTGGGGAGGTCTGACAGAGGCGAGGCTGCCATTTGGCGCCGTCGGCCCCTCTGACCACCACTAACACAGACAAGTTGGGTGAAGTGTCTTGCCCAAGGACACAACAGCAGGATACCCCTGGCGGGAGCTGGAATCGAACCCATGACCCTCCGATCATGAGGCAACCCGCTCTACCACCTGAGCTACTGCTGCCAACTTCTGTGTTTGGAGCTGATGGCTCAACATTTTCAAATATATTTTTACATCATTCTATTTATACTTTTTCTAGACGTGTAGGAAATACATGACTAGACAAAACTGACTGCAGGTGTTACTGATAAAATATTGTTCTAAAGATCATGCTAAAATTTAGGGATCTATTTGCTGAGGTGGCATGATCCAGAAACCAGGGTGACCTGTTTTTATTCACTTGAATATTGATACCTTTAAGCCCATACTAACAGTCTGTTGTTTAGCTGCAAATGATCCGTTTATTGGGGGATTTTAGGAAATAACCTCTAATAGCTTTGTGTGTATTCAGGTGAATCACTCCCCAAGTTTTACCACTGACTCCCAGTTGGACCACGAGGTGAAGGACGCGTTGCTCTACAACACGCTGGTTCTCATCAACCTGAGCTCCTGTAACCGCTGCAAGATCACCAAGGAGGAGCGCCGCATGGTGAAGGACAGGCTGCAGCAGAACCGCTCCAGAGAGGCCAGGTGGATAAATGATGTGTGACATTTTCCTCCAAGGTCAAACACACAAACACAATATCATTGGCAGTTATGTTCATTACAGTATGTGTGTGCGCGTGCGTGCGTACGTGTGTGTGTGTGTGTGTGCGTGCGTGTGTGCGTGTGTGTGTGCGTGCGTGTGTGTGCGTGCGTGCGTGCGTGTGTGTATGCATGTGTGTGTGTGTGTGTGTGTGTGTGTGTGTGTGTGTGTATGCATGTGTGTGTGTGTGTGTGTGTGTGTGTGTATGTGTGTGTGCGTGTGCGTGTGCGTGTGTGTGTGTGTGTGTGTGTGTGTGTGTTTCACCACCAGGTCGGAGGAGATGCGACAGTGCCAGACAGCCATGATGGAGCAGATGGAGGAGTATGAGGCCAAACACCTGGGAGGGTTTAAAAGGATCTACCCCAGGGAGGGAGGAGAAAAATACGACAAGTACTTCAAACACAGCATCTCGCTCTTCCAGGAGACCACAGCATCCAAAGCTAGAGAGGAGTGTGCCAGGTAATACTCTCAACAAGAGTGTGTTACGGTAAAAGGCAGAAAACACCAGTGGTGCATACATCACATGATTTTATCCTGTTGCTGATAAAGTCTTAAAAAAACAGACTGCTGCAAGATTTAAAAATAAAACTGGGCCATTAGAAATGCAAAATGTCGACGTCCAAAACTCTTTTCAGCTGTTTAGCAGGTCAGAAACTTCTCCAGTGAGTTTTACATTTTGAAGGTTTATGTATGTTTCCTGTGTGATGGGACTGGACCACAGGCAGGCGAGTTATGTCTATGTCAGAAACATGCAGCATGTTTGTGGCTGTGAAATAAACCTGTAGTCCATTCAGATACTCTGGTATTCTAGCTGGTCCAGAATCTCATTGGAGGATGGGAAGTCAAACATCTCTCAACAACAGAGATGTTCAGCAGCTTATATTGAGTTTGATGTTAATGATGTCTAATGGGCTAATGAAGCTGTACACCATCACTGATGTTTAGATAAATACGTGTCTTTTGCCATGAATTCCAATAAATTCCAGAAAGATCTTTTTTAGAAGTTATTTTTTTATCATTGAGCTTCATGTTGTGTTTATGCATCTTAAATAATCACAAACTGACAGAGTGTGCATTTATGTATTTATTTATTTGTTTGTTTTGCTCAATGTTAAATGTTAGAGATCTAACTTTACTATTACAAGCAAAAATTATTCATACATAAAAATTTATTTTATTCAATTATTACCAGTGTTGATATTAATTAAATGTTATGATTTATTAATTTGACGTGACATATTTCTTATTTGTATTGTTTATGTAATCATTTATTTGAAGCATTTACAACTTTTTAAATTAAAATAGTATTTATTTATTTATTTTGAATATAAACTTTTTTAGTTTGTATTAGGACTGCTCTAGTTGGGGCTAAACTGGACATGCTGACGGTTTCCTTGTAAATCAGAATTTTTATGAATGGAATGAATTAAATTAATTTAAACCTGTGCTGAAATCTAATTCAACAGCGTCTAATCAAATGTGGCTTCATTTAGCTGCAGTTAAGAATGAATTTCCTCAGACCGATGATGCTCAGTCACATTAAAGCTGGATGTGACGTCCTGATGATGATAAATCTGAGCCGATGGCTTCAAACAGCTTCAGTTTGATCAAAGAAAGTTTAACGTGTAATATCGGCTACACCAAAGCTTCTTTCTCATTTCCCCAAACCATTATCAAAGTAATGAATTTTTTATTTCAAATGTTTTATTTTTTCAACTTTTAGGCAGCAAACTTTTATCTGATATGATTTTTTGGGGGGATTTCTAAACCAAAGAATCATACGATTGATGTCTTGTTTTATTACACATTTCCTGTCTGGTATTTTGTTCAGAAATTATGTAGCCGGGGTTTCCTTGATTACTGATAATATTTCACCTGTCAGGTATGTTTTTATAGGAAACAGGTGCTGATGGTTGTGGTTGTTTGTGGTTTTAGGCAGAAGCTGCAGGGACTGCATCTGAAACAGGAGCAGAAGGAGCTGAAGGAGCTGAGGGGAAGCAGCAGGAGAGACTTACAGGGAGAGACAGCCGGAGAAAAAGTCAAACCTAAACGAACATCCACACAGGCGACCTGTGACCTGCAGCATCTGTCCGATGATGGTGCTGCTGATCAGGTGCAGGTCCACATGGAGCCACAGGGGGGCGTCACCCTGCTTTAGCCTGAGATGAATGGCCCATCTCCTGGCTGACCCCTCAGAGCCAACACACAAGTTAAATAATACATGTGCAGATAACTTTTATTGAATGTCCCTCATTTTATTATTTTATATATTAAAAATGTACTTTAATGTCAATGCAGCAACAACAAATGGTGTTATCCAGGTTACACAGTGACAATAACGGCTAATGTTTCATAAACTCTCACAAACATAGCCTGGCAATAAAAGCTAATTAGATCAAGCATTTCTCTTCCCCAGCAGTCACCGCCGTCTGTGATTGCTGTGGATCCGGAGGTCGCAGAACTCCAAGAGGAGCAGCAGGGGGAGGGGGAGGAAGTAAAGGAGGTAGAGGAGCAGGAGCGAATAAACTCTCTGCTGCAGAGGAAGAAGCTGCTGGAGGACTTGGGAGTGGTGGACCAACTCCATCAGCTGTTCCCCATTCAGACAAAAAGGAGAGAAGACCTGCAGGACAGAAGGGAGGCCTGCAGAAACCAGCAGAGCAGACAGGTTGATCAGAGATGTGAGCAGGTGAAGGTGAGAAGTGACTGAACTGATTCTGAGCCATCATGGTGACAATTAGATCATATTTTAAGATTTTACGAATGTGTTTATTTCAGTTTGATTCTCTGATGCTGTTTGACCAGAAGAGGAAACAGCAGGAGGTGACACGGCAGGTAGAAAAGCCAATACCTTTAAATGAAAGCAGCGCTGCCCCGTTATGGAGAAATTATTCCAAAATAATGATCACGTTAAAAACATCCCATGTCACATTACATATTCTTATTTTAAACGTTCTATTCAGTTTTTTAAAGAATGTTTTTCTACGATGGTGCTTGAGTTTCACATTTTTGCATCATTTATTTAAATGAGATATTTGTAAATGTGTGCTTTATTAAATGATAGTTGGTAGAACAATGTGAAAAATAGAAATGGGATAAAAGGATTTTAGAATATCTAAGAATTATACATGACAATAAAAATAAGATAAAAACTAATTATCAAATTTATTTCTGGATGATTTTTGCTAACTTATCAATTATTTAGCAAAAAATGTTACAAACCAGACAACTGCTTGATTTTATTATGGTATCTTTTTCCAGATTATTTGTCAGATAAAGTCGTGAAAGTTGTCTGCTGCCACTCGTTATTTTATGTAACAATTCTATCTGGAAAATGCAGATTAAATCAGCTCCTCAGAAATCCAGAAGCTGATTGGATTCATACATAGCATTAACAACTAATTTTTTTATTAATACTATGTTAATTAATAATTCAAGTTGAAAATGAAAAGGCCTGCGTCCCTTTGTGCTCGCAGGCTGCCCTGCCAACATTTGCAGAGCAGAACATCTTTATTATGCAGAATTAAAATGACATAATTTTCATTGCAGCAGCTCTACTCACACACGACCCAGCAACATTTTCTCAGGCCCACAATAGACCAGAGGATCCAGAATATGTCTGAAAGCTCGGAGGCAAAGAGCCGGAGCAGACTGGGAGACGGATACCTGAGCAGCCAGCAGGTCCCTCGTTTAGGTGAGCGCAGATTTAAATCTATCTGCTCAGGTTTTTGTGTTTTTCTTCATTTTTTGCTTTTTTCTTAAATTAGCATGAACCGCACATAGCTGCTGCAGGTTTCTTTTTTCTTCTCAGAGGAATTATTTCTATTTCTTTCTTTCTTTCTTTTTCTTTCTTTCTTTCTTTCTTTAGCTGTTTTTAAAATTAGTCCAAAATAAAATTTTTAAATGATGGAACATTATTTTTTCCCACTGACTGTTTGATTAAGAGGTACTAAATCTCAGTGTGGGTTAAATAACGGGTTTGATTAGTTAATTATTGAATATTCTGATTATTTTTATCCATCACCCTCACCAACTTATCTTGGCTTCAACTCTTTTTGTTTACATTTCCAATATTTTGTCTCACATATAAAAAAATAAAAATCAATTGGATGTTGTCTTTTTTAAACCTCCTTTTTCTTTTAGAGAGAGATTTTGTCAGGCAGGACAGCGGGAGCAGCTCCTTTGTGTTCCCAAAGTTCCGAGGAAGGATCCCCGCCATAAACCAGGTCCATAAAGGGGGTCACACGTCCCACGACCCTGCAGACCTCCAGAGTCTGTTTGTTGTCTCCACTCGCATCCCGATCATCAGCAGGCCTGGACTCTCTCGTCCAAAACTCCTCCTGCAGAGCTCCTCAAAAAGTAAAAGGTCTCTAGTTCTGCAGCACACAAACCTCCATGGTGGCAGCAGAGCAGGAACTGGAGAGCCAAGTTGATGCTGCCCTGGGGTTTATTGGGAACCTTCAGAGGTGAAGGTAGACCCATCCTTAACTGTGAAGAGAAATAATGGATCAGTGGAACTAAGGATTTCTTTTCTTCAATTTCTGTTTTTTACTTAATATTTGCACACTGACTGTTTTCCTATCCAATGGCCTTTTAGATTTATGGGTTTCTTAAAAAACAGATTATGGAAAAGAATCTCAGTGCCAAGAATAAAGCAGTGACTTAAAAAGGCAGCGTCTGAATTTCTTTCAAACATTAAAATCAAACACACGCGCACACACACACACACATACACAAACGTGTGTGTGTTTATTATATATATATATATATATATATATATATATATATATATATATATATATATATATATATATATATATATATATATATATATATATGAATTTTTTTGGGGGAATGCTTTTTAATTAGATTTGTATTCTTCTCTGTCATTTTGTGGTTTTATTGTCTTAAAACAAGGAGATTTGCAGCTTTTTGATCTAAACTCTGGGGCCACAAAGTTTTGTTTGCAAACAAAAATATTTTTTAGATGAAAAAAAAGAAAAAGAAAACCAAGAATCGTAGGGATGAAAAAATACACCATGTGTTAATCTTACAAGTTTTATGTTATGGAAAACGTAATTTTCTTTAAATTTGGGTTTTCTTTCATAAACTGGTGTGTTAGGAAATAGCTTTAAAGGTATTTAAAATGTTTGTTATTATTTTTATTATTTCAGATGGGAATTATTCAATGTCTGAAACTCAATTAAATCGAGTGGTTTGGGCCTCTAACTCTGGCCAACACACATATTTTGGTGTTGTTGATATTTTTCAGTTTTATTATAGGTTAGAAATTACAAAAAAAAAATTAAATAAACTTTAATTTAGGAGGCTGAATGAAATCATTACTGTAGAATCTGATTTTTAAAGGAGAAAAAGTGTCACACGTTTTATTGAGGCGCATCTGAGTCATTTTTAAAATTAATTTGTTTTATAACTTCATTTTTAGAGAAACAGCAACGCTCTATTATAGAGTTTTAAACAAGTGTAAAAAATAAAAGAATAAACTAGTCAGAAGCCGTGTTGTAGTTTAAGATAAATTGTTTTATTGCGTCTATAAATGTCGGGACTTCTCTTGGTCAGTGGGAGACACCAGTAGGCCGCATGAAATGGGATCAGTTTTAAATAAAGCAAAACGGAATTGATACCAGAAATAAGCACAAACCAGAACAGACACAAGCCTTTAAATTATCGATTAAGCTTCATTTATCTAAATGATCAAATATTGTTTGTTGGGAGCTTATGACATCAAAACCCCTCCCGGGACAACCAATGTGTTTCTGCTCCAACTTTTAACCAAACTGAGACTCAAATATTATTTTAATCCTTAATTCAATGCTTAAAATTAAATCATTTGACGAAGTGCGTTTTAGTTCATCTGCGTTATGATTATTTTGATGCAATTTGAGTAAAAGGAGAAAGAATGTGACTTTTCGAGAGGCCGGGAGCCTATAATAAAATAAAAACAAACTAGTTTACCGATTAAGATTTCTAAGGGGAAGAATAAGAGCAAACCTGTCACAAACCAGCGGAATCAAGTCTGTGTTGCGCCTTTTTCACAATATTCCGCCTCCTTTTCCACTTCCTCCTTTCATCCACATCCAAATCCAAACATTTCTGCCTTAAAAGAAAATAAAGATGGCGAAGAGAAACCGTGTCCAAAGCACAAAAACCTCTGCGGTTTATGAAAATTTACAACTTTGCCATGGAAGTTTACGACTCGCCGGGCTCGGGGATTGGCTGCTTGCGGTCATGTGGGCAGCAGGAATGGGAACTTATTTCCCATGAGGTTATAATGCAGCTGCTGTTTTGCAGCGCTCATTCACCTAACAGTTGAAACACAACCGTTTTCTTACCCTTTCCAGCTTAACACGCCTGTTGGAGTGCTGCTGTGAGAAACTTGGCTGCTGGTGCGTCATTTCCCTCAAAAACACTGTGATGGAGCCTCTGCGCGACGCGTGAGTGTGCGCGCCATGTTCCTTCTGTGGCTTTGAAAATGAGAAATCATCACACTCCTGGTGGAGGGATTACTTTGAAGAAATCACTTCTACAAAGTGGGAGATTTCCGTGGGAAAAAGGGGCAAGCAGGAGGCGAGAGGAGCTTGAGCGGAGTGGCGAGCTCTGGGAATGATGGATTATCAACAAAGGTAAGGGCACCATGTTTCTGATAAAGCAGGATGAACCCAGCTCGCCACTGCTGCCGCCGCTGCTGCTGCTGTTCTGTTGTGGCTGAACTGTCACTTTAGGCCCAGTGTTTACATTAGTGAAGAAGGGGAAATCTGTCTTTAATTGCGGTGATTCTCCAGAGCAAAGCCTCCTCTTAGGCTGTTTTTTTCTGTCCTCAGCCCGGTGTCTGTCTCAGGTTAACCCGTGAGATGCTGCACCTCCCTTTACAGCCCAAATATATCCGCTAAATGAGTTGAAACTGGGGCATGCTCTTGGTTTGAGGCCCTTTGGAGACTGGAAATTTGATATGCGGCTACAGGCCAGACAGGCTTGACTTTGATGATGATGAAGGCGTAGATGAGGGTCATACGAGGCCTGCGCTGCCTCTGACGCATGTTTTTATTTAAAATCAGCCTTTTACGCACAATATTTAACCAATGATGGTTCTTATTAAATCTTCTGGTATTTAACTTTTATTTTGTGTTCTTTTATATTCTAAAAAATCACGTTAAGTGCATTTTTTGTTGAGATTGCGTCGCGCCGTCCCTTCATAGCGTCTTTTTCTGCGTCTTCACAGATTCTGCATGATTTTTTTTAATCTCCCTTTAATAGTTATTGTTAATGAAATTTGTGCTAAATGTGTGGTGGAAAACCGTTCACTTTTTGCTTTTCTGTGTGTTTTATTTTAGGGTTTAGGCGTCTCGCTTGCGCTTCTCTGTTGCGCTTTTAAAAAAGTAAAATAAAAACAAGAGATTTGTTCTTCTCTGCTTTGCAGACCAACATTAAAATGCAAAAAGTATCAGTAATTGATATTATTTCAAACTCTTTATATTTATTGTGTTTTTAATTGAAATGTTTTATGAAAATATCCCTCCAAAAGCGGATTTTTGCACATAGCTGCCTCAGAGCAAAGTCAGTGGATAAAAAGAGTAAAACTAAACAATTTGTAAAATATACATCACTTTTTAAAAGTTAATTTGTCCATATGTTCTACAATCATTTTCCACAAATAATTATATGTTTCAGCTGCAGATTATTTCAGTGCACAAAAATGTTTTCAGCATTATTAGTAGACTCGTGTCTCTTAATTAATCAAATAGCCCAATAAGCAATTTCTAAGTTTGTATTCACACATTTAGATGGAAGACCATCAGCTGCATCTGATATGATGCCCATAAGAATAAGGACTTAAGGGTATTCATCTGATCTGGATTGATATTCATCAATATTTTTCAATATTTGTCAAACAGATGCATGAGAATGATTTTCTTGTTCCGTTACCTGTTTATTATTTTTGGGAGCTGTTTGTACACTAGACCAAAGTGATGATGATGATGATGATGATGATGATGATGCTGATGTGGATACAGGCGCGTGTCTTCTCTGTTCCCTTCCGTTCAGTCTCGAATCAGGTCTCCTCGGGAAAGACGCACAGCTTTAAAGAGTAAACATTTATAGTTAATGACCTGGTTTTTCCGTTTGTTTTTGAACGAATCGGGTTATTGTAACCATGGCCGCCTGCTGAAGGGAGAACAAACAGTTGTGTTGGTGTTTTAATTCTCCAAAGTGTGTTAATTAAAGAGAGGATAAAAAAAAACTGAAGAAATGCTCGTTACTCGCTGGGGTTTGTTATCTGAACGCATGTGATTGTGCATGTTTTAATTCTTGCTTCTTTATTAAAAGTGTGTGTTTCTGTGCGCCAAGACATTTCTGTATGTGAGTGCGTGTGCGTAGACAGACAGGCTTGAGCGCTTCATTTCGATTCACCGGGGACTCCTGTGCGCAACAAGAGCCCCCCATGGGTGCAATAGTGCAAGCACAGACGGCGGTGATTGGCCAGAGGTTGATCAGATGGTACACTTCCCCTCTGTATTCAGTGGCACCTCACAACCCCCCTTTCAGCAAAAACCAAATCTCCGATAAAGTAATGGCAAAAGCACTTGGACTATAAAAGACAACAAATCATATTCCTCCGGAGTATATACACCCCGTTGTCCACCCAATGAGTTCCTATTTCGTTAACTCAACTTTTCCCGTGTCTCTGCCGGGAGGACAGGACTCTCTCCTGGGTCAGATACCGCTCTATTCCTCGGGATACACGGATCCGTTAAGACACTACTCCAACGCGGCCACGTATGGAGGGGCCAACATGCAGGAGAAGGTTTACCCAGCGTCCTACTACCAGCAGACGGGCGCAGCAGCCGCGGCCATCTACGGCCGCGCCGGCAGCGGAGCGCCCTGCGACTACAACCCGGTCGGGACTTTCTACAAGGACGCCGAGGGCTCGTGCGCTTTCTCGAGCCGCGAGGACCCGCCGCTGTTTGTCACTCAGGAGCACCAGCAGCGCAAGGCGGAGTGCTCGGAGCAAAGTGTCAGCATGAGCAGCAGCCTCGACGACAAGGCGTCCACGCTCATCTACCCCTGGATGCAGAGGATGAACGCCTGCTCCGCTGGTGAGTAGCAGACTGTGTTGTTGTCACGTAGGACGGAGGAGGGCTGCCTGTCAGCTGTGGAGCGCCTCCAAACCTTTCAGTAACTATAAAAACACAGACGAATCAGAAAATAATGAAACACTAACATATTGTGGGGGGGACAAGGGGAGTTTGTGGTTAGATGCGACTACGCGCGGATCTTCGTGCGCCTTCGGGGTTTTTGTCCCCATCATTATGATGTACTGGAGCTACACGACCGCACGCGCGCACCCAACAACACACGCACACCGTGGGCCTGCATCAGCTCCAGCTTGCAGCCCGTCTCACATGGCCTTTACCAGATTTCAACACAGGAACAGCGGGGAGAGGACAAAAACAATACACAGAATTCGTCTTTGTATGGAGATCCTAACACCACCAAATGTTCCAGAGTCAGACTCATACCCATGGTGCATGAACAGTGCAGACGAGCTCAAAATGACAAGAATTGCATCAAATATTATTGATACATTCTGCAGATCAATGCAATTTTATTCACTTTACGCACTCATGCGTAAATAATGGATTTTATTGTCATATTTTGGCACATCATCTAAAAGCAACCCAATGTGTCTTATTGTGTGCAGAGATTAGGGCTCTTCAGTGAATATTATAGAAGAAAATTTCAATACTCTGCATAGATTATTCAGCAGATATGATTATTTTCAACGTCTCACGCGCAAAATGTGAAATTTTAATGTCAAAAATAAAGATTGACATATTTCCCCTACATTTTCCTATTGCTGATTTTGTTGTTTGTTTTATATTTATTCATTTCCAGTTTTCATTTTAATTATTAACAGGGGAATCTTTTTTTTTATTGCAGGCCCATTTGGCAGCAGTGGCCGCAGGGGCCGACAGACCTACACCCGCTACCAGACCCTGGAGCTGGAGAAGGAGTTCCACTTTAACCGCTACCTGACCAGGAGGCGCCGGATAGAGATCTCCCACGCTCTGTGCCTGACGGAGAGACAGATCAAAATCTGGTTTCAGAACCGCAGGATGAAGTGGAAAAAGGAGAACAAACTCCTGAACCCCTCAAAGACACCCGAGGAGGAGGAACAAGCTGAGAAAAAGAGCTAAAAAAAGGGACTCTGAAACAAAAAGAATGTGTGTGTGTGCGCGCGTGCGTTTCTGTGCACACTCCCAAGTTAAAATGATGTATACTTACTTTGTAGATAATATGAAGTGCAGCAGAATCCCACGATGGACTTTGTTTGAGTATCAGCACGACAGCACCGTCCGCATTAATCAGGTCCTCCTCTGTTTGTCCTTGTGCTTGTGTCTTTATTTAGAGGACTATGCAACAATCTGCCAAAATGTAAATAAATCAGTGTTTAGTTTGCTGCTTCCTCACCAATGTATGAATCCCATTATTATTATTATTTTTATTATTATTTAATCCGCATGGCATCTAGCAGGTTGTGTCTCTTAGCGTGTAGCTGTGACTGTGATAGTTTTAGGCTTGCTGTCTACAGATGTGCCATCAACAATTTGTACAAAAAAGACATGCTACCTGTTATTTATTGTTGTTCACCACGTGTCCAATGCACATCTGGATATTGTGTGCAATATTTTGTTTAGGAAATTGTACATATAAAATAAAGGCTTTTTGATGTATAGTGGAAAATCTGCTGTCCTCGTTCTTTCCCAACAAAAAGATTATTATTATTATTGTTATCATCATCATCATCATGATCATTACGCAGCCTCTGCGCTGACTCTTGAGTCACAATAAGGTTACAAAATGATAAAACTAGCGTAAAGACTGAAAAACGTGCTGTCTGAGTCGCTGCGGCTTGGTGTGGAATCGCCACTGCTGATAAGTCTTTGTTTTACGCTACCTGAGCCGCTCGTGGCCTGTTTTTCAGCGGGTTACATAAATGATGGATGAGTCCGGGGCCTGACAGCGCGCCCCTGCCGGTGCAGTTCCACCTCTGTCCAGAAGATGGCGCTATCTGCCTGCGCGCCTCTCAGGGCGCAGCGGGGAGGCACCATTGACTGGAGCCTAACGACCATTATTTCGTCATCATTTGTAACCATGGAGCATGAATTACCTCTTGAAGTCATCAGTGAGGATTTACGACTGGTCAACAAAGGCACGTGATTCCCGAACGCGCTCCCATATTTGGCCGCATACCTGGCAAAGTACAGTAGGGCTTCATTGCTTATAATTCATGATTGCATCCATAAATCGTGCAAGCACACAGGATTATAGCGACAAAGATCTACAAATCGAGGCTTTAAAAATCCAAGCAAATGAGCTCTTACTTTGTAAACTCGTTCTCAGGGCGCTATCCAAATGGCTCCGACTATCAGTTACTAAATTATGGGACTAACGGCGCTGTGAGCGGCTCCTTCAGAGACCCTGGCACCATGCACTCCGGGTCTTTCGGCTACAACTACAATGGCATGGACCTAACCGTGAACCGCACCAACACCGGCAGCCACTTCGGTGCCGTGAGGGAGGATGCCCGGGGATTCGGTCCGGACGCTCGGTACAGACAAACACCCAACTGCTCACTCTCGTCTCCAGATCCGGTGCCGCCTTCGTGCGCCACGGTCAGCCGGGAGCCGCTCGAGCTGAAGAGCGCCTCTCCTCCCTCTGACCGGAGCGCGACCTCCTCGGGCGGCAACAACCTGGGGAAACCCGGCGTCGCTCATTTCACGGAGATAGAGGACGGAGCCGTGGGCACCGAGACCGAGGAAGGCGCACACAGCAGCGGCGGCTCCGGCTCGGCATCCCGGGCGCAGCAGCAGCAGCAGCAGCAGCACCAGGAACCCAACGCCACCTCCTCCACTCCCACACCAAATGATTGCCAAACGCCACAAATATTCCCCTGGATGCGGAAACTGCACATAAGCCATGGTATATTTACAGCTAATAATATTAAGTTTGGAGGGATGTCACGCTGCCGGTGCGCCATTAATCTGTCAAGTGTTGCATGAGTGAGCATGGTGTGAATGGCTGAAAAAGGGCAGTATTTGTGAAGTGTTTATGGGTTTGTTCGCTGTTGGAGGGGTTTCGCCACCACGGACCCCGAGAAGGGCTGCTTTGTGTAATCTGGATTAAATGTGCGCAAAACATCCCCGCAGAGGCTGTTGGTGCAGGAGACGCGAGGCTGCAGGGCTGTGTTGGTTGCATGCGTTCCATCTTCCATCCGATCATTTCATTTTCACCCCTTCATCTCCTCGTAGCGAGGGAACATACATTCAGAAAGCTTCCATTTGCCTCCCCTTGTGTTGCTGATAATTGTTCTGGATTTTTTGTAAAATTATAGATATGACTGGACCTGATGGGAAAAGGGCCCGAACCGCGTACACCCGCTACCAGACGCTAGAGCTGGAGAAAGAGTTTCACTTCAATAGGTACCTAACCAGACGGAGGAGGATAGAGATAGCCCACGCCCTGTGCCTCTCCGAAAGACAGATCAAAATCTGGTTTCAGAACCGCAGGATGAAATGGAAGAAGGACAATAAGCTGAAAAGCATGAGTCTGGTGACCGGAGGCAGCGCCTTCCACAACTGAATAACTTGTTTTTTGGGAGGAGGAAGTAAAATGTTGCTAAAATTCACACAAAAAAAGACAGAAAAATTTTGAAAAAGAGTACTGTAAAGTTATTGAAAGCGCAGCACCTTCCAGCATGCCATTGTGATAGAAAAAGAAGTATTCCGTGGTCTGAAAACGCCTCTTTTAGTTCCTGTTGTTGATATGGTAGCTTAGATGTCCTATTTGGGGAGAAGTTAAAGATAAATGTAAATATTCGGGGGGATTTGTCTGTTGCTCTTTCTCTGTTTCTGTCTCTTGCTGTCTCTCTCGGAAGTGTTTCAACTTGAGCTCTTTATTCTTGACGGTCTAACAGGAGTAACATTCAGTTTAAAAGAAAAAAAACTTCTCAAACCATATGCTGCTGTTCATTGAATGTAAAAGCGCTTCAGTGTAAATTTTACTGCTATTTTCGATTGTGGCCAAAATCCATAAAACTTTCAGCCAATGTGTTGCTCTAAAGTATTTTGTGTATCTATTATTATTATTATTATTATTATTATTATGACTATTGTTTAGAACTAATAACAAGCAATGCAAGTGTATTCAACCTGTCAATGTGATAAACTTAGTGTAAAGGGTTATTCTGTGATATAGGCAGTGACGTGAGCTTTTTTCGCCAATAAGCTTTTTGTATTTGTAAGTGAACTCATAGCGCTTGAAAATAAAGTTTCTCTCAACTGTTATGTCTCATATAAACGTAATTTTTTCAAATGTATTTATTTATTTTTGTTACGGCACAACTTTCCAGAGAAACTTTTCAGCTGTTTTCTTTACCCCCCACCCCCCTCTCCATGTTAATGATTAACCCGCTGAAATCACCTCGGACTTTAAGAACCGTTTTGGACACATTTTTTTGTCAGCTGAGCAGAAAGAGAAAACTTTTTTCGGACTTACCTCCTCTGAAGTGACACTTTCCCCCAAATGAAAAATTAATAGTAGATAAAAATCCCCTCTTAAAAAGATTATGAGTATCTTTGGCTTTTCAGGTATATCTGCAAGGCTGAAGTTGGTAAAAATAGTCCCTTACCAAAGATTGTATAGGCCTATATTACTTACAGACTGTGAAAAGTCACGTGAGGTCCATAAAGTTGGTTTTATGGTTTTGGGGAGTAGACAATGTACTATATAATTCACAACCTTGAATGAAAGTGACGGCTTAACTGCATGGATGGGACTGGAAAGGGTGGACTGGGGAAGGAAGTGTCCAGTCATATCTGAGCTGCTACGCAACTTGGGATTTTACGTAATTGAAACATTTATTTAATTTATTTTTCTTTTTAGGGAAGAATTCTAGATTTTTTATTATTATAAAGGTCAAATAAAAAGGATTAAATTTATTTGTATTTTCATTATATTAAAATAAAATTTTTAAAATAGTTTAAATCCGCCTTTTTCTGCTGAACAAAGGCAACCTTATATTTTTTATTTTAAAAGAACAAAATAACTCGTAGGAAAAAACTAAGTGAGGCTTTATGGAGCGAACTTGAGCTCACTGAGTGATTTATCTTCCCTTCAGTCGAGTCATCCAGCGGCCAAAGGTGAAATCTCGGACAACTCAGAGCTGGATGCAGGCTTTATAGCATAAAGACATCCCAGCTCCTGCACCTCCACTGCTTTTGTCTACCGGCCTCTAATAAAACATAATGATGTTACGTGGAGGGAAGCAGTCGGAGACTCCTCTAATAACATCAAAAGTCCCTTCAAACTCATTTCAGGTTAAAAAAAAAACGAAGTTAAAAGTAGTGGTGCTATATGAGTGCCAGACATTTTCCACATATTCATAACTATTAAGGGGCAATTTAGCCAGCTTAATGAGTATTGCATATTGATAGGGGTAATCTGGACCCGGATCTCATGCATAATTCATTGCAGCCGGGATCATCGGCGGGTCAGGAGACGAGCTGCAGCCGCAGATGCGTCAGGAGGAAGCAGCGCTGCAGCCGCTATTTGCACCGTCACCACCGAGACTCGGAAGGCTGTTGGTGGAAGTTCAGAAGAAGAAACATTGTCAAGGCTCCTAATTGATCACCTTTAGTTAAACAAAAAAATTAAATGAAAAGAATGATTTAAATGATTTTGTTTATTTCTAATTTACAACTATTAAACATAAAAAATGAGAAATTAGTGCAAAAAAAGACAGAAAACAATTTAGGTAAACAATTTAACTAGTATAATTTCAAACAATATTTTGTGGGACAAATTCTGTTTTATCGCAGTTAATTTTTATTTTTAACACATCTTCATAATAATAACAACACTCACCAAAATGTCCCTCAGACCTGTCGAAATGTTATAAACGTTTAAAATTTCCACATTAGATTAGATTTAGTTGATCTAATAGTGATGGCAAACCAAATGTCACCTTGAGCTTTTTTCCTAATTTGGGGGGTGGGGGAGTTGAGACGGATGCTCAACATCTGTGTGCTGCTGATTATCTACAGTTTCAAGGTTCTGCCAGCAGAGGGCGCCTCAGACCGGCTCGGAGGATGATGGATGAGTTTGTTCTCCCTTCAGCGTTTATCAACAGATGTTAGGCAGGTTACCAAGCAGAACACGCAGAAAAGAAACACAAACACCAACTCCAAGTTCTTATCTGTTGAGTTTGAGAGGGAGGAATGAAGCTTTAATCCCAGATTCTCTCAGCTGAAAGTGAAGCAGATTTTTCAAAGGAGAAAGTCGGTGGAAATCTCTGCTTCTTCACTCTTATCAGTTTGTTTGAAATGCAAGTGGGCTGAAGTTAAGAGCATATCCTTTTCACTGATTTATTGCTGTAACCTTTTCAAAGTCGAGATGGCTTAAATTCTTAATATTTCTTAAACCAAAAGAGAAAAATAGTAAAATTGTCGCTCAGATCTGCATGTCATTGGTATGAAAATATTCTATCTGCAAATATACAGCACCCATAACAACGGTACATGTTTGTGCTGAAGTTGTGTTTCTTCACTAACTTAACCCTCTCAGGCTCACAACAAGTTTTGATAAAAGGACGAACAACTAAGTCCTTCAGGGGTACTTTTGAGTTGAAAATGTTCATGAAATACGTATGTGGAGTAACCAGGTAGGTAGGTTTTAACTGTTGCACATCTGCAACGCTTGCCTCCAGAGGGTTAATGTATAAATTAACCCATGTGTGTACCACCTTTGTATGTTGCTTTGGATAAAAGCGTCTGGCAAATAAATAAACATAAACATTAAAAAAAACTGTGACAAAACTCAAAACAAAACTCTGAATGACAACATTTCAGCACTGACTCTACACCTTCTGAGGCTGACCTTACTGTCAGATGAGTTCAGCACAGAAAGACTTCTCTAGACTGGTTTGTAAACACTTGTTTTTGAACTTCATCTCTTTTACTTTGCAGGATTAATTTTAAAGTTTGAAAAATGACCAAATAAACTCACAAAGGCCTTTTGTCAGTTTATTGACGGTCTGTATTTGTTGTTTTGGAAGTCTAAATGCAAACTAATTTTAAATTGTCATTAACCCTCTGGAGGCAGGCGTTGCAGATTTACAACAGTTAAAACCTGCCTAACTGGTTACTCCACATACGTATTTCATGAGCATTTTTTGACTCAGAAGTACCCCTGAAGGACTTAATTGTTCATCCTTTTATCAAAACTCATTTCGAGCCCGAGAGGGTTAAAACATTTTAGCTGCGTGACTGTTTCCAAACATTAATTGGAGAGGCTCTGATTCAATAACCTACACTTTTGTACATTTAACTACAATTTGTGCAAACATCACATGAAAAGCATGAGTATTTAATTTATTTACTGGAAAAAGCATTAGTTAACAGCACAAATAAATGCTGTACCAGACCCTGTTACACATTTGAGGACATTGGCTTCTGTTTTATTATTTAGAGACACTTGATGTTGACTTTAAGTGAAAACATTTCTCTATTTATTTTATTGGGGGTGATGGAGTGTTTGTTAATATTTTTTATTTTAATTTTACATCACATCAAATACAAGTTTGGGTTTACAGAGGTTAAAACTTTTTAGAATATTTATTAAAACCTAACTTTTTTCCATTATTGTCCTATTATCACTCATAAAGCCAAAACGACTTTAATTACACCCTATACTAACATTTTGCTAACCTATACAGTATCATTGTTAACGCTTAATTAACATGAGAAGCAGACGTTTTTATTAATGAATATCTAACATTTATTACAACAAATTTTTTTAACAAAACATTTTATGAATCACTTTGCTATAAACTGTTTTCTAATATCTTATTACCAATAATAACCACAGTTGATAAAATAATGAAGACTATGGTTTATGAATCTTTAGTGTAAACACTTGTGACAGGACTTTTCAAGTACAAGAAAACGTTAAACTTACGAGTGATGTTAATTGATCAATGAGACTTTTTAATCTAGTTTCTTTAACCCTTAAAGAGCAAGTCACCCCCTACCAGAGTCTAACTCCACTCCCACTTCATGTTTGAAAAATGCAACAAATGCTGTTGCCTGGCAGACCGAGAAGGCGGAGCTGCTAACAAATATACACACACACAGGCTCACGACAGCATTGTGACATCATAATGTACCAGTTTACATCATAGCATAACTCTTAGCCAATAGCGGTGGCAGATTTAAATTAAAATACAGTGCAGAGTTTTTACCTGACAACGGCACAACACTGCCAGTTTTAGGCAGAATATTTAAATTTTAACTAAGATGCACTGAAGTGCCAAATTATTGATGACACGTGTCTGCAGCACGATTAGACACTCGTTTATTTAGTTTATCAGCAAAAAAAAGTTTATTTGGGGGTGACTTGCTCTTTAAAGATGACACCTTATTTTATTTTTTAAACAAAACACATTTATTATAATTTGTAATGATGAATTACTTTTCAGGCATTTTGTTGAATTTTTTCATGTGTAGAGTGTTGAGCAGAATTTTAGTGATGACGTTTTTTTCTCCGTAAGGAAAACAAAACAAAAAGTTCAAAAAAGAAAATACACAAACCAAAAATGTTGTGTTTCTGGTCAAACGTGGCGTTTCAGAGCTGCAGGCCTCCAGTTAGAATGCTCTCTGCCTCCTCTCTGTTTTGTTTTATTCTTTTGCTCCACATTGTTGGAGGATATGACATGTGGGAGAGTCGCAGGGCGAGCCTTGAATGTGGCCATTGTTCAGCACATCATTTGTCACATCTCCTTCTCACAGCCACCGTCTGAGGTTGAGGGGTAAATGTGAGGAGGAACTCCACAAACAGCTACAACATGCTCGGCTGGCAGAGGGAGAGGGAGAGGCAGAGGCGAGGTCGGAAACAGAAGTAAGTTTTCTAAAAGTTTGCATTTCATAAGATAAAAGCAGAAAGGAGAGCTAAATCTGGATGAAGTGATTGTGGTTAAAAAACTGCTTTGACTTTAACTAAATCATCCATTTACTTTTATTTACAAAGTTCTCTGAGGAAGTTATTTTTGCATGTTGGTAAAAAATAATCTTAACAGAATATAATTTGATTTTGTTTTGGCAGAAAAACAACATGTGTTACATTCATAAGGTCATTCCGGCAGTAGACAGAAAAAAAATAACATTTTGAATTTAAAAATATTAGCGGTTTACTAAAAATCTCTCAATATTTTTATAATACAATAAGGACTAATTTGTAAATGTTGTTTTTGGAGCTTTAAAGTGCATCTGTGCTGTTTGTTGATAAGTGCATTAGTTTATGTATTGCCTTGCTCGTGTTGTCGGTGGGAAATCGAGTTGCTGCCACTGTTGATTCAACCGCCTCTGAATTAATTCAGAGCAATAAATGCTGTTTGCCTGCAGACACGTGGTTCCTGCAGCTAACTGACAGCAGAGGTTTCAGAGAGCTGCATTCATCAGGAGGCCTGACACTGGTGTGTGTGTGTGTGTGTGTGTGTGTGTGTGTGTGTGTGTGTGGCGGGGGGGGGGGGGGGGGGGCGCATTGCATATGTCCATCAGGCATGCAGCTCTGTGAGGAGAGGGCATGCAGCTCAGCCATGTTGTCATGTGAGTGATAGCTGCAGCCCACAGGGTTCAAATGTGTGTTTATATTCATCCAGTCTGTCTTTATTCGGAACATCAGATCTCCACCTCTCCTCTCATACATCAGGAGACAGTTTATTCTCCATACAGCACAATGACTGCTGATTTTCTTTGTGCCTTTATGGCGTTTTTTATAGGCTATCAGCCAGATTTATGGATTATTGACCTGTTTATTTTGTACACACATGTTTACTGCAGTACAGTGATCATTTTTGCACTTTCTCAGAGGCAAACAGCGTTATGTCTTTTGTTTATTCACTTATTTGTTGCAGGTTAATATTTCAGGATTAGCTCAAAGCATTAATTATGCATCTTATGTGCGCCTGCTGATGTCATAAAACAAGAGGCAAATAGAGTGTCATTTTATGCATCATAAAAAGTGTCACACTGCCCTAAATTCAACCCCATCCCCTTTAGCTTCCATTAATGTCATAAAAACAACATGACGAAAGTGCAGAAGTGATGCAGTTTGACATGATGCAACTTTTGCATTTTAGTCGCGATTCAGCTGTGAATGCAGGGGTTTGACTTGAAACAGATTTAATCACTCTAATGATTTTAAACGCAGCTGCGCAGTCACTAATTTCCAGAGTTTTACGCCAGATCTCACTCACAGGATTCGTGCGCTCACGCAGCTCGGTAATACTGTTCCGGGTCTGCAGTCGGTTTCCAGTAAACACCGAGCAGGACTGTGCCGCTGCGCACGAGTCTGCACAAGTCATCAGCAAAATGTTCGCACCAGAGATCAAAGACACCAGTTTGCATTAATTAACGCCACTTGGTTAAATATTACCTTTAAGATCCAATCAAATCAACGGAGCAAAACGTGAAGACGAGAGATCAAAGCGCCGCTAATCGATCGAAGGCAGCAGCCTAATTGTCACCCAAATCAGCAGTTTCATCACGGACCACCGTCTGTCTCAGAGACTAGACTAATTTGATCTTAATTTAAATACAAGGCCTCATTCGGGGAATGTACCCGGCGGTTCTGGTGTCAAAGTATCACAATACATGTATCTCGTGTTTAGAAATGATGGAAAATCTCCAAAAGAACTTTCCTATCCCAGTATCGCGAGATCTTGCGCGATCTGTCAGCACCAGCACCCACTACTGAGCTGCTTATTGTTGTTACTAATTTTAAGGATGAGGGATTAACATCTGGAATGCTTGTTTCCAGAAGTTAATCAGCTGATTGATTTCAGAGAGTTTTGTCAAAAATATAAGCTATCCAGAAAATTGCTAATATGACTGACTAAAACAAAATGTAGGCCAGGGCTCAGCGTTTGTGAATGATTACTCTCAATAAATAACATGCCAAAGTTTTGTTCAGTACCTGAGATGTTGTTGCCATTTTTGTGTTTACTAATGGGCTTGTTCGAGATTAGCCAGTTCTGCGCAGATTCGATCACCGGTGATCGGCGCGCAGTGCATGCCGGTTAGATTTGTGTCTGACTTGACGCCGACTTGCTCTGACGTCATGCATATGCAGGTAACGATATCTTCGTGAGAGCAAGGCAGCCACAATTGATTTTGGAGCAAGGCGCTGCAGTTACTCTCCACCTGCTGGAAAACCTAGGGGATGATGGGAAACGCCTGGCTCTCACCTGATCTAAGTTCTGATTGGCTCACATTCTGATCCAAACATCCGGCGGTAGAACATGAAATGCTAGTTGGTCACATGTATTCTGTAAATCATGTTACGTTGATTATGACAACTATATGGGCCATAAAGAGAAATGTGATTTGTGTTCTTTTCTCATGTTTCCCATGAAACACTAAAACTACAGCTGATGACCTTTAATTATTATTTTAGTCATATCTTCATATACAATATATGATATCCACAAGCACGAGAGGATGTGTTTCAGTTGCTAACAGGCACCAGAGTTACAATAAATAATTACACAAGTATGAACGCTAACGCAATATCTTCATCCATAGTCACCCGCGAGCTACATGTAGGGAAATCATCTTAGGTGTGTTCTTGCTGTGTCTTTCTAAATCCATGCTTTCGTTCTTTTTTAAACACAGAAACACAGAAACTGTTTCTGTGTTTAAAAAAGAATGAAAGCATGGATGTAGGGAAATCAGTCCGACTTAAACGCCGGCTTTAAGCACTCCCCCGCTGCGTCCGTCTGCTCTCGTCTGTTTTCCAGGCGAGGTGCTGCTCAACTTGAACAAGGCCAAAGTCATCTGCTGTGGTGGTCACTGTTGATATGCCTTTTATCTATAGCCTGTAGGCTCCACCACTGTCTGTAAAAGTCGTTAAGTGTGATGCAGCGTTTTTGTGTTTGCTAATGTTAACTAGCCATGGTCAGGATGGTGGCCCAAGGCAAAACGGACTTGAATCTCTCACCATCCCATAAAAACATGTAAAGACTTAAAGAGGCAGCCCCCCTCGAGCTAACTATTGCATGCATTTCATAAACATTAATTGTCTGGGGGCCCCGGGCCAGCTTGGGGCCCAAGGCAGTTGCCTTGTTTGCCTTCCTTGCAGCGCCCCTGGCAATGGCAGCCATTCCAAAAGCTATACACATGACTACATCCAATAATTACATTAATGAGAGCTTCAGTAAAGTTTTGCTAACAAAAAAAACACTGCAAACACACACAAACACACACACACACACACACACACACACAAAGTATAATTTTTATAGCCTGCTGCACCTTTTGGCTTTGGTTCACCTGAGGTCTATCTTTTTGTCTCTTTTGGTGTGCAGCCCTAAAAACGCTCAGGTTGAATGTTAAAAATAAATGCTGCTTTTGGAAGAATGTAAGTCAGCAAAACTTAATGCATCAAAGTGAGAGTGCTTCACATCAAGCTGTGATTTATCTAAACGAAATTGAGTTTATTGACTAAAATATCAACATCAGTTTATCATTATTATTCTAGTAATGGCCAAAAAGATGCAGCAGAATTCCATATATCCTGTACTAAACCTCTATTCTGATTTTTATCGTGGGGTCATTATTATAGCACACACACACACACACACACACACACACACACACACACACACACACACACACACACACACACACACACACACACACACACACACACACACACACACACACACACACACACACACACACACACACACACACACACACACACACACACACACGCTCGAGCTATTTGCAGAAACACAGGGCGGTCTGAGCTGCAGAAAGAGTGTCCACTCTGCTTCATCTCACCTTCATCTGGGAGCCGCTGCCTCCGATCATCGGATTATTCTAATCTGAGGATTTTTTATTATTATTTGAAGGTGAGAGGGGGTGTTTGTTTCTGAGCGGAATGAGGGTCGTGAAGGTAAGGCAGTCGAGCCGAGTTATGTGTCTTTATGATTTACGAGCCTGACTCCAGCCGCGGTTCAACCAGAGTTCATAAAACTGCATGCCTCCGGAATGATTCTCCCTCTCGCTGCATTTCTCTCCTCTTTTTTTGGAAAATGATGCTTTGTAATGCGGTTTTGTGGGATTTCACCGAAATAATTAGATACATTTAGGAGACCCTACAGCTGAAAAGATGGATTTGATCTCGATTCGGGGTATAAACACCTCCAGCAGCAGCGGTGGCACAATGGGCATTTGTATAATTTTGCATTTGATGTATGAGATTTTCAATAGATTGTGATGCAACATTTAATTTTTCTCTTGCAAACAGGGCCATCTTTTATCCAAACACAGGCTGTTATTTATTAACAGTCACTGGGCCCAGAAAACACCACAGAACACTTAATAAAGCCTTGTTCGTTTTAAAATTCCAGCCATGTTTATTTAGGTATTTATACTTGTTTAATTTATGCAATTTTTTTATCCAATCCGTTCTAATTAAATAAAAACTGTCAAAAGCGGAAGCCATATATTTTGTTGTTTGTATTTTTGTGTCTGAATTTTTGTTTTTGTTAAAACTGTTAGTATAAAGTATTCTAGGAGGGTTTAATAAAAAAGGGATCAGAATTTCTGTACAGATTTGACTCATTTTGGTGTTATTTTCCAGGCTCCAAACGTGTCATTTCGCCTGCTTGCTATTCATGTCAGCTCACCATTGAGTTGATAAGATGGATTATTTAGTCTCCTCCCTGATTCAGTCTCTTTTTTTCCCTGAATCCTCTCAGGCCTGAAGCCTTTTGGTCTCTGGAAAGCTGCCATGTGACATTTGGCTGCCAGTGCTCTGCCAGAAGGTTAAAGGGGGCCCCAGTGCATGTTTGATAAAAATGAAGTCCTGTGCCACACACAGCATCCACCAAGACTTCTTCAGCGACTCTCTGGATGGTGTCTCCAGGTTTGGAGGCTCTAGTCAAGAACACGAGCCTGCACACAGGTCCAAACCCCCAAGCACCAAAAAGATTTTCCCCTGGATGAAAGAGTCCAGACACTCCAATGAGAACACAGGTCTGTATGACAGTAAAGAAAAGCAGTGTTTTTTTTACCTCTTCTTAACAAGATAATTTCAGACATTTTTTCAGGTTTAAAAAGATCATTCTTTGGGTGCAAATGAGAAAACATACATTTGAGCCACAAAATGAAAATTTAATCAAAAATATTAAAACAAACATTAGTTGGCACAGATAGATTTATATTCATTTGTCACCCAAAATAGCAAGTCTGCTTTAGATTGTTTTTTTATTGTAAAAAACTGATAAAAGCATAAAAGGAGGTTTTAGTTAGAATTAGGTCAAAAACAAGGACAGCAAAATAAATAACTGATAATCAGCCCATCAACACAACTTCAAACTGTTTTATTTTTGTAATGTTCTTTACTTCACACCTCTTCCCTCCAGATTTCACCGAAAAGTGTCCAAGCTCGACCCCGGCCTCCAAGCGCATGCGCACCGCGTACACGAGCGCGCAACTGGTTGAGCTGGAGAAGGAGTTCCACTTCAGCCGCTACCTGTGCAGGCCGCGGCGGGTGGAGATGGCCAGCCTGCTCAACCTGAACGAGAGGCAGATCAAGATCTGGTTTCAAAACCGGAGGATGAAGCAGAAGAAGGACCAAAGAGTCCAGGGCCTCTCCACCACGACCTCCTCACCCTCACCCCCATCCTCCCCCTCCACTGCGTGCAGCCCCACTCTGGCGAGCCTTGGCTATGTCCATCTGGGTGCTGATTACCAGCCGGCTTCCCCTCCGTTCAAACAGCGGCCGGCTTACCCGGCAGAATACTCCAAATACCCACCTCCGACCTTTACGCACGATCCGCAGTTTGATGTGCGGCAGTACAACACACAAAACCCAACCGTGGGAGACGACCTGAACGGTCCGTACTTCTCACAGAGCTGCTCACCTCAGGACAGAATCATGCAAGCTCCAAAACTGACCCATCTGTAGCACAAATGGCGCAGCTGCCACTGCATGAACCGTTTATTTATTTTTAGAACAGCAAATCTAAATATAATTCTCCATATTTATTTATTTATTTATTTATTTATTTATTTATTAAAGTGATGCGTGTTTGTAATTTTTTGCGTTCGATTTCCCTTTTACGCATGCGTGTCTTAACGTTATTTAAAAACAATAATGCTTCAGACCATCCTTAATGAATTCACTTTGGGATATAATTAAAGGATAATTATTTCTGAAGAGATTTTAATCTTAACTGTTGATTAAAACATTCGTTTTAGAAACCAAAACGCTCTGAAAAGGCAAATCTTTCCCTTCTTGTTTAGCTTATTATGACCTCAGCATCACATTAACGTAATTAGATGTTACGTTCAGACGATCTTAAAGCGTTTGGAAGATTTTCCCACCCAAAAAAAGTCGTTAGCGCTCAAAAAAGGAATGAGGAAAATAAATCTCTGTTTGTGTCCTAAACGGGCTTTTGTTCTTATATGGTCAAAATGCACCAAACAAGCTGTCAGTGTTAAAAAAAAGAGGCGTGATGGATGACTGAAGTCACTGCGCTGACACGTCTCTGCAACATTATCTGACCCAGACTCGGTCAGAAACAAGTCAGAGGGAATATTTTACTAAGGCAACAGAATAATTAAACTAACCGATATTTAAAACGATAGCAATTTAAAACAACCAAATATTATTTTAATGTTAAGGTGAAAAAAGTCAAAACTTGAAGAGCAGAAAGGCTAAAATTATACATATATACTTTTATGATCATTTTTTGTCTGTCGTTGGAGCTCCTCTGAGTGCAGATGTGTCCTGATGTTTGCGCTCTTATCAAATGGATGAGCGGCGCGGATTGAAGCGTTTGTCATGTAAATTTGCGCCGTTTGATGGACGAGCGCGCAGACTTGACAGAGTGCTGCGGGTCTTTAGCCATTGGGCGTTCAGAGGGTCACATGGTGCGTCAGGAAGGTGATATGAGAGTGGAGGGCAGTTTTACAGCTTTGACATACAACCTAAGGTTAGGGCAAAAGGAGCACCCATTAATGAGTGCTCGGTCTTGATCGCTTGAACAAACAGGCCCAGGTTCGGGATGAACTCCTACTTAGACTATCCTGTGTGCAGCCGCGGAGCAAACATTTTCAGTGCCAATAAGTCCGGATATCCCAACCTAAATCATGGATATGTGTCGTCCAGCTCTTCCGCAACAAGTGACGGTTACGCATCAGATGGCCGTTTGTTGGCTGCAGCTCCTGCGCCGCACCAGAACCTCCCTCTGCACCACCAGGCCCACGCCAGTGTGGATCTGCAGTTCCCAGCACCGGGAATCCCCGTATATGGGTCACCTCTGGAGTACGGACACCAGTATGGCCTCGATCCCGAACAGGACCGGAGCTTTACTCACGCGCAGGTTTCCTCGTCCATCGGAACAAACATGGCACCCTACAACGGAGACAGCTTCGGGCCTGGAGGTGCGCCAGGGAGCCAATATCTGCAGCAGTTTGGGGATCAGAGGCTCCAAGAGTACCCTGAAAGCTTTTACGCGAGGCCGCAGTGCAAAGAGAAGGATCTGGAGCAAACGGAAGACTCTTCTAGAACTTTTGACTGGATGAAAGTAAAAAGAAATCCTCCTAAAACAGGTTTGTTGTTTCCGAGATGTGAAGCGTGCGTAAATCTCACGTTAGATCCAAAATCAGCTGAAAGAAAGCCTGATATATTCTGATATATTAACACTTTTTTTTTACTTGTCCTCCTCACACACGTTTCACTCACATAACCATCGTGCTTCAGCTCCATGTTTTTCCTCCATCGCCCATTCATCCATCTCTCCTCACAGCTGTCATGTCGGAGTTCGGGGTTCCGGGCCAGCACAACGTGATCCGGACCAACTTCACCACCAAGCAGTTGACAGAGCTGGAGAAGGAGTTCCACTTTAACAAGTACCTGACGCGAGCCAGGCGGGTGGAGGTGGCGGCCAGTCTGGAGCTCAACGAGACGCAGGTGAAGATCTGGTTCCAGAACCGCAGGATGAAGCAGAAGAAGCGGGAGAAGCTGGGCTGCGCTCTGGCTCCGCTGGAGAAGAAGGCCGGTGGTTCTGACGCCTCTCCTCAGGCTCAAGGGGAAAAGCTGTGACCAGTGATGGACTCTGAAAACATGACTCCGTGTTTCTTGCACCTCTCCAAACAAAAGAAAAGACAAAGAAATGTGGAAATGAGGATTTGAGAACTTTACAGGGTCTTCTTTGAAAATGTTTTTATTTTAGTGTTGAATATTTTTATCATGAGCTTTTGTTGCTTCACTGACGTCATCATTTGCACTATTTATTTACAGGGTATTTTACAACATTTGTCCAGAAGATTTAGCTTAAATAAAGTTTATAAAATAAAACTTTTTTTGCATAAAAGGAAATATTCTCATCTTGTCATCCTTTGGATTTTTTTAAAAACACAAATTGGTTTAGTTTAAAATGACACAAACACTTGTAGATTTCAAACATATAATTTCAATCAGATTCTACAGACTTCCACAAAGTTTGCTTGCATAATGTGACAAGAGGAATCTTTCACAACAACACACGGGGTGGTTCTGGGTGACCTTTTCACCTCCAAATACCTCCAGGGGCTCTAAACATGACAACAAACTCCAGGAAGCAGGTCTCTCGCTGGATTTGTTACACAAATTCTACTTGCTGACACATCTTGTCATAGATCTAAGTTAGAATCCTTCTTGAAGCGGCTGTATAAAAACAGAGCTAATTGTGGCGGAAGGGGCGGCTAAACGTTTCCAGAGCCTGACCACCTAGTTTCCTCTGATTGAGATGGGGCAGCAGTTTCAATATTTGCTCTGGGTGATGGGTTTGCACACACAGTTTCTGCTCCAACAGCACCGGCCTGTTGATGCCCTTCTTCCTGAAGCCGAGGTTCATGCAGAGTTCAGCCACAAATGAATGCAGAGTCAATCTGTCAAGACACCAGAGAGGCTTTGTGGAGCAAAACTCTCTGGCTTTTAGAATTCACATTTTCACACAGACTGCTTTTAATATTCCAACTAGGATGTTTTAGCCATGAACTTAATCTGTTCAGAGGTGTTTTGGAGGAATGAAAATCCGCACTCCTTTGAAATTTATCTGCAAGATGAGTATTTTTTTTTACTTGAAAAGACTTTACAGTTGAGACACCATGCAGCCTGCAGATCAGAAGGGCTCGGATATTTGACGTTTTAAGAATCACCAAACCAAAAATCCAGCTCATCGGGCGAGTCGTGCTGAGAAGTGACAGATCCAACGACATTAAGGAGAGAACAAGCGTGGGACTTCTTTCAGGGGTGTGATCCTTGCCATCTCTGGAGGTAATACCTCAGCGCTCCCAGCAGGCTCTCCATCTGGAGGTGACAGAGTCGGTGGTGCAGCCAACACCGGGAAGACAGATGTTCAGCTGGGAGAGAGGACAAGGAGGTTTTTCACCTTCCGATCAGTGGAGAACGCAGGGCATAAAGGGTACAGGAATGGTTAATAAAATAAATAAAATCTGTTCATGAGAAAAAATCAACAACATGACCTGACTGCTACAACTATATATGATAAATGATAAATGACCCGCACTTTTTAAACGCCTTTCAGAGTCAGAGGACTCCAAAACGCTTTACACCACAGAGTATGATTCATCTCACACACACACACACACACACACACACACACACACACACACACACACACACACACACACACACACACACACACACACACACACACACACACACACACACACACACACACACACACACACACACATTCACACACTCATGGGGATGCGCTGTATTGTAGCCACATCTGTCCTGGGGGCATCATTTGGAATTCTAGGATGTCCAAAGAATGTCCCGCCTTTCTCGCCTCTGATTGGCTGGAAGGGCTCTACTACGATTGGCTATTTAGTGTAAGAGGAAACAGTTTTCCCGTGCTGCAGGTTTTTATGTTTACAGCCAGATCTTGAGGAGTTTTTTGAAGAAAATGTGAACTCATCGCTATAATAAACATCCTTTCCTGTTTAGCAACAAACCACTTTCAGTTTCTTTCATTAAAAAACCCCGAAAAACATCAAATGTGAACTTGTAATAATTATTGTAGCATTTTATCACACTGCAGACTGAATTTGTATCTGTTGGCTCTATTGGGGTTATCTTATTACTTCATTATTAGGCTATCCTGCTTTAATAGGTTAAGGCTGTTTACAAGAGCACATCTCTCATCAGATTAAATCATTTAATCAAAAATTAAGTTAAAGCTTAGACCTATTTTTCACCAGTTTTCATTATTCTAGAGAAGAAACAGACCTGATGCACACAGCTGGGCAGAATAGGGCAGTTTTATTAAATGTCATACCCAGGTAAGGCACATATGTTTATCCTATGTACTCTAATGCTTTGGAGCCAAGAGATATAAAGTAAGTCCAACAAGATTTAACATTCACATTTTACGTTTTTTCATTTTTTAATGAAACAAAATATTTTGCAAACCAGGACAGAATCTTTATTATAACGCTAAGTTCACATTTTCTTTACTAAACTCCCCAACACAGCTTTCTGCTGGTGGCAGAAGGACCTTAGCGCCCTTAGCGAGGACAGCCAGTTTGCTGTTAAATTAAATAGCCAATCGTAGTAGAGCCTTTCTAGCCAATCAGAGACGAGAAAGGCGGGATCTCCCTTGGACATCCTAGAATTCCAAATGACGCGTCCCGGGGCGCACTGACAGAGGCGAGGCTGCCGAACACAGGCACCACCAGTCCCTCCGACCACCACCAGCAAGCAAAGTGAGTTGTGTCTTGCTTAAGGACACAGAAGCAGAATTATCTGTCCGGAGCCGGGATCGTACCAGCAGTCTCTCTGTCTCTCTCTCTCTCTCTCTCTCTCTCTCTCTCTCTCTCTCTCTCTCTCTCTCTCTCTCTCTCTCTCTCTCTCTCTCTCTCTCTCTCTCTCTCTCTCTCTCTCTCTCTCTCTCTCTCTCTCTATATATATATATATATATATAAAGATCAACTTAGTAATTTCTCAAAAAAATTCCTTATTTCGGAAACACTTTACAATAAGGGTCTATTTATCGACGTTACTTAGTGCATTATTAAACATAAAAAAATAAAGGGTCCCATTAATAATATTGCTTAGTGCATTATTAAACATTAATAAAGAAAGGGTCCCTTTATTAACGTTGCTTAGTGCATGATTAAACCTTAATAAACAAAGGATCCCTTTATTAACGTTGCTTAGTGCGTTATTAAACCTTAATAAACAAAGGACCCCTTTATTAATGTTGCTTAGTGCATTATTACACCTTAAAAAGCAAAGGATCCCTTTATTAACATCGCTTAGTGCATTATTAAACAATAATTAAAAAAGGGTCCCTTTATTAACGGTGCTTAGTGCATTATTAAACATTAATAAACAAATTTTTCTTTATTAATGTTGCTTAGCGCTAAAGGATTTCTTTATTAACGTTACTTAGTGCATTATTAAACAATAATTTTGAAAAAGGGTCCCTCCATTAACGCTGCTTAGTGTATTATTAAACTTTAATAAACAAAGGGTCCCCTTTTAATGTTGCTTAGTGCATTACTAAACATTAATAGAAAAAGGGTCCCTTCATTAACATTATTGTTATTGTCAAATATTAGGACAAAAGGCCAAAGGGGGTGTCTGCTTAGTAATGCATTAATAGTAACATTAATAATAAGCAGTATTTTATTTAATAGTTTATTATTGCTTAATAATGCACTAACGTAATACAGCGACCCTATTTTAAAGTGTTACCCTTATCTCTTACTTCAGCGTCTTTGATTTGTTGTGAAAAGCGCCTTACAAAACATATGTATTATTATTATTATTGTTATTATTATGACTTTTTTCAGGAGATATTTAAATTATTTTTAGACATTTTTATCTGTTCTGCCTTTCCTGCGGTTTGTTTGAGGTTAGCCGGGTGCAGTTTGTACCCCACACTGCTTGCAGTTGTTGCAGGCTCTTTTATAAGTCTATTGCCAGGCTCACTTCCTCACTTTTCCACCAGTTCCTCTCTCGCATGTCGCTCTGCAGGGTCCCAGAGGCTTCAAAGGGAACAGGATTCAGTATTCATGGCATTACAGGGGGTTGGTCATAGAGACATGCCACAGAGAAGAGATTTTTATTGTCAAAATGCCTGCTTAGGCCAGTTTGTAAAAGTTTAAGGACTCGACTGGGTTCTTGATGCTATCCTAAAAGATTGAAGCAAATCATGTAAGAGAAGAAAGGGTTAAAATATGCACTCGCTTTCAGATTAGAGGAGGAAAATGGGTGAGAGGAATTAGAAAAAGAGCAGCAATCGATCCCTGAAAATTAAATGGCAACAATCCTGCTGACAGAATATAATTCTAGTGATTTTTTTTAATAAAGCACATTTTCAATGTTCAAACGCCTTCAGTGTCACAACGTAATGCTTTGCTTTGTTAGCGACAAGATGAAAGAGAGTATTTCTTGTTTCCAGGCTGCTGGTTGAACAAAGAACGACACATAATGACATTGTTTTTTGTTTTGTTTTGCTTTCAGCTCCATGATGTCTGTTGATTAGATCATGGAAAAAGGAGCATCTCTTCTTGATCCCTTTCATTTACTTTTCTATATTAAAATAATATTTTTGTGGAGTCTTCCTCATGCTCAAATCAAAATTGAGTTGCATTTTGTAGATAAAGTGAAAAATACCAGGTGTTTGCTTGATTAAGAATCATTATTGCAAGTTGTGTTTATTGTTTGCAACAAAATGTTCAATCGGATAAAACCTGAATAATATTCAGCATGCAATCATTAGTAGGCCATGTCCGTCATGAATAATATCAATCACTTTTCACAACCATCATCAGTAAGACATTGTTCAGAGATGCTGTAACGAAATGAATGTCACACACTTCTCCTTTGTTTTGGCACCAAGCCTCCTTACAGCCCAGCTAGGGGGGCTCGTGACAACCATCCCCCATCTGAGTCAGGCTCAATTGGATCTGGAAGCAGCAGCTGACCCAAAGCTCCAGTCTCCTGGAACTCCCCCCTTCCCTTGCGACTGGATCTTTTCCCCACTCCATCAGCATAGTAACTGAGAGAGACAAGTGACTTGGCCAGGGTTAACGTCTTAACCCTTTGATGCATAATGGTCACTACAGTGGACAGGTACTCAAAATTGTTATTTATTTATTTTTGCTATAAGCACAGCTGTTGAAGACTTTATTGCATGTGAGCCCCTCCATTTGGACTTCAGTAAGTCAAGCCAAAATATTTCATGGTCAGAATGCACGCTGTCCACCAAGGTGGATATGTAATAAATTATTTGTAAATTAACAAAATGTTACAAAAAATATTTGTTGAAATTTGTTTAATTTACACCTAAAGATGAATGAAAAAAATTGTTTAAAAAATCATGGTTGAAGATTTCATAATTCATGCATCAGAGGGTTAATACTCCCCGGGATTGCCTCCAGGATCCAAATGGCTAGCCCCAATAGTTTTCCTCCTCTGTGCACCTGTCAGACCACTATGAGTGCACACCATTACAAAAAATAAAAACAAGAGCAGCTGAGGAGCCGCTAACGAAGCGGCACAATGAAATAATGAGGGGTGGTGAGAAGGAATGGTGCTCTCCTGTAATGTTTGGGGTGAGGAAAAGGGATACTCTGCACGGAGAAGCTGAAATGAAACCAGCTCCTTCCTTTGGAGCCCAGGAGGGGAAACCAGAACTCAATCAGTGTCACGTCACATGGTTCAAAGCGACCAATTCGATGCTGCCAGGAGGTTGAGAAATGCAAGGTGACAGTTCATTTTACCAGTGACAGTGTGTCGGTCTCGCTTGCTGGTTCCCCAGTCAATTTCCAGCGAGCGGTGAAGGTTGCTGGAGACAGACAGCAGCTACACCTCCTCCTCCTCCTCCTCTTCTCCTTCATACCACCACCGCTCTCTCATCGACCCCGCTCTGCTTTGTATTCCAATTAACTGGACAGGGGTAGAGGCAGCAGGATCACAGGCAAGATGTAGACGCATTCCTCTGGCATTTTCCCAGTCTCTCAATACCGATAGTGCTTGGCTTCCCTTTTCCTCTCTTCTCGGATTATTACAAGGCCAGTTGTTCCTGGGGAATAATTCACAGTCCTCTCTCCCTCCAGGGACAGTGAAAAATAGGCCCCTCTCACACATTCATACATCACATGTAATTGAGGCACCTAATCACTCAGTCACTGCTGGAACTTCTGTCCTTAACAGACACCTCAAATAATGCTGAATTAATATTTTGAAATGGCTCATATATTCTAACATAATACAATTTGAATGATTTTCCATTCGGTGCTTTCAGGGCTAACATTGATCTGAGCTGAGGTAACTCTTTGAGGCAGACTGAAGGTTGTGCGTTCAGATTTGCTCCTCTGTCGTTTCGCCTCCTCAGTCTTTCATCGCTTTTCTATACTGTCACCACCGAAGCACCCGCCCCTCCTTCCTGCACTCACATATGTTTGAGCAATGGGTGGTTTGGGAATACAATGATTCAGAGGAAATCCGAAAAGTAAACTGCCTCTTTTTATCTCCTCGAGCAGCACAAACATTTGCAGCTTAAGAGTCAGACCAAACACCCTTTTTTAAACATATTTAAATTGGGATCAGATTTGAGCAACAACTTGAGATGTTTGCAAAAGGTTTCACAAATAATGAGATTGAATTAAAGTTTATCCAACAAAGTTTCTTTTTTTTAGATGAAGTCAAATACAGGTTTAAAGACATGCATGCTTTATTTGTCCCTTTAAAATGTGCAAACCTCACGGCCTATCTGGAGAATGCAGTGTGTGCCTGTTTGCAGGACAGGATGCACACACACACACTGTGCCCTGAGGAACCTCCTGACTCTCTCCTGATGCTATCAGATCAGAGAGACCTGCCGTCCTTCCCCACACTGCAATGCAAATAAAAAGGAATGTGCTGATAAAAGGCCAGATCCTGGAGATGAGAGGGCAGGAGGAGGACAGAGGTAGCAAATGCTTCAAGGGGGGAGAGCCTCTTGGGGAGATGAGAGGAGAATGAGGAGTCAGTGTTGGTAGTAGTGGTAGATCACAGCCTTGCTCCCCCTCAGTGGCGTTTGATACAGGGCTTTTGTCGCTCTTTCAGAGGTGCATTGTTGGGTGGTGTAATCCCCGTCGGATTACAAAGAGCCTCCCTTTCCACATGGGGGGGCTGTCTCAGCAGGCAGGTGGCTGGGGGTCTGTGGAGCTGTCAAGGGGAGGGGACCTCTTTTCCAGGGGATGGGACCCCAGTTCCTCTTACCTTCACAGGGGCTTTTAGCTGGGAGGCCAGTCAGGCACAGGTCAGCGTGGGGACAATCCTGATGTGGGACTCAACTCAGCCTGACCCTGTGGATTCCTGTTGGGAGGTGACAAGGAAGGAGGCCTTCAAGTGACAGCTTCCTACCTTAAAAATCATTAAAAGTAAAACAAAACAACAACAATGAAAAAAAAAATTCAGAAAGTTGAGTAGTCCTACTACCGTCAGTGGTGGATTTAGCAATTTGGGGGCCCAAGGCAAACACAGACATGGGGCCCCCTTAAACTAAATTTCGGCAATCTTACTTTTAACTGGATTTACGAAACTCTCCCCTCTTCTGCCATGAGTTATTTTCCCTTTTTATTAGTCCTCCTCTTTTTGCCTGTCTTTCCCTCCCTTTGAGTGCTTTCAATATTTGCTCTGCTTTCTTCTTCCAGTCAGTGCTCCTGTGCTTTAGCCTTTTTTAATTTATTTTTAATTTTGGTCTATGTTTTCCTCCCTTTAAACATTTTCTATTGTCTTTCCTTTTCTGCTTCCTTTTGATGTTTACATTGAAAAACGATGTAACTTTTGGAAGTGAGGATAAAAGTGTTTTTAAAGCAAGCTGCTTCTTTCTCTTATTGGAGCTACTAGGATAATTCCATTTCATGCTTAATGTTTTGACTACCGCTTCAAGTTTGTTACGAATGCTCCCGCCTCTCTTCTTTCTCTTCTTCTTATTTGTGGTCTCATGGCACTTGGCACATGACAATTTGGTGCATTACTGCCACCAACTGGATTGGAGTGGAATGACTACCAATCGCTTCCTGTTTGTGCATCGGCATCTTAAAGGAATAGTCCATTGTGGCATAAACTGGGGTGCTGGCGGTCAGGGCTAGGAGCCCCCCCAACATAAGGGGGTCCCAGGCGGCTGCTGACCTATGCCTAATGGTAAAACTGCCACTGACTACCATACAAAATGCAAAACGAGCACTACTTCTACAAAATTTAAGACAATAAATTATTTGTGAAACATTTCAGCTGCTTGTGTCTTTCGACAACCTTTAATTTAAAACAAAATACATTATTAATGCATTTTAGAGCAACAACCACCAAAAATTGCAACGGTCTAACAAAGCTTGATAAATATTGTCCACATCAGCAGATTGAGATTTAGTTACTCAATTGCTTTCCTTTCCTGTGTTTCAGTAATACAGGATCAATAAGACAATAGCAGGAGCCACCAGTATTTCTTTATGTGCTGCATCTGCTGCCACTGTCTCTTCTGCAAGGGTCAATTGTGTGTGTAAAAGCCCAGTCCAGTTCAATCCATTGCTGTTCACTCTCTACTGGTAATCTGAACCATCCATCCACACCCTGTCAGATGTAGTGAGGGACCAATTTAGTGGCGCTGAATTCATGTGCCGGCTGAAATATTCTTGTTAGTTTTTTCTGCTTATCCTGAACATTTATGGGAGATTTAAACAGTAAAGTGAGAATTTCTGAAACACATTTCAACGAGATGTGCTGAAGACAACATTGTTTATTTGATTTAAAATTCAGTCGTTGCATCTTAAATTAAGTGTAGTTGTTTATTGGCTGCTAAAACCATCCAGACATGTATTTATCTTTAAACACAAGAAAGAATTATTAGACTGCATGTTTATCAACATTGAAGTACAGCATTACCCTGTTTATTTGTGCTTACATGTACTTGAAAGAAGCCACTTCACAAATCTGACATGTACAGTAAAATAAAACAAACAAACAATAATTGTTGTTTTTCACCTTATTGGTCGGCATGTTGATAAGAGACAGTGTATTGCAAAGCTTTATTGGTTAACTTAAATTCATAATGTTCAAGCAAAAACTCTGTAAAGCCTGATTTACAATTACAACAACTGCATCAAAATGTTTGCTGAGGGTACTTGAATGCATCTTCCTCCTGCTAGACTGACATCGCAAAAACACACTTAGCTAGCCCGTCAAGTTAGCCTCTGACCAAACTTTATGAGGTAAGATAATTGTGTTCAAGTCCAAGTTTTAAGTCCAAATCGTTCCTTATTAATCGAAGGCTAAGACAAATTAGATTTTTAATACATTTACACAGTGACCTTTATCACGAGTATGACGGTGCCAAGGTTAATTTCCGGTTTAACCATGCTAGCTTATGCTAACTAGCTAGCTACAAACACATTTTCCTCCTAATTAATTTTTTGCTGAAAATATAAATAATTTTTCGATAGAAATGCCAAACTGCAAAATATAGTTGAAAGTTTCTGGTTTGCTTTTCATTTACACATGTGGTAAAATGATAAGTGCATATTGTTCTGCTTCATCATTACATTGTGATGGTTTCATTATATAAAGCTAACATGACAAACTGACATTCTATAGTAATCTAATTTTATTACAAATTTATTGCATTTGCAACAGTCAACTCACCTGTATCTAGCCTCGATGGGCTTTGGATTTGTTGCTAAATGCTTTGAGATGACCTGTGTTGTGAATTGGTTCTTTCTTAATAAACTAAATCCAAAAAGGAAAAAAATGTCAAGTTTGTGGTTAAACTTCAAAGTTGAAAATTATTGGCAAATGGTTAGCGAATAGACTGTAATATAAAGGTGTTCCACTGAGGTGTTATATTTAATTAGGTGGTTTAATCAACAATACAAATGAACATTACCACAGTTTTTGGGGAATCTGCAGTGATCTCTGTATGAGGCCAAAAGACAACATATAGAGATCCTCAGGCCCATCAGTAGTACTGCATTAAAACACACATTTCTGAAATGGGTTCACACATTTTGAAAGCAATCTTCAGTGAACACACATCATTGCCAAGTGAATGCTGATTTCTTCCATGCAAGAACGATCATCTGTCTTATCACCTACCAACATCTGTGTCGTCTGTGTGGATAACCCGTGCTTTTTATGGAACAACATATACTTCCTTTTAGAGAACCGTTTTTAGAGGGTGGTTTCGATGACTTCCTGTACATAACACAACAGCAGGGCTCATTGTAGAAATAGATTTTATCGTTTGATTTGAACATGAAAGCACCCATACACATTTAGCACACTGAGCAGCTTTGCAGCATTGTGAGTCAGAGGTGTGAGCCAGGCTTTGGTGTGTTTCAAATAAGAAACCAGACTGCAGAGGAAGTTGTCATCTGTGCATCTGCTCCACCCCAATTGCAAATCTAGAGCGGAAGTAAAGTTTCAGTTGTAAGGGGTTGGATGGTTTGCCTGCCTGCCTGTAGATTTTTTTAGTGTGTGCCAGGCTTTCTTTCCTGTCATGGAGCTGTAGCAGAGTCTGGATGCATTAAAGCTGTTTGAGGGTAAAATTTTTTTATCAAGATTTAAGTGAGCAGAAAAGGCTGTTCCGACTTATTGTTGAGCAGGTGAAAGCCAAGAATGGGTGCCATCCCGAAAGAAGTCAAGAGGCTCTTGGATGGTAACATCTTTGTTTTATACTCAATCTTTCATCAAAACTACCAAGTTTCACTTTAAAATGTTATTATTTAAAGCAAAAGAGCTTTTTATATACAATATGATGAGGCAGAACTGTCTCAGTCAAATGACTATTATAAAACATTTCTACACTGACATTGAAGGGAAAGTAGAGTGACTTTCTAAAATAATTGTCTGGTTTACAGAAGTAAACTCTGGAACATATAAAGTTTTATATCCCACCTCCTCATTTCAGACGTCATGTACAGTCAAATGGTTTCCTTCGTTGTGGCACCTTATCATTTGATCACATTTGCATGTGCTGCCGAACCACTGGAAAAAAACAAACCTGTTTGCGTGTGTCGGTTTATTTGTGTAATAAGGGAACATAAAGAAACTGAATCGGATAAGTGATGTGGACCAACCTGTTTATTTTTTTCATTATCACATTTATTTGTGGTTTTAGTTCAGTAGGATCTTGAAATAAAATGTTCTTCCTTTTTGTTGGTTCCAGTTTTCTCACCTATTGTTCAAGTCATAGAAAAATGTAGCTGTTTATGTTTGGGAAAGTTGTGCAGCAGTGAACGTAGCAGGCAAAAATGAAGAATTTAATCATCCTGACAGAAAGAACAAACACATTAGGATGGCTGCTTTCTTTTTAATTAAATTATTTGGACATTTTTGTTGGTTTAAGTATAAAATAACGTAATTTTATGTATAAAACTGTAAACCGTCATTCAAAATGTCAATTGTAACAAACACAAAGCATGAAAGGTAGTTGTGTGAAGGCAATGTATGCAGTTGTGTTATTCCTCTGTAGCTTCTGATTATGAACTGTTTCCACTAAAATCTAACACTTATTCATATTTTTGTTTTTAGATTGTGAATTATTCATATCAGACATCCTTCAAGAGGAAGAACTGAGTGAAAACTCTCAAGAGACACGGAAAGTCCTCCTGAGCAACTTCTGGGTCATTTTTAGAAAGTAGGTTTTTTAATCTTGAATCTACAGACTCTTTACTGCTGAAGTGTGACGATGTAACCTTACAGCCTCCTCATTAAACATTTTGTTATTAACACAAAAGAAAAAACCTTAACTGTAATTGCTTTACATACGGTGTGTAATTTGCTTTAGAAAGAGCTCATTTCATCTAATGGCCCCAATTTAAAGACTTCCTTCTTGCTTTTATTTTTTATTATTATTTAAGGAATTTTTCATGGTGTTTTTTATAAACCTTACATACCTGCCAGTGTCACGTTACACAGCTATTGGAAATCCATGCAGCAGCTGACCCCTGCACACTCCAGAGGCACTACATTTTATTGCTGCTGCTCATATCTAGGCTCGTAAATTATAATTCCATGTAAACACGTAATGTGAAGTTGATGGTTTAGGAAATGCTACTAAAACAGCAGTGAATTTAGAAGATTGGGTTGTTTCATAGATTAGCGCTAACCTTAGCGCTAACCTTGGGACAGCAGTAGCTCAACAGGATGAGGGGGTTGTCCAGTAATCGGAAGGTTGCAGGTTCAATCCTGGCTCTGGACAGAGAATTCTGCTGTTGTGTCCTTGGGCAAGACACTTAACCCATCTTGCCTGCTGGTGGTGGTCGGAGGGACTGATGGCACCTGTGCTCGGCAGCCTCTGTCAGAGCGCCCCAGGGCAGCTGTGGCTACATCGTAGCTCATCATCACCATCAGTGTGTGAATGAGTGTGTGAATGGATGAATGATACACTGTAGTGTAAAGCACTTTGGAGTCCTTACCCTGAGAGGCGCTATACAAGTGCGGGTCATTTATCATTTATCATCATTTAGATCTAGGCTAGCTATTAGCTCATTAGACCTGAGGTGTGTAAGCCTTTTCTCTGAACTGATTCAGTTTAAGAACCCATCTACAGATCCAATTTCTACACAGAAGCAGACCTCTACATGGCTGAAATAAACTTTAACATTTTTAAAAGATCTTCTGGAAAACTCTTGTTTTACTCTAATCATGCATTTTAAGGTGATTTAAAGAACTGTATTTGAAACCAGAAAGTGAAACTCTTGCCTGTAGTCTGCTTGCTCTGTCCGGATGTTGTGGTGCCTGCAAAACATGTATGCCGACATGAGCTGTGTTACAGAAAACCTGTGGTTTTGTGGCTCTTTGTGCAGGAAACAATTATTACATTTTAGAAGCAATCTTGTAGCAAAAAAAAAAAAAGAAAGCAAAGAAAACGCTTCAGGTCGGTGCAAACGATTTACCTTTTTTGTGTTTCACTTTTCTAGATTTCCTCATGACTTTGCCTCACGATGTGAGTAAATATCAAAAAGTATCATGTACTGGTGCCTATGTACCAACTCATTGTCCCTTCTTTATGTTTTTATTTCACACACTTGAATAAAAACTCAGTGGATCTCAGAGAAGACGACGGTTCTGATGATAACCGCAGCTCCAGTCTGGGTCGTTCTGCTCACTCTGACACATCAGACTACCAGGATGAAGTCCCTGAGTGTAAGTTATCAACAATCCTGTTTTGGATCCCGCTCTGTGATTTCTACATGTCTGTAATTGCAGAATTTTTGCACAATGCAGAGATCTGAGCTCAAAATGGTCTAATTGCTGTGTAGCAATGGCTTTTTATTACTCCCCAATAACATACAATTCTAGCAGCAAACCACAGTCCAGCAGAATAAATGTAAGCCTCGGTAACGACATCCTGGAAAATATTAGGAACACGCGTTTACACTGAAAGGCTAAGTTCTGTATTAACAAAGGAAATGATGAAGAGGAGGCGTCAGCGCCACAGAAGGCAATGCCAAACTCCTCTGAGAAAACTACAGTTTTAGCACATTCACAAAGCTTCGCCTCACCACAGGAAGAGCAGGTGGATCCTTTTGTTATATTGTAGCACACCCTCTAATTAAATATAAAAAAAAAACAACAGATCACATCTGTGAATTTTACCTCCCTGCTGGCCTCCTACCTCCCTGTCCGGTGACATCAGCGGCTCCTCCTCCTCTTCCCTCCTGGACTTTCAGGTACCTTGGTGCTGGAAATATGCTGCTGGTGGGTCTCAGAGACCTGAATGGTGACCTATAGCTCCCTCCAGTGGCAGATTCGCCAGCAGGTTTCTGATCTCTGAGGGACGTGTGTGGATGGTGGGAGGAGAGGAGGAAGCCCACACAGAGAGGAGAGAGGAGGCTTTGTAGCTGCAGGCTAATGCAATGATTTATTGACCCTGAGCTCCTCTATTCTTTCGCAACTGGGTTTGAAATACAACACTGTACCTGAGGGGCCATGTGTGTTCCATTCCTCTCTCCCTTTATCATTCTTTCTTTCTATCTTCCTCTTTTTGCCTCCCTCCCATTCAGACTTTTAGTATTTCTGACTCTAATAGCCCTTGACGTGACATGCCGCAGGTGGGCGTTATGGACTGTGCAGCCTCAGGTGCCCATCTCTGCTGTTTCTGTAGCTGTTCTCATGAGATAAAGCAGGACGCAAGTTGGAATTTCTCACTACAAAAAAGGGAATATTTTCAGTCTTTTTAGGATACTGACGGTTAATGCCAGCTGGAAAAAGTCAAGCATAGAAGTGGCTTAATGAGCTTCATCTCTGCTCTCAGAAAAAAACACTGCTGCTTGTTTCTACTAGTTCAAAAAAAAAAACATCAAAGCAGATGGTGTGAGAATAGACCACAGTTACAGAAGACAATTATTTGATTTTTTTTTTTATTTCAGTGTGAATAAGAAGAGATTTCCTTTGGGAAACATTCAAAATCGAACCATAAAACGCTTAAAATGTCCCCTTAAGGCTTATGGATAACACTGGTAAATGGTGTCGCTGTGGAAGTGATTGTTTTTAACGCGTGCACACACACACACACACACACACACACACACACACACACACACACACACACACACACACACACACACACACACACACACACACACACACACACACACACGCGAAAATCCAAATTAGCTGCACAAACTGTAACATATATTTTTTTCTTAAGTTTTCCTTTTAATGATTATTTTTTTAAACGATAAACAACCAGATTGATGTTATTGTTTGATAAATAATCAAAACATTTGATGGGAGGAAACACCTTGCAGCACTGAGGCTGTTTTGTGTCTGCAGCTTTGTCGGCGTAGCGACAGGTCTGTCCTGACTAAAAGGGCATGTTGAGTTCAGAGTTCATCCAGTGTTCACTGCCAGCTGAAAGAAACGACTCGCATGTTTCTGCTGGGCGGATCTGTTTCAGAGGATGGGGGGGGGGTGTCAGTGGAAAATAATGGCTTCAGTTCTTAATGAAATCAGAGACATTTTTTGGAGGAGCAGCTATCCACGACACAATCTGGGGGTTCTTTAATATTTAAAAAACCTTTTTATGGCAGAAATCTTATTTTGAAAATTTATTTCGTGATTGAGAGGTTTGTTGGAAAAAGAACAGAGTAGAAAATGTATTGTCTTTGATGTTTGATTGCGTCTCTCTTTATGTGAGTCTACTGTACACAATAGAGACTTTGTGACTTGGAGAATGTATGAGCCGTGGTAATCGACCGCCTGCCTTCGCTGCACTGCCTTCTCTAACCAGTGAGTGAGTGAGTGTGAAGTCGATGGCTGCTTTTACTCGCAGGAGGAGCCTGCGCCGTTTGATTAGATGCGGTGGCCTGTTGTCTTCGGCGGGCTGGGTGACACCATATTTGTAATGGCTGAAAGGAACAGATGGAGCCTCCTTTGTTAGCCAGGGTGTCTGCATGGTAATGTGAACTGAGTTTCACCCGCCGACCGCACCGGTGACCTGACCGCGCCTGTAGCCTCATACACCCCAACTCCCTCTGCCTCGCTCGTAGCAGCCGCTCTGTGGGGACTAGCTCCCATTTTAAGGAATTTCCATTCCACCATCATTCCAGTACATTATGCATACATAAACAAATACAGGCACAAATTTCTCCCTCTGGCGTGAAAACGCTCTACAACGCACGTGCTCGCCCTCACGCAGACACAAATAGACCCCGGGAGACAGCTGGAGATGTGGGGCTTTTAGCCCCGTCATGCTGTTTGCAGGTCAAGTGTACGAAGTTGAAATGGCCTGTTTGTTTTTCTTTGATTGGGGAGCTCTGCTGGGCGCTCGCGGATGTTTGCTGCTGCAGCGGTGACAGAGCACTGCAGGAGGAGCTTTGTTCCAGGAGTCATGCAGGAAAAAAAAAAGATGGTTTTGATATGATACAAGTGCCTTGAGTGTGATGCACCATTTATTTGTATTACTCAGGTGTGGCTGTTTAAAAATAAATGATCTTAAAACTCTTGTTTTCAGGCCCTTTTGAGCTAAAAATAATCTGAATTAGATTGCTGTTTAAACCCTAAACATTTAGTTTACACATTTATTAAAGGTCTGCAACACTTTTAGCTATTTATGTTAATGTTTGCAGATTTATTTTGTGTAATTTAAAAAAATGTATATTTCTTTAACGTGCATGGAAACACAAACTGTCCAATCAGGATGCAAATTTTCAAAAGTTTCAAGGTTAACGTTGGAGAAATTGGACAAAGAAAATCCTGTTCTTTCAGGACAAATGCTAGAACTAGAAGCCAATTATTCACATTCACTTAAATATTTAAGATTTCGTTTTCTCTCTGTGGACTGGTTGATTAATAAAGTAATACTTTCAGCTCCAAAGGAACGTTTGTCCACGTGTACCAGCCAAGAATGGGACTCCTGTCAGCGATGGCTTTGCTGGTCCAATTTCCTAAACCAATTACTGGCGTCAGTATGCAGTTGGACAACCAATTTGAAGTTATGTCTCACTGTTGCCTATTCCTCATTTGAATATGAGGGGCCAATGCACAGTAACAACATTATTACACAGTGCCTGTAAATAGAATATTAAATCTAAATTCTGTCATTTTGGCTAAAGCTTGGAAAAGCCATTTAAGGTGGCATGTGTTTAAGGTGGCGTGTGTGTGTGCGCCTGGGCCCGTTGGCTGGTAATGCTGGGAGAGAGAAAAAAACCAACAAAGTACGCCAGCTGACAAACTAAAACTCTATTAGAGGTTTAATCTCCAGTGTTTAATTTGCCAACTGCTGTTTGTGTTTGAAGTCTGATTGTGGAGGAGGAGAAAGTTCACCTCCTTTCTGATTTCACTTCCAACCACGTTTTTGTGTCTGTTTTTTTGAGATAATTATTATTTTATTATTTTCTTGCTCGTGCCCACTTACTGAATTTTTGACATTTGACCTTTTGTTTGGTCAACCTGTGACCCATCTGCAGTCTGTTCAGAGATGTGTGAAGGATTGTCCCGACTGTCACGGGACGCTCATAAATTGCAAAGTTTCCTTCCACCTGCTGGTAGTCGTTTATCGCGCGTGATTGTCACAATTTCTGCCTGGAGATTCATTCCTCGCCGTGCTCATTGGTGTATGGATCTTGTGACATTTGGATAGCGGCTGCTCGTTTGCAGGCAAGCGAGGAATATGTTAATGACTTCCACTCTCTCCTTCGTTCTCCTTCCCTCCCTGACTTGGGCTGCTATCTGTGTGCTTTTTTAGAAAGTCGCTCGCACATTACGAGGCAGGCGCTGGATCTGTGGATTGCTGCGACTGCTCGCCAGCAGGGTTCAAAAGTTCACCCTATTCCCCCAGGGCTACTGTGCTGCTGCAGATGCTGATAGTCTTTTCTTTCTGCCTCTCTCCTGGCTGCCTTTCTTTTCCTCTCTCCCTCGCTGTTTACACTATTAATCTTGTACACTCTCTCTCACACACTCACTCACTCGACCTGGCAAGAAGAGAGCGGCTTGAAGGGGGGATTTGGACGTATTTAACCGAAGGGCATCCATCACTCTCATCTTCGACTTCACCCCCAGCCTAAAGCCACACCGTGGAGGTTTTTTTTTCTGCTTCCTCCTGGTTTGATGCAGCTCTCTGCTCATTTGCTTTGTTTTATTGTTGCTCTGCATATAATTACATCCCTGCTCAGCCTCTGGTGCAGCAGCGTGTTGAAACCCAGGGAAAACAGGCGAAGGTAAATGTGCAGCCGTCCATCTGTAAGGGAGCACATAGGCAGAATGCAAAGTGGGAAGCTGGGGCAGGGTTGCTTCTAATCTCCCCCAGAGCTGTCCATGTCACAGACAAATAGCAAAACTATCAGTTGCAGCGGGTTCACCCAGAGGTTAGCGTTCCCAGGTACCTCCTGCATTCACTCCCTCTCTTTCTCTTCCTTCCTTGCAAATGAGAATTTGATTTTGCCCTCCACTGGAATCCATTTCTGGAGATGAATGAAGTTTCAATGCCAAGCCCAGGTGGCCCTGCTGATTTCTTAGGGAAATAAATGGAGATGGGAGAGATGTTTTGGCCCATACACAGACAGTGACATGGTGGCTTCCAACGCCTCTGGGATGCCTGCCTTTAATTGTTGCTGTAATATAGCACTTTAAGGTCATTAACACACCCTCGTGGAGTGATTCTGGGATGTTCAGGATGCATCCTTCTTTACACCGGGAATTCCACACGGCAGGGAGACGGGACCGCTCTGTGTGTGCCAAGTGGGACAAGGCTGCTCTGGACTTGTGTGCTGTCAGAAGATCACTTATCCACAGTGGTCATTTTTACCATTGATTTGCAGTGGCCTAACTAGGCTGAAGCCTGTCGACTGGGAGCGCATTTCATTGTAAAGCAACTGCGTTTTCATTTGTAAAATGCACTTAGATAATTAATTTTGGTTTATAAATTCACTGCAACACTAATCAGAAATAAATGGACTCCCTTTGGTGAAATATCACACTTAAAGAAGCGTCATTAGGAAAGGCTTTTCGATCCGTTCAGATTTTTGGGCTCTGGTTCTAAAAGGAAAAACCCACATGATTTTAAAAACTGAAATTAAAAGTGAAGGTTCCTTAAGCCTAAATTATTCTGCTATAAATATTTATTTTTTGTGTTTAATGAATTAATTCGTTAAAAATCCAGCAGTTTTTTATTTGAATTGTTCAGAGATGAGTATTGTCTCATTTCACTGAAACAGAGACGACAAAACTGGCTCTTTTTAAAAAATGATTAACGTTTAATTTTTTAAATAAATACAGGGTATGAAAACTAAAGTTTAAATGTTTATTTATTTATTTTTAATTCCCAAACCAATTAATCATTATTTCATCTTTATTAGTTTTTTCTAAAATATTTGAAAATAATTGTATAAAATCCCCAATTGTTTCTATTTTATTTTCGGTCTGCTTCAATATCAAATTCTTTCATTACATTTATTTCATGGGTATTTTTTTTAAATAATTCAGCATATTTAGTTTTGCTTTCAAACACACTTTTGTTTTTGACACACTTCTTCTTCACACCTTTGTAAAGACAAATGACCTGAAAATCGCTTCACATAACACAAATAAACATCAGTGAATATCTGTTGCACCCTAATATTTAGACATTTTACCATTCGCTGCGGGTGAAGCAGTGTCGTCGTGCTACATGTAACAGCCGAGACAATAAAATAGGAGTGTTTTATTGAGGAGGTCAACAGGTGTGAGATCTTATTTTGATTACTCTTAATTCTGTTTGAGCAAAAATATGTGCAGCACTTTAAATGTGAGAATGGAAGGTATTTATTTATTTAAATGTATTTTCTGAGTGTTTTACGTGTTCCTCCAGGCTCTATTCCATTTTTAAAACACAGGCACCTGTGTGGGCCCAAACGCCTCTGTTGCTGGTATTTATATTCTTACTACTGTGTGGTTTTTTTTGTTTCTGTCAGTGAAGCAGCTGAAAACCATCCCCAGCGATTAGAGGATCATTGTATCTGCAGTTAAGCATTTGAATAGTGGTAGTAAATCTAGAAAAGGGAAATTCAGGGTCGCTGTAGACGCTGCTTATGGCTGCCCAGGGGGAAACCCATGTCACATTGTAAATTTAGCCCCTTAGTGTCTTTAAAGAGGCCGGTCTGCGATGTTCGAACGCAGGAATAGAGCAAACCGGAGCCAACAATGACTTAACATCTGTTCCTCTGAGGAAAAAATAAAATATGTAGTTTTTCTTCAGAACTGTATCAAAATTAACCAACCAAGTCACACACTTTTCCTTTAGATTTTACTGAAGCATCTTCCTGATTTTAAAGAGTCATGTAAGCGTGATAAAATCCTTTCTGTTTAATGAAAGTTTAATTTTGTTCAGTAAAAGGCTTCTTCACTCACCCGGAGTGAGTCTGATCTGTTGTTCAAATCAGACCGACATCAGTGATCTTAAAAGAAAACAAAAATCCCAAATCCTTCTGCATAAATTCCCGGTGCCATCAAACATCATTAGATGTGACACAGTCATCACGCAGGCTGATATAATGCACTGCATGTTTTCTTTGGTTCAAACTCATGCATTAGGAGTTTCTAAACATGGTTTATGTATCGATGACTGAAGTCCTAATCAAATCAGGGGGAGGGAAGGAGGGCCGAGGAGACATTCTGCCCTTAACCTCAGTGCCTCTCAGTCTCTCCTCCTTTCTGACGGACGCCTCGCTGGAGGGACGCGCAGCAGAGGCCTCCCACTGTAATGAGGAAAAATGTATCAATTTAGCCTGGCCTGCGCGCAGATTGAGCGCTGGGTGGGTGAAGGTGCACTGAGTGAATCCTTTTTTCCTAATCAAGGACAGTATCGAAGAGGATTGCGGTCTCGTTCTCCTCGTCTGTAGAATCAGCAGCATTCCTCCCTGCAGCCCCCTCAGGGCCGGGAGCCTCTCTGTGCCTTCTGTTTCACCTCATCAGCAGAGTTCGCACAGGGGTCAGGTCCTGCCCCCTGATGCTGCATTCAATGCAATACCTCTCGCATTGAGAGGCGCTGTGAAAGCTTCCGCACTCAAGGACTGAGCAAAGGAGAAAGAAAACGTATGATAACTTTCTGATCCTGTGCAATGAAGGGTCATATCTGGACACGGCAATAATCAGCACAGTTCTCGCTGATGTTTTACCAGTAACTAACAAATAATGGCATCGAAAACCAGTTCTGAAGCGATTTAGACTAAAAGTTAAATTCTAGTGTTAAAATTTCTGTCGACATGATGTGTGATGTGAGATCTAATTTTTATTCTTAGCCTTAGCCCAAATACAGCTATAGATTTTATTTTCTTATTTATCTAGGTAAATCATTCTCATTTGCATGGGAGACCTGGCCACGAGGGCAGCTGGACACAAAACAAAAAGAAAATATCCAAACAGAATAACACAGACGGCTTTCGTCGGTGTGAATTTATGTTTGTGTCTAACAAAATAAGCTTTTGTACTATCAGTATTGGCTTGAGATCAAGATATTTTTGACCTTTTTATAAACCGTTATTACAAAATTTAATTTCTTAGAAATTAAACATAATTAACAAATAGAGTAGATTGATGTAAACATCTGTGATATCAGAGCAACAGTGCAGCGTTCATGGAGGAGAAATGAAAAAGGATAAAAGTGTAGAAACCGGCAGCAGTTAAGCTGTCAGCTCTGATGATGAATGCTACTGATGAAATAGTGATGCAGAAGTTTGGTGTGTTGTAGGACGGATATCCAGGGCATAAAGCTAAGAATACTTGAGGTTACGCTGTCCTTGATTTTTATTTTCACGTCTGAGTTTGTATCCATCACACACAGCAGGTACGGCTTGAATATAAAACATCAGAACATCTTTGGCACTTTAGATGTGTTTGTGTATGAAACTGAGCAGCATCGTTCTTACTTTTCTTAACGAGTTTCTGTTTCTCTGCGTGGATCTGGACTCTTGAGTGCAGCGGGTCATCCTGAATCCTCGTGTTTTCCTGCTGCGGCTGAATCCCGCCTGTGCTTCTGCCGTCTTACTGTCTTACAAACAAGATGCCAGTAGAACATCAACATCTTCAGCCCATTTTTTGTGTTTTCACACCATCTTCGTTGCGTTATGACCATCGTCGGATCTGATGCATTACACCAGTCCTCCCACTCCACCATTTTCCTTCATTTTGATTCACACTCTTTCCAGCCTTTGATTGACTTTCAGCCGAACTAAAGTGGATTTTAATGAGAGAATATATTAACTCCCTCTGGTCATGCTAACATAAATCAGCTTCTTCTTGCCGGATCAACTGCTGAGCTCAGAACACCATGCTGAGGGAGTGTGAATAACCAAATGAGAGATTGCGGTTGTGGCAAACTGCTGGCAGCTCAGATGCATCGTTGTGTGTCCCCTCAGAGTTTAACACAAGTTCAGAACTCATCGCTCGTCGTCACACAGGTCAGCTCCACTTATGGAAATGCTCCGCTGTCAGAATCAATTAAACACATATTTCCAGTCAATTTCTATTGATTATTTCCCCCCATTTGGAAATTGGGTGACTCGAATCTTTTCTCGCTGATGACCGCTGAGAGCCGTTAGATTCAGTTAGCGAGGCCCGTAGCAACTCCTCACCTTGATTTACGAAAGGCGGGATGCGACTCTAACGCGGCATCTATCTGCTTCTCTTTGTTGGTAATTGCACTCAGCTAAATAGGTTATGCTGAAATATCAATAAATTGCCATCAAATTAATGTCAATATCAAAGCTGTGGATGGTGCTAATTAAAACGCAAAAGGGATGAAAATGAAGTCGTGGCATTGCTCTGAATAATTGATAATGCAATTTATGATTTTTATGAAAGAGTGCCGTCTGTCTGCGGTTTTGATGAGGCCTAATTAGATGCATTAATGCGCCTCTCTGTGTCTGTACTCAAACTCAAAACTCAAACACCATGATGGTTTTGGGCCTTTTTAATGCGCTAAATTACACATTTTCAAATAACAATGCCTCTAAATATCCACTTACGGTTGCATTGGTCCCAGAGAGGTGTTAGTGTGTGATTTTCATCAGAGGAGGACTTGTTAAATCCGCACCAATCAGGTCCGGCTTTTGTTTAGGGTGGAAGCAGCACCAACCAGAGGTGTTTTTAGGTTGTGCTGCTACCGTGTGGAAGACTCAAGAACTAGTGTGTGTGTGTGTGTGTGTGTGTGTGTGTTTGCAGCCATTATCTTTACATTTCATACAAAAGGACGAACGCGTGAGGTCAGGTCACCTGGCGATGAAGCTTTAAGCACGCCTAAATGTGTAATGTTTATTGACTCGCGCAGTTCAGAGTGAACCTGTGTTGATTTTTTTAGCTCCTCATTTATTATCTGAGCTCGACCTTTGAGATAAATGAAGAGCGAAGGGAAGCAGACAGATGAGGGGATTAGAAGTGAGCCGCAACAGGGAAGTAAGGCCGACAAGAGGAAGAAAAAAACACCAGCAGGCTGCCAGCGGATAAATGAGGTGGAGGAGCGTAACGATCGCTGTTTGTTATGATGTACCGAATCAGGTTCTCTTTGACAAAACAGTCCTTAGCACCTCTGTATTTATGGTGTCACCGCTCAGTCCATCCACAAAGGCGAGCCGATGATATGTGAGAGTGTTAGTGCTGTGAGAGCTGCTCTGGAGTGACCCCCTCATCTGTCAGAACTACAAACCCAAAGTCTGCCAGGTGGGATTTAAATCTCCTAAATGTTCACTACTCTCTGCTTTCCTTTGCTTTATTAAAGCTTTTCAGATTAAATTCAGACAACAAGTGTGATCAAACAAACTTTAAAGAGGGATTTCCCCCTAATTGTTTGTTGTGATTTTTATGAATGAGTCACAGGTTCCCGTTAGTCCAAAGTTGGGGGAATGCTCTTTGTTTAAGGATCCAGTTGTGGTTTGACATGTTTGGCTTTTCACAGCAGTTAAACAGACCCTTTCTGAGGGGGATGGACTCCAGGCATTCCCCTTGTCATCTGTTGTCTGAATAGGGGTGTCATGCTGACTTATGTAAATGGTGTTTAAAGTGTTCCTGTGCTTCGGACTAAAAAGGAACCTCTTGCTGTTCCTCTGCGTTTTCCCTGCTGCTGACTAATGAATTAGGAGGAAGCTGAGCTTTGTTTCTGACGCGTAGAAAATCCAGGTACTCCTGTTAAAGCACACCATGGAAGATGGCCCTTAAAGCCATCAAGGAATCATGTTCCCTCTGATGTCTACAGGCTGGAAAATGGACCCAACAGTCAGATATTTAGTCAGAACAGGGTTAGAAAGTAACATGCGTGTCACATCCTCACTCACACACACACGTGTGTGTTGTGCCTTACACACTGCACTAATTACCTCTTGAGTTTGTCCTCTCATGTTTGCCGTCGTCGGATCCCCACAGGAAGGTAGCTCTTATTAGATCGTTATGCGAGCAGATGAATGGACTGCAGCGCCCAGTGGCACTGTAAATGTATTGATCCGGGTTTCTTCAAGCCTGCCGGGGATGTATTTGATCCAAAGGGGTTGGAGAATTTATATTCTGATGCGTTTACGTGTGTTGCCTTAGGAGGAGAGAAGGTTTAAGTGCAGCTTATTTGGCGTCAGCGCTGAAACAGTTTATTGATAAATGAATTAGCTGTCTGATTGAAGCAGTTTTACTAACAAAATTGTTCTTAAAGCTAATTTATCAGAAGCAATTTAGAAACTCTGATTTGATTAAAGCTCATAAGTTTTTTTTGTTGTTGTTTTAATTGTTTCATTTGATTATAAATGGATTTTCTTTGAGTATTGAAACTGACCGATTTGTTCTTTCTAACAGATTTTGACGACATCCCCTTAGTGGCAGCACAGGACCTGACTAATGTCTTGAAGCAGGGCCACCTGGAAAAAAAACGAAAAGGTATAACAGCGTTTGTCGTGTTGCTTTGCCCACACATGATTTCTTTTAATGCCCTTGTTTCTGATCACCCTCGTCTGTATTTGCTTCAGATCACAGCTTCTTTGGCTCAGAGTGGCAAAAGAGATGGTGTGTCCTGAACAATTCAATATTTTACTACTTTGGAAGTGAAAAAGGTTTGTTAGTGATGCAGAAACATATGTGCTACAAAAGCAGGACCAGAGTGATTCGTGTCCTTTTCCCTGTAGATAAACAGCAGAAAGGCTCCTTCCTCATCAGCGACTATAACGTTCGACTGGCGAACAACCTGAGAAAAGATTCCAAGAGAAACGCCTGTTTTGAGTTCACGGCTCCAGGTCGGCGCGCCTTCCAGGTCTGATGACTAATCGTAAATGACCTGTGAAAAATAAAAATCAGATTAAATGTGTGATTTAAAAGATTAGATAAAATAAGAAAAATATTGAACATTAGAATGTAAATTATCTAAATATTAGTATTTGAAATTAAAAATATTAAACTGCATTATAAAAATTCTTGAGATCATTTAGTTATGGATCTGATGTTTGAGGCCTTTTATTGTTAAAAAATAATTTAAAGAGAAGTTAAATTCATTTCAGCACAGTTACAATATAAAAGCAGGTAGATGAATCTAAGAGGAATGATATAATACCCCCACCTACACACACACACACACACACACACACACACACACACACACACACACACACACACACACACACACACACACACACACACACACACACACACACACACACACACACGCACACACTTCCTTTACCACAAAAGAATGGAGTGTATTCTCTTTTAATGATGCTCCTATCATAGCTACCACTTCTTCACAGAGACCTGCTTTTTAAAATGTTTCTTTAATTTAGTTTAGTTTTTATTTTTATAATGCACATTTTAAATGGCTGAAAGGCTAATCCTGCAACACTAGCATGAAAATAAACACACACAAAATTTTTATTTATTGACTTTAATTAATCGTCTACCAAAATGTTGTATAATTTCAGTTCAGTTGAGTTTCAGTCACAATCAAATCTATTGATTAATAGTCACGTGACTGATTTTTATAATCATCTTATAGATGTATTTAGATGTGTTGAAAATTAAACTTCTGACTTACCATTTACTGAAAATAGTTATTTACTCATTTTTATGCGTCTAGCAGCGAAGTAACTTTACGTCTTTTAATGAGACGTTTGTCAGGACAATTGAAATTTTGTTGTTTTTGTGAGACAGAATAAAAAATCAATCTGACTGAGTAAATAATCACAATAAACAAACAAATAAATAGGGCAGTTTTATTCATTTTTATCTCATTTTGAGGCTCTGTTGTCAGTCAACCTTTAATTAAATGATAATTGTAAACGCTTACTTAAATCATCAAACATTACTGTTTCTGCTACGATGTGGAAATGCCTAAAAATGTTGGAGACAGATTGTCATTGTTCTTTATGGCAACTTAAAAAGAGAAATGTTCACATTTATTGTCTTTTTATTGTACTAATATTTAGAGATCAGAACAAAATCACCTTTCGATGCGACTCAATGGCACACTTATTACTTTTGTCCGCCCTGCAGTTCACAGCCAGCAGCCCTCAAGAGGCCCGAGAATGGGTGGACCAAATCAATTTTGTCCTCAGAGGTAAGAAGCCGACTCTTTGTGTTGTTTCTCTTTCCTAAAGCATCCTGATTTATTTTTTGGATGTATTAAATTTAAAAATGTGATTGACTAGACTTTTTAAAAAGTAGATTGGAATAAAAAAAGAAGAAATTTTAAACCTAAGATGGGTTTTAGTTCATTTTTACAGTTTTTTTAATGCTGCAAAAAAGGGTCAAAAGTTCACTCAATCTCTTTATCATCTTTAACTGAAAAGCACCCAATTTGTCACAAACTCCATGCCCGAACACAAGAATCTCCCCATTTAACAAGTTACCCACCCTGTGATGTGCACCAGCATGTCGCCCAAGTTTTCCTCCACCTCCTCCTCCTCTTCCTCCTCCTCCCAGAACCTCCTACTGAATTCCAGCTTACAGGAAATTGATTGGTAGATGTTCTGGTTATCCTCCAGTGACATTGATTTCTGCTTGGCTGCTGCAGCATGGTGGAGGACCTGATACCCCATGTTGCAGCGGCCAGTCGCTTGCAATCAGACAGCTCCTCCATCTGTGCGAGCACTCGCGTCTTGTCTCCTCTAAAATGGGCTCGGGCCGGGCCACGGCGTTGCGGGAAGAAAGGGACACTCTGCAGTTTGTTTTACATCCTCCAAGCTCCGTTTTTGCTCCGAAAGCCACCACCTCACAGCACCACCACAAAGTGAATGAATGATTAAGACACACACGTTTGCATTACCTAAAAAAAAACATATTTCAATTCAGACATTTTTATGAATTGCATGAAAACATGCTATAAAATATTGTTTTATAGTTAAAAACTATTAAAAAAGATTAATATTTCAGATTTATATTTAGGATTTATATCAGCAAAACACAGATCTGTCTCCTGGCTTCTCTTTACCGTGTTTATACATCTCATTTACTGTTTCTGGCTTAAATAGCAGGTTTTGTTGTTTGTTTTGCAGCGAGGACCATCTAAATGTTCTTCCTTGTTTGTTAATTCTCTTTAACGCACGTCTGTCTTTTGTTCTCGCACCACGAATTTTTGTTTCTGCATTTCTCTTAGATCTCAGCTCCAGTGTCATCCCTGTGGATGAGGATGAGGAGGAGGAAACCTATGATGACATCGAGGGATTGGTCAATTCTCCCCCATCACGGTTACCCAAAGCCCCTCTGATAATCAGACCAGGAGGAGGACAGCTGGATGAAGCTGAGGAAGATGGGGAGGATATCTACGAGGCACTGCCAGGTATGAGGAGGTGGACACCTCCCATGCAGTCTCGTGAAACCGTTACAAACATCTGCTGCAGAGTCACTCAGGAGTCAGGACAGGAGAAAGACCTGAAATCTGGTTTTGCTCCTCTCTGAGCGCTCGTGTGGTTGAGCCGGGTGGTTTGGAAATGCTCTGTCATACGACATCCAATTAGCTAATGTTGCCTGGCAACAAATAGTCCACAGCTCAATCCACTAAGACAAATTTTGACCAAAATCGCCTAGCAACAGCAGTTTCACTGAAAGGAAGTAAAAACTGCATCCTTCAAGGCTTAAAATAGTACTGGATATCTTGATGTCACGTGTTTAATACAGATTAGTTTGACTGACGAGACCCTGACTTCCTTCTGAGTGAGGGAGGGCGGGGCAGGGGTGGTTTGGCGTGTCAGGGCAGCTACAAGATCCCAAGAAGGACAAAAGAGGCGATCTGATCTTTTCAGGGCCATCGTCCATCACTGTTCCTATTAAATAAGATACATCAAGATTTTGTTTCACTCCGTGAGTACATTACCTTTGCCAAAATCGCTGGTGAAAGGGAAATCAGTCTTCAAACTGTCATGTCCGCCGTTCAAAGCCATCTGGGAAGAGGTACAGACCCTGACCACAGATGGCATATCGAATGACGAGCTCTTTCGTTCACTTTCTCACCCCGTCGTTTATCAATCATACTGAACCTCTCTGTGCTCACCAACAGCTTTTACACAGTGATTAGAGCCTCTTAAATTATTAATGTTTCCACTAATCAGGACTATAGGAGAGCAAGAAAGCTGTTAGTGGTTTCCGGTTAAGGATTATTATCAAAAATAAATAATTTTTGTTAATTTTCAAGCACACTTGTATTTAAAGTTCCACCACGGGAGTTAATTTTCTTGAAGTTGTTAACATTGAACATCTAGAAATGTTAATATTTTGTGAAATGGCGTCCTTTACGGCAGCATCAGTTTTTAGCTGATGAGAGCCATCAGTTCTTCGGAGCAGCGTGGCTCGGCTGCAGGCAGATTGCGAGGCGATGGTGGCATTGACTCTGGTGCTGATGACTGATTTTATTGACTGGAAAATTAAATCACTTTGATATCGAAACCATCGGCCCATAGCAGCGGCTCCTCAGTGGAATGATGCTTCTCTTTACAGGAGATGAGGAGAACTGAACAAATGTTTAGAGCCACAACAAACAAAAAGAACATCGCTTCTTTTCTGCTTTAGTAACGAGCGCTTTTGATCAGGAAAGTTATGTTTGTGGAGGAAGGACTAGCTACACCATGACTTTCCAACATGAGCAGGAATGTTCGTGCTTATGTGAGTGCGTTTGTGTGCATGCTTGCATGTGTGTGTGTGTGTGTGTGTGTGTGAGATCTTTGCTGCTCTTCCTGGAAGGCAAGGCACAGGTTGTGCTGGAAGGTGGATTGTGTTGCTGGGTTGTGGCATTGCTGTCAGCCTGCTTGTGTTCAGGATGGATGTGGGAGACGGGGGCAGGCGTATCACTGTGTCACCTAACAGACCACCGACTGCCACGACCCGGACTCGGTGACACGTCCGCCTCTGCTCGACTTAAATCTTTAACTTTGCTCTGATCTGATGATCTGAACCATTTGGCTCTAATCGAGGAGTTCTGACTTATTGGAGAAAAATTCAGTCGTAGAAATGAATCTAAGTCTTGCTGAATTTTATTATTCTTTTGTCTTTCCATTGGGCCAGTCAGAATGACTCCAGAAAGTCGTGATCATATCTGCATAATGATCAGTATTGTTTTTATTGTATTGATATGTCTGGATGAAGCTAAAAGAAATGTCATATCTCCCATCATCTGATCCCTCTGATGTTGGGACTGTTTGCTGCAGCAGAAATGATTTTATTTATTTATTTATTTTTAACAAATGAACACATTTTCTTCTGAATCAAGGTTTAAGAAACACATCTAAACCAATATCCCTTGGATGTGTATTTTGGCAAATGTTTGGAGACACAAAACTGAATAAAAAATATGGAGATTTTGAGGTGGATTCTCATTAAATTGGTGCCTAATGGCCCTAATTACCCTTGCCTGCTGGTAGTGGTCGGAGTGTTCGCCAGGGCAGCTGTGTGTGTGTGTGTGTGTGTGTGTGTGTGTGTGTGTGTGTGTGTGTGTGTGTTTGTGAATGGGTGAATGACTAATTGTGTTGTGAAGCACTTTGGGGGGGTTGTAGAACCCTAAGAAGGCACTATATGAATACAGGACATTTACTGTTTTACTTTGGGAAACAAGTGAGATTTAATTAAGGACAGTTGCAGATGGGAGCTAACGTTTGTCAACAAAATGTTCAATCATTTTCTAAATTTCAGCAAGGCCCTGAGACTCGTGCAAGGAAGTTATTAACTCCATTCAGTGTTTCGGAACATTTGGAAATTTTCGTGTGAAAGCTGTTTTATCTCCAACATTAGCCCAGGGTGATGCTGACTTTGGCTAAGCGTGCTCTCAAGCTAACATAAAAATCAACTGTTAAATTTGATCTTAAAATAATTAAAACTGTTTATTTTAATGCTGATCTCCTCCCCCACCCCCAAATAGTTTATTAATAATGTTTTAAATGACCAAATGTTAGGTTTTGTTTCCTTTTCATCCTTTTCTTTTGTTTGTCCAGAGGAGGAGGATTCGGTACAAGCTGATGATGGCACTGAGAACAAATCAGGTCAGAACCTGTTCCCTGGTGGAGCTGTGCCATCGGTATTTCTATCTGAATGTGTTTTCTTTTCTCTCCGTTCAGCGTGGTCATCAGAGTACGCTAACTACTACCAGGGTTTATGGGACTGCCCGGCCGATGAGCCAGATGAGCTGGACTTTAAGAGAGGAGATCTCATCTACATCATTAGCAAGGTCAGCTAAGTCAATCCAGGAGGTTATTTAAACTTGTCTTCTATTCCTGTAGTTTCTAGAACTACTTTGTTAGATCAGGTTACTTTTCATTTCTAATGGAAGTAAATTTCTGAGCAGGAACGTGACTTGTTGCTATGTTTCTATGAGCAGCTGTAGTGGTTTCAAATGAGAGGCAGATGTGTAAAAAGCCTAATTATTTAAGGGTTAAACAACATCAGCCTCAGTAATGCCCCCCCATCCTCGTTTAATTTCTGAACCTGCTGATACCTCCAACATCTAAATTCCTCCGTTAGCGTGCACTTGGATCTCAACGCAGCGGAGAAGCACCAGCAGCTGTATTGTCTGCTCCCGGGCCGCTCGGGTGAGGCGCCATTCGGATGCTGCGTAATGGAGCTGTTGTTCATTATGGAGCCTCTATCACAGGGGTTAATTGAGTAGGCAGCCATGCAAGGCTCTTCCTTTCTGTTTGATGTAAACTGCAGGTGAAAGCCATCCTGCATCTCAGCTCTTTTCCCTCAATCTGTTTCCTCGTGTTTTATGGCCGTCTTGTCGTAACATGCAGAGTATCTACCAGTGAAAAGACATCCTACTGGAAATCAATGACTTGTAATTCGGGCACTTCTACTCTGGGACTTGTTCCCAGATTGTTGCTATTGGTCGATTTCAAATTGAATCATCATGTTCTGTGTTTAGCCCAAATTATCTGAAGAAGACAGGCAGGAAGAAGGAAGGATCTTATTTTCTCCTAATTACGAGTTAGAGATTTGGAGATTGTGCGTTCAGCTTCAACAATTTCTCAACTTTGATCGTTGAAATATTAATTATTTGAAGCATTTTCTTTACAGGTGTTTGCGTCATGGCGGTAGATGTTTCAGGTCTAAATGGCTAAACGGCATCGGCTTTAATGAACGTGATTGTCGTGTTTATACCAACATGTTAAGCCCAGGTGAAATGTACTCATCACAGAAGATGGAGGTTTAATTGAGCTCCTCTTGGCAGAATCTGATTAATGAGAAGCCAGCCTTCTCCATCTGTGTGTGCTGGTTGATAGGGCGAAATTTTCAAAACGGCCACCTTCATTTTTCACATATTGATGACAAAAGCGGCGTACTGGAAGGTAACAAAGAGGGGCTGACTTTTCTCTGCAGCCTTGGCCCTGCTGGTGGATTATATTTCACTGTTTAGATCAGATTACTGCCTCACTTAAGACCTTCAAAACAAACAGTCCAGGTAGGAGCTGTTAGTTTTGTTTCTGGGAATTTTAACAATGCAGATTATTCTTGTTTTGTCGGGCTCCAAAGATAAAGCCCTAACGCAGTGACGGACCAGGAAAGCAGTCTGATTATCTTCTAATGGACGTTAAGCGAGGGTCAGGTTGTAAATTATTTAGATGGGATCTGCGGACGGCCTCCGAATGTTTGGCTTTCTCCAACGACACGACTCAACCCGTGTCCCATTTTGCGTCCTAATAGCGTCACCATTGCCCCAGTGAATGGCATTATTTGGATTATAGCCTGTTTATTTTAATGAGCCCTTGGGGAGGACTCCCCCGTGTCGACGCGCAGACCCCGCCACTGTTCCGTTTTACGGGGGGACTCCTCGAGAACCCTGACCTCGATGAGTGAAATACGGGCCCTTGGCTAGAACTCAACGCTGTCGCTTAACTGGGGACCCAGACACATGAAATGGCCGTAATAAAACCAGGGCCCATAAATTCTGTTGGAGGGTGGGAGGCCTGGTTGTCTGTGCTGTTATGTCAACACTGACCATAATTACAAGGTAATAAGGACACGCTCTAAGTGCTAAATCAATGGTGCTAACAAACTGTTATTTTTAAAGCTAGCATGTGATTGACTGCTGAAGTGCAGAATGGGATAGCCACAGGCGTGGTGTCATATGGCTGTGAACTGAGGAGAACATGCCGATTGTATAAAAGGCCCTCATCCATCATTATTGATCCCTCACTTACTGTAAAGTGGGGGCATTTTTTTTTTTTTACTGTATTTGTGTTTTTTTCTCTTGTGTGTTGATGTGTGCGCGCTCATATTCAAGCATCAGCGACAAAGTAAATAAATTAGGAGCCTCACAACTCATACGAATCCCATTAGTTCGAGAGGATTAATCTGGTGGCGTTGCTTCAGCGCCAGTCTCGGCGATGTCTAACACGCTTAACGCGGAGCTCCGTGGTGATGATACATGAGCTGCAAACACCTTAAAATCCATCTTGTGGGCTTTTCCCCACCCCTAGCATTCAATTTTCCTTTCCCTGAAGCACATTGTGACTTTATGCTGACATTTTAATCACTGGATCATTTTTTTCAGCTTCAGCTAAGCTGCATCATAGCAGGATTTAGAACGTGCATCAGATTCATTCGCCGCAGCAGCGGAAACTATTGTTCCCCGTTTCCCGGACTTGTGTGTTTCCCGTGCACTCTGTCGGACCCGTCCAACACCAAAGCAGAAGGTTGTCTTGCATTCTTGCCCTCAAATTTATGTACCCAGAATCAAAAGACATGAGCTCTACAGGTCAGCTGCCACATTCCTGTATTCCCACAGGCACTCATGGGGAACGGCAGGATGGAGTGGGACGAGATTTATGACACAAACCCATCCATGGTCCTTAAAACTCTGGCAAGTGTTGGTGCTGTTTCTCCCTCCTCCTTCTCCCCGCTGCCCTCCTCACTTCCCTTACTCCCTCTTGCGTCCAACCAGATCCTAGAGAGAGGGAGCTGGAACAGCCAATCCGGTGCGGCTCCCAAAGCACAGCGTCACCTCAGCTTGGTCAAAGTTGCTAGAAGAACGTGGACACCACTGACACCTAGTGGTGGTTTCAGGCAGTTGTCCAACGCATTATAGCTGATCTAGAGATATTTTGACTTGATTTAAAGTTGACTTCTCATAAGAAAAGTCGAGTTAAGACATCAGAACTGTATTTTTGTTCAAAGTCTCTGAAATAAAAGCTTCAAACTGAGGGCTTTTATTCGGACTCAGCCTGCTGTCCACAGGTCACACATTCAGCAGAAGAAAAGGAAAAGTGGGCAAATAGTCAGATGGGAAAAGTCAAGCAACAGAGACAAAGAGGGGGGGGGGGGGTCCCATCCATTCTTTTGTGTGAACCCTGTCACACACCAACTTAAAGACCCCTAGCTGCTATTGTGGCCATAGACACCAAGACACTATAGACAGGCAAGACATCCTATTTACCACCCAAAGTAGCAGGGGGTGAGTCTGGGGTCCGGGGTCATGCAGGAGGCAGCGGTCATTCCCCGGTCAACTACAGTAGGTCATTATTCAGCCCAAGCCAATAGCCCAGAACCGCGTCCGAGCAACCCACACCCCCCCGGTCCATTCTGCTTAATTATTATAAATGAGGGGCGGCATAAACAGCCATCATTACAGACACTCAGTGGCATACACAAATCCACTTTAAATTGCTATTAAGTTAAGAAGCTATCTGTAATCCCAGGCGTGCATTAGAAAGAAGCAAGTAGCTTATCTTTTTATTAAATCTCATCGTCCCTGAGATATTTTCAAACGTTCTCATGTTCTGTCATGTTTCCAATTTGAGGCCAATTCACTGATTTAATTAAAAGCCCACTCGGAAAAACGGACACTAAGTAGCCATTCCGGTCTCTGGTTATCATCCACATTTTTCAGGGACTTCAGCTACATTTTAGCCGCGAATCCTCCTTATTAGATGTACTCTCACATTTTTTGTACACCTGGATGTCGAGTGCACCTGTGTAAGCAGCAGCTAACCTGAAGGCAGGTTTAGGGGTCGTGAGTTTGTTCCTGCTCCCAAGTTGTTTCTTTATTATTCTGATGGCATGGTGGAAGGACCGCAGAGAGCCGCAGTGCATCTGGTGAGTCTGTGCAGAGAATCGAAGAGAGCGAAAAGCTGGGATGGGAGCAGAAAGGCTGCTCTAGGAGAAACGGGAAGAGAGGAAAAGATGGAAAGATGGAGGGGGTTGGAAATGTGGAAGGAGGGAGAGATTATAACAACCAGGCGGTGGGTTCAGCGGCAGGGCAATGAGAGACTTCCTGCGCTCCATCACGCCCAAGGCCTGCCTCAGTCAGCTGGTGGCCGAGGAGAGATGCCTCATGTGTCAGGCTTATTAGCACTCCCCCTAGTTTGTATGCATTTGGGATTGTGTGTGTGTGTGTGTGTGTGTTTGCGTTTCAACTGTCGAAGGTGTGTGAGGGAAAGAGAAAAGGAAGAATGTGTTTAGGATGTTATTTTTTTAAAGGGCAGAATTTTCCAAGGCAGAAAACAGATGCAGGAGAGATGTTTTGTTTGAGTGCATAATGGCGGCGGGACGTGACACCTGCTCCACCCGAGCAGCCTCGACTCACCTCCTCGCTTCAGGCTCCGATAGCTGTCAGTCTGTCCTCCGGTCGGCAGCGTGAGCGATGGGCCTATCAGAATGCCACCATTAGCCAGCCCCCCTGAGTGGTAAATAAACGATCACGCCGGTACACTGCAGGTGTTGTCATAGTAACACACTCTCAGTGCCAGCCCCGCCCACCCTCATTCCGAGCGCTCTCAGCGGAGGAGTCACCGGGAGGTCAGCGAGTCAACACGCCGCAGCCGCCTCGACAAGGCGCTGTTCTGCCTGCCCCCCCACCCCCCACCCCCCCCACCCCCTGCTCCCACATGGAGCCGACTGGATGCAGCAAACACACTCGGATCTGATCCATGTCGCTGTTCAGACTTCCTGCTGCTGCTGTCAGACACTTCCCACAACATTTGTTTCTTCCGCCCTAACTGGCTCTTACTGAGACATAAATATGTGTAACAGTGCTGCTAAAAGCTCAAACGTGCCTTTTTATACTCTCACCCCCCACGTTTCTAAACTTCAGTTAGAAGAAAACACAGAGGCTGACACAGAGGAGCTAGCGTAGTTTTTGTCATTTGGATAATTTACTCCGCGCCTTTTGGAATGTCCCTATTACAGCAGGTGTACTCTGGATGAACCCATTTCAAGTACGAGGAAGATGGACTCGGCACGCCTGACAGACTTCCGCCGCCATTGGCACCCTCTCTGTGATGTAGCAGTTGTATTAAAATGGCGGCGCTGATAATCCAAAAGACCTTTCTCAGGGAGAATTTGAGACCGACTGCACAGATGGGCTGCGGAGATAAATAAAACTCTCTGTCACCACGGTTGGTGGAATAGTGCTGCGACGCCCCCAAGGGAGAGAAGAACTGTTTCGCTTCCTTCGTTCTGAAATGCCTTACCCCCCCGTGTCCGTCTGTCTCCCCTCCCTTCCTCTGCTCACGGTCTTCCAAGAGCCGGAGCCAGCTTTCTGGATTTTCCCCTCTTTGGTCTTGTGGGGAGCATAAAAAGACCATTTCTACCTAACTTTTCCTTTCGTTACGAGCTCAGACACGCGATGGATTGTCAGTTTGTCAGAGAGCCAAGTGCACCGAACATCCCAGTCTGAGCTGCTGTTAGTGGGGGAGACGATGAGGCCTGGGTGGACAATCTGCTTATGTGTGTTTGTGCTGTAAAGACTCGTGAGTCTTGTGGTTTATCACCGTCGGAGCGCTTCATCCATCCTCCCTGTCCGGGAACAGCTCATTAGCTGCAGGCCTCATTTCTCTGGCTGCAGAGAGGCGTCGAGCCTCACAGATCATCTAAACCTTTGACACAAAACGTTTCATCATGTCAGCGTGGGTTTGTGCTCCTGCAACTGGGAGCAGGACTACCAAATGTTCACACACCTACACACGCATGTGTGTAAGGTGGTCAGATGAACTGCAGCCATTTTCAATCTGCTGGAGAACAGAGGAGGGATGACAGGAAACGCTTCATCAGAACCAGGATTGGCTAGTTTCTCCTTTGCTGGGATTTTGCCTCCTTTTGGTCTTTGGCCAAATATTGACCCCAACAGACTTAACTCTGGCTCAGCTGTGATCAGACGATCATGTGGTGGTCGATGCGGCTTCAGCTCACGATGAGCTTCCATCTCATAGATGGATATAAAGGAAACTGTCTTAGGAAACGGATCAAATCTGAACAGTTAATTCAAATTCAATTCAATTCAAAAATACTTTATTAATCCCAGAGGGAAATTGATTAATGTTTCATTTAGGAAGTGACATCTCAAATTGTTAAAAATTTTGTTAAATTCTTGTCAAACATTGATTTCACTGTTGCATCTGTTAATGATAAACCAGACAAAGAAGGAGTTAAAAAAGATAAAGTAATTTTAAAAATGGCTTTATTTGCTCTAAATGACATCTGTTTGGTGTGTCTTTTTTTAAATCCACTAAATTCAACCCACATTTTTTTCTTTTCCTAAATATAAATATAATTTAGCTTAATTCCTTTGATTTGCTTCAGTCTGACTCAAACACCTCCTGGTTTGTTTTAATCATTTTAGACAAAAATAGCGAATTAAAACAGAAAAAAAAGAAAGCTCATTTAATATTTCTGTTCGCCCCTGAAGGAACAGTTTTTGCAGTGAAAATTTATGCAACTTTATTTTGTGTTTTTTTTTGTTTGTTTGTTTTTTTGAGGTAACGAAGCATTGTAGGGAAATCTGATTGTTTTTTTTGTCATTTCAGTCACAGTGCAGAGAAGATGTCTCCACTTAATTAGTCCGGGGGAAGGAAGCCAGCTGTGCTTATGGCTTTAGAGCAGTTTAAAAAAGCTGTTTTATTTTAGAAAATTACCATCTTGATTGCCTTGTTTACCGTTTTGTACAATTTTTAATGAAAACCCCCGAAGCTAATGAGCCCAAATGTCTATTAGAATATTGCAAATGGCCGTTGGTGGGATGGGCTCCGGACTCTTCTGGATGTCCTTTGCTTAAATTGACTTTAAGCAACACAAGAACATTTTTGAAGCGACTTAACATTTGACACACGACAGAACTGCGGTTCAGGTCATCTTGTTATCGCATGAAAAATCTGGAGTAAACAACACAATCAAGTCAAATGCAAATGTGGTTTTTATGGTTGAACGTGTTTGTGAAGCTCTCACACAGATTGCATTTTTGGTTTTAGGAGTACAACATCTTCGGCTGGTGGGTCGGCGAACTGGACGGCACCGTCGGTATCGTCCCCAAAGACTTCCTGCAACCCGCCTACATCCTCTGAGCTCCAACAGGTGTGAGACACTCTCTTCTCATGAGCGTTATGGACCATGATTGAGGCCTAACACACAGAAAGTGTCCACCTGGTGCTCATCCTGACTGCCACTAAGGTTGATTCAGTCATTGACCTGCGGTTTAAGGCATCTGCTGGCTGGAAGAAGTACTGCATAAAGCAATCCGAACGGCGCAATGGGCAATCCGTGTGAATAAATATGTGCTCCAAAAGCCTGATTACAGCGTCATTTGTCCTATTTAAGAAAATAATTCCATATGACTGTTAGATAGGCCCAGCTTAAATGGACTCTGAATTATTAATGGATGTTTTTCTGATGTTTCTTTTCCTCTTTGCAGCGCTGCCGCCGCCGACACATCCAGCCATAACTTCACCAGACAACAGAAATGTTTATTTTCCTTCACTTATTATAATGTAAATTTGTAGTATATGTGCTGTTGTTAGTTATTTCTCTACACTATAAACCACTTGTGTTTTGCTGGAACTGATATTTAATTATTCAGATTGATCTTTTTGATGACCGAGCTGTGGAACGGTTTAAAGTTTTCAGTTTTGGTGTCATCTCAAAGGAATTTTTCAGTCATTTTAAAGGATTTCCCCAGTAAAAAAATAATAAAATACAATTTTGTTTATTAATAACCTTTTCTCTTCAGTACCTTTAAGAAGTGAGTGCTGGGCCTGACCCTGGATGCACCATAATTCAGCTGTTACTGCTTGTAAACAACCACAGGTTTACATGTAGAGGAGTGTGTTATGACTGATGTCATGGGTAAAACGGCTATTTCTCTGAACAGACACCTGTCAGGAAGGTGGTCAACCCAAACACTTAAAAATGGATGGAAAAGCCCTTTGAGTTATTTGTGGAGTCACCTCATGATCACAAAATATAAACAAATGTTTATTTACACAGCAAAATGTGATGCAACAAACTGACTAAATACAGATGGAGACATTTATGTTTTGAACTTTTTCAGGTTCCTTCCTTTTTATAAAATAACTATGTACACATTTTTTGAAACTACGTCTCATTTACAAAGCAACTTATTTCAGTAATCCATCTTAGAAACCATCTAAAGACTCAGGAACGCTTTGCAGGTGTTTTGGATTTATAAGCTGATATGACACTTTGAGTCTGATAACCTTTCCACAATATTCTAATAGTCTGAGATTCTGAATGTGAAGTTTTCATCAGCTGTAAGCCATAAGCATCACGGGTATAACAAATAAAGGCTTGAATTATCCGGCTTTGCATGGAATGAGTCTGTCTCATATTAGTTTCACCTTTTAAATAGAATTACTGACAAATGAAATTTTGCTCCATATTCCAATTTTCAGAGTTCCACCTGTACGTTAACTGTTTAGAATAAAAGCAAAAAAATAAAATAATACGTTCAGAATTTTACAAATATGCCTTTTTTGGATCTTCGGGTCCTTAGACCTCATCTTGAGACGTTAGGACACCACAGAGTTTGACTGTCAGTTAAATTTCAGCCACTAGGTGGCAGGATTGGTCCATATCTAAAAGCCATTCATTTGTTTGATTAAAAAAAATAAACAGCTATGACACTGTGTTGAAGCAAAATGTTTTAATACAAAAGTTACCCTTGTAGATCCATCATCCTGAACAGTAGTATCACTTCCTTTTTGTTAAAGAAACTAAACATTTTCAAATAGGCAAAAGTCAAAAGCAGCACATTTAAACATGTGAAACAACAAAACACCAAAGGTCCCTTTGAGATGCTGTAAAGTGTCAGGAGGTCAAACTGTAACCATCACTCATCTTTGGACTTGAGGCTCCAACTGTCAGAAAAGAAAACAAGCATGTTCTTATCGGAGATCATTTTCCAGTAAGAAGCAAGAGTGAATGCAGATTTATAACATTTGTTTAACTCTTCAAAAAAAGTGAACAGTTAAGAGAATTCACATTAGCGTCCTCATTAACACGATGAAAACGTGTCTAAGAACCGCCCTGTGTTAAAAGCATCAAGCACAAATAGGAAAACTGTTTGGGTTTAATGAAAATATCTGATTTAATCCACCGGTCACATATTCAGATTTGTTTTGTTGTTGTCTGTGCCGTCATCTTCCCTCAGGAGTAACCCAGATTACAAACTATGAAGATGACACACAACAGTAATCCAGAAGCAGGGCTAGGTCCCAACGATAGTGAGTGATTTGCTCACAGATGTTGGTAAAAGTAACACCAACAAAGAAAAGGTTTGCATTCTCCAAAGACACAAACACATCATGACAGTATGGGGTCTTCATGTTTGAAGATCGCTTCTTGAATTAAATGCATCCAGAACCCAAACATTTCAATAGAAACACCTCTCATGTCTGCAGCTCAGCGAGCGAGCAAACAATAAGGCTGGTTTACCTCCTGAAGCTGCATCATCACAGCAGAAAGGTCTATCAGATGCATTTGTCATGGAATAAAACATCCAGTGTTCTATTCTCCTCACATTTAACAACCCACCCTCTAGGCTGATAAAAAACATCTGAACTTGGTGTAAATTGGCCTTCCGTGACCTTTTAGTGCCCTCTGCAGGCTCAGAGATTCAACATGAAGAATCATCGAAAATCAAACCACCAGGAGTCAAATTTAAATAAGCTTGTGTCTTTAGCGCACGGTATTTATTATGTTAAGAGTTTTTGATAACAGAACACCTCTCTCAGTACGTGACTTCATGTGTCTTTGGTGGAAGACCGCCGTAACTGAAGTGATCTGGAGGACAGTCCACTAGTCTCTCTAATGCACTTCCAGTCCCAGACTCTCCCCTGACCCATCCAGAGAAGACGAGGACAGGATGTCCTGCTGTGTGCATTTACCATCACCTCCTCCTGACTGACAGCTGGACCCTAAGATGCTGAAGTCACTGTTTTCATTCAAATCTCCAACGGCAACAGCTGCCTTAAGCTCTGGAGACTGACTCAATTCACTCAGGTTGGTCACATATTGCTGATGTTCATCCTCCTGACCAGAAATGTCCTCTTTTTCCTCAAGACACCCATTCACATGCAGGTCCAGAATGTCCCTAGTGGAGACGTCCACTTCAGACCAGTTTTGGACATCCTCAGGAGACGACCTGATGAGCATCAAGTCCTCCTTTTCCTCCTCGCTACACTTCACAATGCTCTCATTAGAAGACAGCAGTGAACAGCTGTCTTCATCACAGCTGTCCTCTTTGTGTCCAACTTCCTCCTGGTGAAGTTTTAATGCCGAGTCATCGGTGTCCACCTCTGGTGCTCCGTTCATAATCTGAGTCTCCTCGTGGTGTTCGGACTGAAGGAGAGTTTCCTCTTCTCTGCCTGGTTCAGGACTCTTTTTCTTTTCCAAGTCTCTTACTGGTTTGACATCAACCACATGGCTTTTGGGAACCTGAGAGGGATTTTCACAGCAGACATCTTCTAATCTTGTAACTTCCTGCTCTTCATCAGCAACCTTCAAACCTAAAATCTCTTCTGAATTTACAAAAATTCCTGTCTCAGATTTTTCTATATCCTCGTTTTCTTTGGAGTCCAAGTGATCCTCTGTGTTTTCTTCTGTGTTTATGGTAACGCTCTCCTCCTCAAACATGCTGTCCACTCCACCATCTGTCCCCATGGGGGAATGGACCTCCACCGGAGTCTGAATCTGGCAGCTCCTCCGTTCCGTCTGCTCCGTGGAGCTGAGACTCCCAGAATCATCCGAGGTCTCCCCCAGGTAAAAGGTGGCCTGTGTGGGGTCACAGTCCTCGACAACAGCCTCCAAATGGTCACTTCTCTGGGAGATGGTTACTGAGGGATTCTGCTTGAGCAGCGTTTCATCCAAGTCTTGCTCACTGAGCTCCAGAATATCTTCCAGAGCATCCGAGTCGCCACATGGGAGTGATTTAAAGTTGGAGGGGGCATTAGGCTGATGGGGAGCTGGACTGTAGAGCATTAGCGGAGAAAAAAGGTTACACAAAGTGCAGAAATTACACATTTAACCAGTGTTCCTCTTTCATACCTTTCCATTGACTCGTAAGAAATGGTCAAACTGTGCTCCCTGATGGAGTCCTCCTGAGCCTGAGCTAGTCCCCGATTGGATGAGGCGTAGGTGAGGATGGCGTCCGTCACAGAGTAGGGAGTGAGGCCCTGGACGCAGTCCTGGATGTGACTGATGGGCAGTTGCGTCTGCAGGAAGAGGTGGAGCTGGCTGTCTGACAGACATACAGTCATGTGCACCACGCTGCAACCATAACAAAGATGTTGGGGGTAGAGACTCTTCACAGCAGCAGATGATAAACTTTCATTAGACGGTAAACTGACTTGTTTAAGAAGGCCTGAAGTCCTTTCCTCCTCCTCTCCAGAAAGTCCTCATTGCTGAAGTAGAAGAAAGATTTTCCTGGAAGGTCCGGAACAGGACTAGGACAAGAACTCATTTTTAATATTTAGGTAAATCTCCTCCTTGAACCGTCACCTTATCGTGGTGGTGGAGTTTGAGTGCCCTAATGATCCTAGGAGCTATGTTGTCTGGGGCACTTGGTGCCCCTGGTAGGGTCTCCCATGACAAATTGGTCTTAGGTGAAGGGTGAGACAAAGAACAGTTCGAAGGATCTTTCATGGCAGTTAAAACGAAGAGTCGGAGTACCCGGCCCGGAGGGTTACCGGGGTCCCACCCTGGAGCCAGGCCTGGGGTTGGGGCCCGTGAGCGAGCGCCTGGTGGCCGGGCTTTCGCCCATGGGGCCCGGCCGGGCCCAGCCCGAACCAGATACATGGGCTCGTCCAACTGTGGACCCACCACCCGCAGGAGGAACATGAAGGGTCCGGTGCAATGCGAATCGGGTGGCAGACCAAGGCGGGAGCCTTGGCGGTCCAATCCCCGGACAAGAAAACTAGTTTTTGGGACATGGAACGTCACCTCGCTGGCGGGGAAGGAGCCGGAGCTTGTGGCAGAGGTGGAGCAGTACCGGCTAGATATAGTCGGACTCACCTCGACACATTGCATTGGCTCTGGAACCCGAGACCTGGAGAGGGGTTGGACACTCTACTTTGCTGGAGTTGCTCCGGGTGAGAGGCGGAGGGCTGGGGTTGGCTTTTTGTTAGCCCCGAGACTCTCTGCCTGTGTGTTGGGGTTTACCCCGGGGGACAAGAGGGTAGCTTCCTTGCGCTTTCGGGTCGGGGAACGGGTCCTGACTGTTGTTTGTGCTTATGGGCCAAATATCAGTTCAGAGTACCCACCCTTTTTGGAGTCCCTGGGACGAGTGCTAGATAGTGCTCCATCAGGGGACTCCATTGTCCTGCTGGGGGACTTCAATGCTCACGTGGGCAATGACAGCTTGACCTGGAGGGGTGTGATTGGGAGGAACGGCCCACCTAATCTGAACTCGAGCGGTGTTTTGTTATTGGACTTCTGTGCAAGCCGCAGTTTGGCCATAACGAACACCATGTTCGAACATAAGGATGCCCACCGGTACACTTGGTACCAGGGCAGCCTAGGTCACAGGTCGATGATAGATTTTGTAGTCGTATCATCTGACCTGCGGCCGTATGTTTTGGACACCCGAGTGAAGAGAGAGGCGGAGCTGTCAACTGATCACCAACTGGTGGTGAGTTGGATCAGATGGCAAGGGAACATGCCGCGTAGACCTGGCAGACCCAAACGCATAGTGAGGGTCTGCTGGGAACGCCTGGCAGAAGAACCTGTCAAGATGGTCTTCAACTCCCACCTCCGGCAGAGCTTTGACCACGTCCCGAGAGCAGTGGGGGACATTGAGTCCGAGTGGGCCTTGTTCCACTCTGCGATTGTCGAGGCGGCTGTTGCTAGCTGTGGTCGTAAGGTGGCCGGTGCCAGTCGTGGTGGCAACCCCCGTACCCGCTGGTGGACACCAGAGGTTCGGGGAGCCGTCAGGCTGAAGAAGGAGGCCTACAGGGCGTGGCTGGTCTGTGGGTCTCCGGAGGCAGCAGACAGGTACCGGATAGCCAAGCGGGGTGCAGCAGTGGCAGTTGCCGAGGCAAAATCTCGGGCGTGGGAGGAGTTTGGTGAGGCCATGGAGAAAGACTATCGATCGGCTCCAAAGAGGTTCTGGCAAACTGTCCGGCGCCTCAGGAGAGGAAGGCAGCAACTCGCTCACACTGTTTACAGTGGGGATGGGGAGCTGCTGACGTCAACTGAGGCTATAGTCGGACGGTGGAAGGAATACTTTGAGGAGCTCCTCAATCCCACCAATGCACATTCCGAGGAGGAACCAGAGCTGGGAGGCCTGGGGATGGACTGTCCGATCTCGGGGGCAGAAGTTGCTGAGGTAGTCAAACAACTACACAGCGGCGGAGCCCCGGGGGCGGATGAGGTTCGTCCTGGGTTTCTCAAGGCTATGGATGTTGTAGGGCTGTCATGGTTGACACGTCTCTACAACATTGCGTGGTCATCGGGGGCAGTTCCTAGGGAGTGGCAGACCGGGGTGGTGGTCCCCATCTTTAAGAAGGGTGACCTGAGGGTGTGTTCCAACTATAGGGGATCACACTCCTCAGCCTCCCTGGAAAGGTCTACGCCAAGGTACTGGAGAGGAGGGTCCGATCGATAGTTGAATCTCAGATAGAGGAGGAGCAATGTGGTTTTCGTCCTGGCCGTGGAACTGTGGACCAGCTCTATACCCTTGCAAGGGTGATGGAGGGGGCATGGGAGTTTGCCCAACCAATCCACATGTGCTTTGTGGATTTGGAGAAGGCTTATGACCGTGTCCCCAGGGGCACCCTGTGGGGGACGCTCCAGGAGTATGGGGTGGGTGGCTTTCTGTTAAGGGCCATTCAGTCCCTTTACCAGAGGAGCGTGAGTTTGGTCCGCATAGCCGGTAGTAAGTCAGACCTGTTCCCAGTGAGGGTTGGACTCCGCCAGGGCTGCCCTTTGTCACCGGTTCTGTTCATCACTTTTATGGACAGAATTTCTAGACGCAGCCGTGGTGTGGAGTGTGTCGAGTTTGGTGGCAGGAGAATCTCGTCTCTGCTTTTTGCGGATGATGTGGTCCTCCTAGCTTCATCCAGCTCTGACCTTCAGCTCTTGCTGGGTAGGTTCGCGGCCGAATGTGAAGCGGCTGGGATGAGGATCAGCACCTCCAAATCTGAGACCATGGTTCTCGACCGGAAAAGGGTGGCTTGCCACCTCCGGGTCGAGGGAGAGGTCCTACCTCAAGTGGAGGAGTTTAAGTATCTCGGGGTCTTGTTCACGAGTGAGGGTAGGAGGGATCGGGAGATCGACAGGCGGATTGGTTCGGCGTCTGCAGTGATGCGGACGCTGAGCCGATCTGTCGTGGGGAAGAGGGAGCTGAGCCAGAAAGCCAGGCTCTCGATTTACCGGTCGATCTACGTCCCAATCCTCACCTATGGTCATGAGCTTTGGGTAATGACCGAAAGAACGAGATCGCGGATACAAGCGGCCGAAATGAGTTTCCTCCGTAGGGTGGCCGGGCTCAGCCTTAGAGATAGGGTGAGGAGCTCGGACATTCGGGAGGGACTCGGAGTAGAACCGCTGCTCCTCCGGATCGAAAGGAGCCAGTTGAGGTGGTTTGGGCATCTGGTCAGGATGCCTCCTGGACGCCTCCCCGGGGAGGTGTTTCGGGCATGTCCTGCCGGCAGAAGGCCCCCGGGTCGACCCAGGACACGTTGGAGAGGTTACATCTCCAATCTGGTCCGGGAACGCCTTGGGGTCCTGCCGGAGGAGCTGGTGGACAAGGCCGGGGAGAGGACGGCCTGGAGCTCCCTAATTGGGATGCTGCCCCCGCGACCCGGACCCGGATAAGCGGAGGAAGACGAAGACGAAGAAGAGAAGGTAAATCTCTATCATGACTGCTACAACATGCTGATTTTATAAGCATCTGAATTACAGAAGCTCGTTCTGGGCAGTTATGTCAAACAGCAAGAGGATGAGATATAAGAGAACAACTCAAACACAATGAAATACCCTCTAGAGATAACAGGAGCAGGGTTGCACTCCTAGAGCCCTAAGCTGAGATTTACCCTAAAAGCTTGATCGCCTTTGTGTGTTAGTTTAGATCTTAGACACACAGCAACAGAAGCTCACTGGTTGATGTTTAAAAAATGTAAAACTAAGAAAACTCAGAAATAAGAACAGAGAGGTGGAAACAAACTGGAGTCCAACAGCAAACGTTGGCATTCTGGATGACCTGTAGACAACGGCAGATCCACCCACATACAAGTCTTGTCCAGATGTAATTAAGGCATAAAAAACCTTTAATGGAGCTTTATGGAAGAACTAGAAACAAAGTGGACAGAAAACTGTTCAACGGGTGATTTAGAACGTCTCCCTGTTCAGTCAAAGGCTCCTATGTGAAGGTAAATTAGCAGAAATAAACATTTCTGTCATGATATTTAACATCCTGTTTGTTTTTGGTCATTTATGAACAACAACTAGATTTTAGTTCATTAATTTTAGCAAAGAAATGAGAAGAGGACGATCTGACTTACACCAGGCCTGCATTCTTCTGCAGCTTCTTCTTGAGCCACACAAACTCGCTGTAGCGCCGGCGCACGCATGACGTCTTAGCTGTGAAGGCTCTGCTGTTGGTCTGAGGACAAACACAGAAACAATAAAAGGACCATTTAAACATCATCAACGCATCAAACTGGTGATTGTCCTTATCAGTTAATCTGAAAGGTCATCTCTGTCACAAATAACTCTTAAATTCATGTGATCTAAAAGTTTTGCTGCAGGAAATAAAAAAACAAACAAACAAAAGTTTCATTTATTATTTTGCTGTTTTAAAGACAAAACTAAACTCCAGGATTTGGGTTTGAAGTTGAGTCAGACGGGAAGTAACGGGACCCTCGTTCTTCCTGTTTACAGATTATAAACTCATTTCATGTAGTGCTGAGATGTAAATGACGCATAATCCAGCTGCTCAATCTGTCACTGATCTTGTGGTCAACACAGGAGCAATTATCACATGCCAGATTTGTTCCACTCACATGTGATACTAAAGTGTTAGCATCATGGGCTGCTGCTGCAGAATGCCACTACTGATTCATGTTAAAGTCATGCTAGTAATGGAGAGAGGGGTAAAACCACAGCACCGAAGGGTAAAATGTCCTTTCACTGACAAAGCTACAATGACAAATAATCAATTAGATGACAACATTATTTTAGAAGAGAATTTGTTGAATTTTTTTTTTGCACATTTCTGCTTTAATTTGAGAATCTGAAGCCTGTACAGCAGTAATCTGAATTAAGCTAGGCTGTTGTTAGGAGGAAATGAGACACGTTAACATGGGCAACATCCTGTAAAAGTCCCTTTTGCCTTGTTGTTGTAATGCTATAAAGAAGATAACATATTAGTAGGTTTTTGAGCAGATAAAAGTAGAGCGTTCCTTATTCTGACCAGAAAGCAGCAGATCCAACATGTCTGCACAAGCAAATCCGTTAAAGATTGCATGAAGTCACTTGATCCCAGTCACTTTCATGAGTCAGCACCCACACGACACACGAGTCTGCACGCAACCTTAATGCTGACGACTGCTCAACACCAGCTGCTGCCATGACAACACACACGCCTGTCCAGACAAATTGTAGATGTGGAGTCTGAAGCTGTGTCCTGTCTGGATTCACCCAAAACACAGGTTAAACTCTTCTAGGAATGATTATCTTGCTACATTTATATTCTGAGGAACAACCTTTGTGTAGAATCAAGTTGATCTTTGTTAACTTGGTACAGTTTGTTAAAAGTGTATTACAAGATTTCAGCACTTCTGTTTTGCGCAGGCCCTTTAATGGTTAAAAGGAAACTGACCTTTCTCAAGTGCGTTTGGTGTAAAAGTTATAAATACTTATTATCATACCTACTGTAGATAGCTTAACGAGAATGGGAGTTTTTGTCATACAGGACAGCAGGGGTGCCCAATCCTGGCCCTGGCGGGCCGGTATCCAGCATGTTTTAGTGGTTTCTCTACTCCAACAAACTTGATTCAGTGGTTAAATCGCCTGTGCAGCAGCTCATCAGGCTCTACAGAAGCCTGTTAATCACCTGGGGTCTCATTTATCAAACACGGCATAGACCCCTTACTAAAACCGTACCTAAGCTCAGCAAAAAAAATGTACTTATGCCAAGTAGGTTTGTGATCTATCAAACATGGAGTACGCACAGCTGCACGCAATCTCCGCTTCATAAATCGGAGACTAACGAGAATGTTTCTCAGCTGCATTTTAGTCACATCCCGCCTTCACCACGCCCACTTACTGCCATAAATTGTCAATGCAAAGTGCCTTGTGGATCTCATGCATATACATAAGCCGGCTGTTGCAGCGCTCCGCCAATGACATGGCGATCGTAGATTAAGGCAGATCAAGGAAGCGCAATTTCACAGAAGCAGAAGTTGAGGTACCTGTGGGTGAGGTGGAGAAATGAAAGGAAGTACTTTTGCAAAACAAATAAGAGAAAATCCACGAAGTGGCACAGCGTTGCTGAAGCCGTCAATGCTGTGAATTCTTCAGAGAGATCTGTGGCGGGTATAAAAAAAAAAAGTCCAATCGGGATTCGATCCCCAGACTCCCGGGTGAAAGTCACATGCGCTAACCAGTCAGCCAAACAGAGATCTCCCCTGTACAAGTGGCCAGGGCGCATGATCTATCGGGTCACAGTGACAGGACACACACACTGTCACAGACGCATGACATTCTGTCTCAATCCGTTCCCCTGCTGATATTCTGCATTCTGTATTCTGTGCTTCAGACTGTGTGCGCGCGCATGTGTGTGCGTGTGGGAGGTCTTGTTCTGTGTGAAAACGAAGCAGTACAAGTGATAATGCTGCAGGATTTCATAATTTTATCCTCAGCAGCAGCACTGCAGGTGCTCTCCATGTCGAAAATGTGCGTAAGCCAGGTCCTTAGTCAACTTAAAGTTGCGCACATTTTTCCGCTAAGTTTTCTTTCATAAATCCCAAAGTTTGCCTGGAAAGTTGCTTACGCAGTTTTCCAACCCTGTTTTGTGCGTAAGGAAGCTTGATAAATGAGGCCCCAGCTGACTGAAATCAGGTGTGTTGAAACAGAGTTAAAACTAAAATGTGCTGGATACTGGCTCTCCAGGACCAGGACCGGGCACCAATGGCATAGAGCCACACTCTCGACAGCTAATCAGAAACCGTTCTTTTTTTAGCTAATCTGTAAACTTCTAACCTTAGTGTCTAAATCTTAATTGCAAATAATCATTTGTCCTTCATCTAATCTTGTTTAGATTATTGTAACCACCTTTTAGTTGTTTGAATGAAAGTAATCTCAGTCCCATGTGTTTGTTTTTCCTATGCAGAGTTATTTATAAATATTACTTACTGATAAGCTAACAGCTAGTCCAAACACAGCTGAGACCAAAGATGAATCGCTGCCATTTTCAAACAGATCCAATCTTCTGAACCTTGAAACTGTCATCAGTTTTACTTGACACAGTTATGCACATTAAATACTTGGTTATTTAGGAATTCATATATTTATAAATAGCAGCAGCAGCTAAATGCAGCACCTCTGGTGCATTCATGGGTCCGGATGTTCTGAAAAACGAAGGTTTATAGAACATTGTTCACACGAACTGCTGTGACATTTAGAAGCTTTGATGTCACTTTAAGTTAGCAGCAATACATTTTGGGCTGCAGTAGGTCTAGCCGTTAACTTATCAGTCCTAAAGAATGTAAATTCTAATTCTCCAAAAACAGGCTATTCAAAAAGATTTCTACAGTCAGTAAAATAGTATTTATGACTTTTACACAAAAATACTTCAAAATATCCCTTTATCATTTATTATTATAGTTCCCACGAATATCAAAAATCCCTTTTCTTGATTCCTGCTGTTTGACAATGTTCATGTATACTTCTGAAAAGCTGTGCTTTTATTAATTATGATTCCTGTGTGAAAACTCACATGTAGGAATAACTTGTAGTCCACGTATGAATTCCAGGAACCCTCGTTCTGAACGCGGGGATCTTGAACACGCACTGCAACAAACTCCTATAAAAAACAGACGTAATAATTAAGTTTCACATGTTCTAACACATGCCTCTGGCAAAAAAAAAAATTAGTTCCTCTAATTCTTCACACTTAACACCTCAAAGAGTATTATCGTTCTTTAGCAGAAGTGTAGCTAAAGCGGAGTTTGTGATGACAAAATGAGAACTTGTGCTAATCATCCACATCCAGATATTAAAAGAGGGAAGAAAGTTACTCACATCATCTACGTGATTCCTGGTCATCCTACCGAGAGCTGCACTGCAACCAGAAGACAAATCACTAATGAGACGCATAAATAAACTTGATCAAACGCACTGAAAGTTGGGTGTCTTTTCTTATATGCCATGAACTGATGAATCATCCCATAAAAGAAAAGCTAAAATGACATCAGTCATCCTTATTTTTCCCCTTTATCATTCAACTTTTCTATAAAACTCTTCTTAACATAGTATTCAGTTTGACTGCTGTGAAATCCTTTCAAAGATAATTCCTCAGACTGGTGAATCAGATTTTCTTCTAACTGCTCTCAGCAACTCCTCCTGAGGATTCACTTTCATTATTTACTTAGTTTTCAGTTTGTTCTCAACTGAAAACAATTCAAGCATTGGTCTGTGTAACGTGAGAGTAAGGCATTGCCATCCCATCCATCCATCCATCCATCCATTTTCATCCGCTTATCCGGAGTCGGGTCGCGGGGGCAGTAGCCTAAGGCGAGAAGCACAGACTTCCCTCTACCCAGCCACTTGGGCCAGCTCCTCTGGGGGAATCCCAAGGCGTTCCCTGGCCAGGTGAGAGACATAGTCCCTCCACCGTGTCCTGGGTCTACCTTTACGTCTCCTCCCGGTTGGACGTGCCTGGAAAACCTCACCAGGGAGGTGTCCAGGAGGCATCCTGACCAGATGCCCGAGCTACCTCAACTGGCTCCTCTCGATGTGGAGGAGCAGCGGGTCTACTCCGAGCCCCTCCCAAATGACCAAACTTCTCACCCTATCTCTAAGGGAGAGTCCAGCCACTCTTTGGAGAAAACTCATTTCGGCCGCTTGTATCCGCAATCTCGTTCTATCGGTCACTACCCAAAGCTCGTGACCATAGGTGAGGGTAGGAACGTAGATCGACCGGTAAATCGAGAGCTTCGCCTTCTGACTCAGCTCTCTTTTCACCACGACAGACCGGTACAACGCCCGCATCACTGCAGATGCAGCACCAATCCCCCTATCGATCTCACGCTCCAGTTTTCCCTCACTCGTGAACAAGACCCCGAGATACTTAAACTCCTCCAATTGGGGCAGGACCTCATCCCTGACCTGGAGAAGGCATTCTACCCTTTATCAAATCAAGACCATGATCTCAGATTTAGAGGAGCTGATTCTCATCCCAGCTGCTTCACACTCGGCTGTGAACTGCTCCAGCGAAAGCTGAAGATCACGTTCTGATGAAGCCAACAGGACCACATCATCTGCAAAAAGCAGAGACCTGATCCTCAGGCCACCAAAACGGATGCTTTCCACACCTTGGCTGCACCTAGAAATCCTGTCCATAAAGGTTATGAACATAATCGGTGACAAAGGGCAGCCTTGGTGGGGTCCAACTCTCACTGGGTATGAGCCTGACTAACTGCCGGCAATGCGGACCAAGCTCTGACACCGGTCATACAGGGACCTAACAGCACGTATCAGAGGGCCTGGTACCCCACACTCCCGGAGTATCCCCACAGGGCCCCCCGAGGGACACAGTCAAACTCTCGTCTCGTCTCGTCTTCCTCCGCTTATCCGGGTCCGGGTCGCGGGGGCAGCATCCCAACTAGGGAGCTCCAGGCCGTCCTCTCCCCGGCCTTGTCCACCAGCTCCTCCGGCAGGACCCCAAGGCGTTCCCGGACCAGATTGGAGATGTAACTTCTCCAACGTGTCCTGGGTCGACCCGGGGGCCTTCTGCCGGCAGGACATGCCCGAAACACCTCCCCAGGGAGGCGTCCAGGAGGCATCCTGACCAGATGCCCAAACCACCTCAACTGGCTCCTTTCGATCCGGAGGAGCAGCGGTTCTACTCCGAGTCCCTCCCGAATGTCCGAGCTCCTCACCCTATCTCTAAGGCTGAGCCCGGCCACCCTACGGAGGAAACTCATTTCGGCCGCTTGTATCCGCGATCTCGTTCTTTCGGTCATTACCCAAAGCTCATGACCATAGGTGAGGATTGGGACGTAGATCGACTGGTAAATCGAGAGCCTGGCTTTCTGGCTCAGCTCCCTCTTCCCCACGACAGATCGGGTCAGCGTCCGCATCACTGCAGACGCCGAACCAATCCGCCTGTCGATCTCCCGATCCCTCCTACCCTCACTCGTGAACAAGACCCCGAGATACTTAAACTCCTCCACTTGAGGTAGGACCTCTCCCCCGACCCGGAGGTGGCAAGCCACCCTTTTCCGGTCGAGCACCATGGTCTCAGATTTGGAGGTGCTGATCCTCATCCCAGCCGCTTCACATTCGGCCGCGAACCTACCCAGCAAGAGCTGAAGGTCAGAGCTGGATGAAGCTAGGAGGACCACATCATCCGCAAAAAGCAGAGACGAGATTCTCCTGCCACCAAACTCGACACACTCCACACCACGGCTGCGTCTAGAAATTCTGTCCATAAAAGTGATGAACAGAACCGGTGACAAAGGGCAGCCCTGGCGGAGTCCAACCCTCACTGGGAACAGGTCCGACTTACTACCGGCTATGCGGACCAAACTCACGCTCCTCTGGTAAAGGGACTGAATGGCCCTTAACAGAAAGCCACCCACCCCATACTCCTGGAGCGTCCCCCACAGGGTGCCCCTGGGGACACGGTCATAAGCCTTCTCCAAATCCACAAAGCACATGTGGATTGGTTGGGCAAACTCCCATGCCCCCTCCATCACCCTTGCAAGGGTATAGAGCTGGTCCACAGTTCCACGGCCAGGACGAAAACCACATTGCTCCTCCTCTATCTGAGATTCAACTATCGATCGGACCCTCCTCTCCAGTACCTTGGAGTAGACCTTTCCAGGGAGGCTGAGGAGTGTGATCCCCCTATAGTTGGAACACACCCTCAGGTCACCCTTCTTAAAGATGGGGACCACCACCCCGGTCTGCCACTCCCTAGGAACTGCCCCCGATGACCACGCAATGTTGTAGAGACGTGTCAACCATGACAGCCCTACAACATCCATAGCCTTAAGATACCCAGGACGAACCTCATCCGCCCCCGTGGCTCCGCCGCTGTGTAGTTGTTTGACTACCTCAGCAACTTCTGCCCCCGAGATCGGACAGTCCATCCCCAGGCCTCCCAGCTCTGGTTCCTCCTCGGAATGCGCATTGGTGGGATTGAGGAGCTCCTCAAAGTATTCCTTCCACCGTCCGACTATAGCCTCAGTTGACGTCAGCAGCTCCCCATCCCCACTGTAAACAGTGTGAGCGAGTTGCTGCCTTCCTCTCCTGAGGCGCCGGACAGTTTGCCAGAACCTCTTTGGAGCCGATCGATAGTCTTTCTCCATGGCCTCACCAAACTCCTCCCACGCCCGAGATTTTGCCTCGGCAACTGCCACTGCTGCACCCCGCTTGGCTATCCGGTACCTGTCTGCTGCCTCCGGAGACCCACAGACCAGCCACGCCCTGTAGGCCTCCTTCTTCAGCCTGACGGCTCCCCGAACCTCTGGTGTCCACCAGCGGGTACGGGGGTTGCCACCACGACTGGCACCGGCCACCTTACGACCACAGCTAGCAACAGCCGCCTCGACAATCGCAGAGTGGAACAAGGCCCACTCGGACTCAATGTCCCCCACTGCTCTCGGGACGTGGTCAAAGCTCTGCCGGAGGTGGGAGTTGAAGACCGTCTTGACAGGTTCTTCGGCCAGGCGTTCCCAGCAGACCCTCACTATGCGTTTGGGTCTGCCAGGTCTACGCGGCATGTTCCCTTGCCATCTGATCCAACTCACCACCAGGTGGTGATCAGTTGACAGCTCCGCCCCTCTCTTCACTCGGGTGTCCAAAACATACGGTCGCAGGTCAGATGATACGACTACAAAATCTATCATCGACCTGTGACCTAGGCTGCCCTGGTACCAAGTGTACCGGTGGGCATCCTTATGTTCGAACATGGTGTTCGTTATGGCCAAACTGCGGCTTGCACAGAAGTCCAATAACAAAACACCGCTCGAGTTCTGATCAGGTGGGCCGTTCCTCCCAATCACACCCCTCCAGGTCAAGCTGTCATTGCCCACGTGAGCATTGAAGTCCCCCAGCAGGACAATGGAGTCCCCTGATGGAGCACTATCTAGCACTCGTCCCAGGGACTCCAAAAAGGGTGGGTACTCTGAACTGATATTTGGCCCATAAGCACAAACAACAGTCAGGACCCGTTCCCCGACCCGAAGGCGCAAGGAAGCTACCCTCTTGTCCCCCGGGGTAAACCCCAACACACAGGCAGAGAGTCTCGGGGCTAACAAAAAGCCAACCCCAGCCCTCCGCCTCTCACCCGGAGCAACTCCAGCAAAGTAGAGTGTCCAACCCCTCTCCAGGTCTCGGGTTCCAGAGCCAATGCAATGTGTCGAGGTGAGTCCGACTATATCTAGCCGGTACCGCTCAACCTCTGCCACAAGCTCCGGCTCCTTCCCCGCCAGCGAGGTGACGTTCCATGTCCCAAAAACTAGTTTCCTTGTCCGGGGATTGGACCGCCAAGGCTCCCGCCTTGGTCTGCCACCCGATTCACATTGCACCGGACCCTTCATGTTCCTCCTGCGGGTGGTGGGTCCACAGTTGGACGAGCCCATGTATCCGGTTCGGGCTGGGCCCGGCCGGGCCCCATGGGCGAAAGCCCGGCCACCAGGCGCTCGCTCACGGGCCCCAACCCCAGGCCTGGCTCCAGGGTGGGACCCCGGTAACCCTCCAGGCCGGGTACTCCGACTCTTCGTTTTCACCACCATGAAAGATCCTTCGAACCGTTCTTTGTCTCACCCTTCACCTAAGACCAATTTGTCATGGGAGACCCTACCAGGGGCACTAAGTGCCCCAGACAACATAGCTCCTAGGATCATTAGGGCACTCAAACTCCTCCACCACGATAAGGTGACGGTTCAAGGAGGAGACAGTCAAACGCCTTCTCCAAATCCACAAAACACATGTAGACTGGTTGGGCAAATTCCCACGCACCCTCCAGGATCCCCCTAAGGGTATAGAGCTGGTCCAGTGTTCCATGGCCAGGACGAAAACCACATTACTTCTTCTGAATCTGAGGTTCAACAATCTGACGGACCCTCCTCTCCAGAACCCCTGAATAGACCTCACCAGGAAGGCTCAGGAGTGTGATCCCCCTGTAGATGGAACACACCCTGCAGTCCCCCTTTTTAAATAAGGGAACCACCACCCCGGTCTGCCAGTCCAGTGGGACTGCTCCCGATGTCCACGCAACATTGCAGAGCTGCGTCAGCCAACACAGCCCCACAACATCCAGTGCCTTAAGAAACTCCGGGCAGATCTCAATCCACCCCCGGAGCCTTGCCACAGAGGAGTTTTTTAACCACCTCAGTGACCTCAGCAATAGAGATTTGAGAGGCCAACTCAAAGTCCCCAGACTCTGCTTCCTCACTGGAAGACGTGTCGGTGGGATTGAGGAGGTCTTCGAAGTACTCTGCCCACCGATCCACAATGTCCTGAATAGAGGTCAGCAGCACACCGTCCCCACTATAGATAGTGTTGGTAGCGCACTGCTTTCCCCCACTGAGGCGCCGGATGGTGGACCAGAATCTCCTTGAAGCCGTACGTACGGAAGTCTTGCTCCATGGTTTCACCAAACTCCTCCCATGCCCGGGTTTTTGCCTTGGCGACCACCCGAGCCGCATTCCGCTTGGACTGCCAGTACCCGTCAGCTGCCTCTGGAGTCCCACAGGCCAAAAAGACCTGATAGGACTATTTCTTCAGCTTGACAGCATCCCTAACCGCCGGTGTCCACCAGCGGGTTCGGGGGTTGCCACCACGACAGGCACCAACGATCCTGCGACCACAGCTCCGGTCGGCCACCTCAGCAATGGAGGCACGGAAAAGGGTCCATTCAGATTCAATGTCCCCCGGAACATTTTGGAAGTTCTGTCGGAGGTGGGAATTGAAGCTCCTTCTGACAGAAGACTCTGCCAGACATTCCCAGCTGACCCTCACGATACGTTTGGGCCTGCCAGGTCTGACCGGCATCCTCCCCCACCATCTGAGCCAACTTACCACCAGGTAGTGGTCAGTTGACAGCTCCGCCCCTCTTCACCCGAGTGTCCAAGACATGCGGCCGCAGGTCAGATGAAACAATAACAAAGTCGATCATCGAGCTGCGGCCTAAGATATCCTGGAGCCAAGAGCACATATGGACACCTTTATGTCTGAACATGGTGTTCATTATGGACAATCCATGACTGGCACAGAAGTCCAATAACAAAACACCACTGGAATTCAAATCAGGGGGGCCGTTCCTCCCAACCACACCTCTCCAGGTCTCACTGCCGTTGCCCACGTGAGTGTTAATGTCTCCCAGCAGAACGAGGGAGTCACCAGAAGGAGCGCTTTCTAGCACCCCCTCCAAGGTCTCCAAAAAGGGTGGGTAGTCTGAACTGTAGTTTGGTGCATAAGCACAGACCACAGTCAGAACCCGTCCCCCCACACGTAGGCGGATGGAGGCTACCCTCTCATTCACCGGGGTAAACCCCAACGTACAGGCACCAAGATGGGGGGCAACTAGTACGCCCACCCCTGCTCTGCACCTCTCAGTGGGAGCAACTCCAGAGTGGTAGAAAGTCCAAGCCCTCTCAAGGAAATCGGTTCCAGAGCCAGAGCCATGCGTTGAGGTGAGTCCGACTATATCTAGTCGGAACCTCTCAACCTCACACACCACCTCAGGCTCCTTCCCCACCAGAGAGGTGACATTCCATGTGCCAAGAGCCAGCTTCTGTAGCAGAGGATCAGACCGCCAAGGTCCCTGCCCTCGACTACCACCCGTCACACACTGCACCTGACCCCTTTGGCCCCTCCCACGAGTGGCGAGCCCATGGGAAGGGGGACCCACATTTCCTCTTCGGGCTGTGCCCGACTAGGCTCCATGGGTGAAAGCCCGGCCACCAGGTGCTCGCCAACGTGCCCCACCTCCAGGCCTGGCTCCAGAGGGGGGCCCCGGGCGGTGACCCACGTCCGGGCGAGGGAACACGGTTTCCATTTATATAATTCATTGTAAGATGTCTTCCTTTACGTTTACAAGTTTATACTGTTACCTGGTGACTTTCAGTTAGACTTAAAAAGAAGAACACTACAAATAGCAGATATATTTGACATTTTCAATAACAAAAATCAATCAAAATGATTAAAAAAAATGCTTACTTTATATTTACCAACCTCTGTCAGATGTGGCTACAATGTAGCTCATCACCACCAGGGTGTGAGTGTGTGCGCGTGGGTGAATGACTGTTGTGTTGTAAAGCGCCTTGGGGGGTTGTAGGACTATAGACGGCGCTATATCAAATGCAGACCATTTTTACCATAATGATATTAAAACAGGAAACACAAACGTCGTCTATAATTTACTACATTTTCTTTACTACTATACATGCTAGTTTAATCAGTAAAACATTTAAATTATTTGTCTGAATTAACGAGTTTCTTGTTGCACTAACAATCACACAAAATGAAATAAAACAGCAGCGACACATCAGTAAACTGTGCTGTTATAAGGCGAACAACTCATTAAAGGGTTGTTTAGTTCAGGCCTGGGTAATGAAAGTTGTAAACAAGGTAGCTAAAAGCTAACCCCAAACAGCAACTTACTTTCACGAATTGTGCGTTGGCTTCAATTGTTTATTGCTCAGACTGCTGCCAGTGTTGTCCTGGTCGTCGAATGTGATTGTTTTAGTGGACAAACTCCTCCGAATGCCGGGGCAGAGCCCTATTTCCAGCTCCTCTCTCAATTTCGCAAGAACAACCATTGCTGGGTGACGTCATCGCGCATAGAAATCAGTTGCGCCTATATAGCAAGCCAAGTTGTCATATAATAGTTGAAAGGGCTCTCCATTGGTGTTTGTCAGGGGTCGGGTGCGGCCACAGACATATACGTATTCGATTATATACAGCCTTTCTCACGTGCTTTTGGACTCTTCTTTAACATGTATATGTGTGAACTCCTACCAGTTAAATATTGCTAGGCTACTTAATCAATGGAATATCTGTGAGGGATTTCTTGGAATTCAAATTATTAAAACTGAGCAAACTTTAATCATATTACAGATTTAGCGTAAAAGATTTTTAACCAGTGGTTACAACGAGACGTATCTTTGAAAGGAAGAGTTCCTCTTTCAAAGGCAGAAGGTATGGCTCCCAGTTGACCTGCTCAGGACCCTCCATGTCAATAGAATAATCTGTAAGCGAATTCACAAATGATAAGACTTTTAATGGAAAAATAAAACTCATTACTTACGAAAATCTGTTACTTTAAACTTCTATGACAAAGGAGGCTTACATTTTATTGACTTTAGCGCTCTTAACAACACCTTTAAAATAAATTGGATTTAAAAATACCAAGAGCCCATATATATTTGGAACTTCATTTCATGCCATGTATTTTCCAAATAGGCGGCCTTAATTTCCTGTTGCTTTGTAACGATAGCATTCTGAAAATACCACTTACACTCTCTCATTTCCATCAACAGATTCTTTTGGCACGGACACTGATTTACAAACGCAATGTATCTCCACAGAACTGTATTATTTGGAATAACTGCAAAATAGTTTACAAAAACAAAAGTTTATTTATAAATAACTGGTTTATTAATGGAATTATCTTGGATAGCTTGGATGTAGTTTTGACTTTTGTGTGTGTGGGGGGGGGGGGGGGGGGGGGACAACCGGCATGAGGACGGGGGTTGGGGGGGGGGGGGGGGTCTTTCCGCTTGGTCCTAGTAATAAATGATAAATGACCCTGAACTTTCTAGGCTTGATTACTGCAGCTCTCTACATGCAGGGTTGTGTCAGTCATCACTGCGTCGTCTACAGGTTGTGCAGAACAGCGCAGCCAGGTTCCTGACTGGGACCAGGAAACGGGACCACATCAGTCTGGTTCTGACCTCCTTGCACTGGCTTCCGGTTTGCTATCGTTCACACTTCAGACTCCTCGTCTTTGTTTTTAATTTCTTCCAGGGTGGTGCTCCCCCCTATCTAGCCACCCTCCTGAACAGACATTCCCCATCACGCGCTCTGCACTCCTCTGACCAAGGCCTGCTCGTTGTCCCTCGTTGTAGGTGTCGTACTCGCGGGGTACGGGCTTTCTCAGTACTAGCACCGTCTCTATGGAACCAGTTGCCACCCTCAGTTAGGCTGTCCTCATCTCTGCCAGTCTTCAAGAGTCGCCTAAAAACCCACCTCCTCCGCTTGGCGTTTCCTGAACATGTTTGAATTTGGCCCTCTTTTATGTTGATTTTATCTCACAGTTTTCATTGGTTCACTTTTTCCCTTGTTTTACACATTTGTCTTCTACTAGAATGTTTCACCTTTTTTGTAATTTGTAATCTGTAATTTGAATTGCTTTTATTTTCAGATTTATTCACTTTCTTTAACTTTGTACTGTACCATGTTCAGCGCCTTGGGCTTCCTGACAGGGTTGCGGAAGGCGCTTTATAAATAAAGCTTTGATTTGACCCGCATGTATAGCACCTTTCAGAGTAAGGACTCCAAAGCACTTTACACTACAGTGCTATAGTGCTCAATCAGTGTCTATTTAATATAGGGTAATATTAAATGGCCCTATTACAATAATAATATTGTTTTTGGATGGTAAACATTGCAGGGGTCAAAACTTGACTTTGGAAAAAGTGGGGGACCCCCCCCCCCAAATAAACAAATTACGTCCATGTTGGATAGTCAGTGGGAGATGGAATTCTGTACAATTATTCTGAATTTCTTGAAAAGTAAAATGTACCAATCACACCTAAAGAATTTTCAATAGTATTTGATGCTATCCCTTTTGGTTTATCTGCCTTTTAGATGTTCCCACAGTTCTCCCTTTGCAGTTAGTCCTTTGGATGTTTCAAATTCTTCTTTTGGTAGCATTTGCTTTTCTTCAATTAAGACACATCACAGAAATATGGTCTCTTTATCAGACTGCAAAGGTTTCTGTACTACCAGCTGTGTCTTACTGGTCCAATTTTGTAACGGATATTGGTTGGAAAAATGTTTGCTCACTACCAAAAAGGTATTTACTAACAAACAAGGTCAAAGAAATGTATTTTAAATTAACTCACATATTCTACACTGCCAGACAGTATCTGTCCAAATTCTCGGCTAATATTAATGTTCATTGCTCTTTCTGTCAAGAGCAACCTGAAGCAGTAGGCCTATGTCATTTGTGTTGGTCTTGTAAATTTACCCATAAATTTTGGCAGGACTTCCACACATTAATTAGTGATTCTGTTCTTCCTGGTTTTCAGCTTTACTACAAAAATATTATTTTTGGTTTTCATAATTTTAACAGCAAATATAAGAATGCTTACTTTTTTTTACATATGTTTTTGTTCTTAGCAGAGTGTCATATATACAGTAAGTGGAGGAAAAGTTCAGGGAGGGAAACCTCTGCTCCTCTTGGCTGGGTTTGAAGACCATGGCCTCAGCAAACACAGCAATAGCAACACCTAGTGGCAGGTCAATTCAGGTGGAGAGCAGCACACCGACATCTCTCTCTGATGATCTCAATTCTTTTTATACTTGGTTCGAGTCTGATAATCACGTCCAGCTCCAGGAAACAAAATCTAAATTAAACCCTGCATTCAGATTCAGATTTACCATGCAGGAGGTTGTGAAAGCTCTTAAGCAGACTAAGGAGAAAAGTGCACCTGGCCCAGACCACATCAGCAGCAGAGTTCTCAGAAACTGTGCACAGCAACTAGGGGGTGTGTTTCAGACCTTGTTGCAGAGCTCCATGGATACAAGCACAGTTCCCCAGCTCTGGAAACACTCTACGTTCATACCCATTGCCAAGACCAGCAGGGTTAAGGCTCTCAATGATCTTCGACCTGTGGCTTTGACCTCTTTACTGATGAAGGCTATGGAGAGGATCCTGAAACATCACATTATCGGAGCCTTACACCCTCAGTTAGATCCACTTCAGTTTGCATATCGGAAAGGGAGAAGTGTTGTCGATGCAAAAGCATTCATCTTAGACATTGTGCACAGACATCTGGAGATCCCAAACTCTTCAGCTAGACTCCTGTTTGTTGACTTCTCTTCAGCGTTTAACACCCTGCAACCTCACATCCTGGCTGGCAAACTCTCTTCTCTTTTTCACCTGGATGATCAGATAATCCTATGGATCCTGGATTTCTTAGCTAACAGATCAAAAAGAGTGCAGGTTAACAACACTCTCTCAGACCTTCTTTACACCTCCACTGGCACCCCACAAGGCTACGTGTTGTCTCCTCTACTCTTCATTCTCTATGCAGATGACTGTAGATCCATCCAGCCTAACAGTTATATGGTAAAGTACGCCGATGACACTGTGCTCCTGTCTCTTCTGTCAGGCCTTACTGTTTACCATGGGCAGGTCCTGCAGGAGTTTGTGGATTGGAGTGACACTACATGCCTGGAGCTGAATGTGACCAAAACTAAGGAGATGGTGGTGTCCTTCTCAAACAAACAGAGAGCACTGGTTACTGCTGCCTCCACTATCATTCATGGACAGCCAGTGGAGCTGGTTGAAGAGCATAAATATCTAGGGACCACCTTTGATCACCTCCTGAAATTCGCTTCCAACACTGAGGACATCCTCAGAAAGTGCCAGCAACGACTCTACCTCCTGAGGAAGTTGAATTCATTTGGAGTCAGGAAGGACATTTTACTGACTTTCTATTATTCTTTTATAGAGAGTGTTATCACATTTTCCATCCCGTTAGTTTTATTCTGTCAGCCTGCAGTATAGAAACTGTCTACAAAGCACTGTCAAGGTGTGCTCTCGGATCATTGGACTACCACTGCGAAACTTAACTTCTCAATGTGACCAGCATACAGGAAGTTTAGCACAGAAAATTATTAAAGACCCATCAAACGTCTTCATACTGTTTTCGAGTAGCTGCCCTCCAAACGCCGACTTCGATGCCCATGCTGTAAAACACAGAGGAGAAGTTCCTTTGTTCCCAGAGCTGTGCTTCTTCTTAATTCTTAGTGCCGATAGGGTGTGTGTGCATTACTTGTATGTGTGCGTGCATGTAGTTACATGTATGCATGTGTATTTGTGTGTGCGTGTGTGCGCCAAAGGTTTACTCATTGTTGGTCATTCACATGTGAGGATATGACATGAATGCGTATATAGGTTTTATGAGTTTTACAAATGTGTTAATTGGTTGGGTTTTTATAATTTAGAGATTTTAGTGCCGGCTGCTTCACAATGCTGTCTCAAATTGCCCCTCGGGGACTAATTAAGTTGTCTTGAGTCTTGATCACCCAGCCAAGATCCAATCTCTGCACGTACGGTGCGTTGTGTGGACCATTGATTTGACTGCAAACTTTATGGACTTGTAGAATGTCCCTTCCAAGTAGTAGCAGTACCTGAGCACTGTCGTCTATTGGCGGTATTTTATGTGCAATGCGTTCAAGGTGAGGATGACCTTGCGCTGCTGCTGGAGTGGGAATCTCCTCTCTCTTGTTTGGTATCATGTTGCACTCGATCAACATTGGCAGTGGTATTGCAGGAGCACCATCTACCGGCTCTATGACATAACCCAGTGCTCTATGATCAGCTGTGAGCCCCACTCCAGCACAGGTTTGGATGGTGTGTGGCACCGGAGAACTGTTAACTTTGAACATGTCAAAAAACTCTGAGCGGGCTAATGACAAGTTACTCTGGTCGTCCAACATGGCATACAATATTTAGTTCTTGCTGCGGTCGTTAACTGGTTAGACATTTACTAGGTACATTTTGGAACATGACTTCCCAGTAAAACCCTCCTCACATACTTCAGTGCAACTTGTAACCACTCTTTGCTCTTGCCCATCTTCTCCCTCCCCGCCATAATCTGCTGGAACTACGGACTGTGTAGGCCAGTAAGGTGCATAACAATGGGGTGCTTATCAGATTCACACTTAGAAAATTTAAGTACCGCTTCACAATTACGAGCCACGTGTTTGTTAGATGCACAGCACTTGTAACATACATTGTGTTGTTTCAATAGTCTCCTTTTTTCATGAAGTGTTTTCTCTTTAAAGCCTCTGCATTGCAGTAGTGCATGTGGTTTGTTATGCACAGGACACCATTTGTCTGGTTCGCTCGCGGGTGAAGATGTTATGTTTATTTTGTGCACTGAGACTGTTTGGCGATTATTACTCTGGTTCTCGACAAGCCTGTCTTTTTTCATCCCGCCGATGGATAGTGACTGGATATTGAAGCTTGGGTCATTAAGTGCCTTTGCTTGCGTTTGATTAAACTGTATAAAAACTGTAAATGGAGGAAATCCCACTTCATTTTCCTGTTTGTAACGCGAACCTTCCATCATCCATCTGTCTTGCAGTCCATACGGCAGCTTTTCCACGATTGAACCAATGCCTCGAGCTGTGTCCAGATAAGACAGTCCATTTAGATATCCTTCCTCCTTTTGCTGAATTTATTTCCAACAATAGATCGCTGAGTTCCCTCAGTTATTATCCCTTGGCCCAGTTTTGGGGAACTGATCAAGCTTAGCAAAAAGAGCACCCTCTATGGCTTCTGGTGAACCATATGTCTCTACTAGCCGTTCCCATATGAGCTTTAGGGCAATGGCTGACTTGCTTATGTTTACTGCTTTAATGTGTTTTGTAAGTCTTGCTGATTCTGGGCCCAGCAATTTTATCAGGAGGTCAATTTCTTCTCCAACTTTTAGATCAAGGTGCTCGGTAGCATTAATGAATGATGATTTGCAGGATAAATAGTTTTCTGGTTTGTCGTCAAACTTATCAAGCTCAGACACCAACAACTGACTCCTTATTAAATATTTAGCAAGTTCATTGGTGTCACTGCTGTAGCGCTGAGCAGTTGGCCAATGCTGAGAGTGGCCAGTAGAAGGTGTCGTATAGCGGGGATTATTGTGAGCCCTATTTTCCTGAGCATTTGGTGTGAATGACTGGTTGTCCTGCTTCTTAGATTCATGCCGTTTTGGTTTAGAGTCAATGATTTCTGGGGCCCGCTGGGGCAGATATTCTTTTAGATCCGTGCACATGTTTCCTCTTTCCATATCTGACCCATCAGATTGCTTTTCGTGCGTGTTTTCCTTTTTTTAAAGTCCTTCTCATTCATTTTAGTTGGTTCTTCATCACAGGGATTACTGTGCTTTGCAACATATACAGCCGTACGCTCAGAAGCACTTTGTATTTGGCCCAGATTAATTGGGGGCTCCACTATAGTTTCCAAACTTGCAGCTGCAGCCTCGATTACTGCTGCTTCAGCAGCTGCAGCTTGTGCTTCATCTTCTATGTGTAGTGCATGCAGTGTTGCTTCTAGCCTGGCTTTTTCCAATTTGACTTCTATTTCTTTCTTTGCAAAGGCAGCTCTGGCCTCGGCAGCTTCTGCTTTAGCACATGCTTGAGCAGCTGCTAATGCTACACTTGCAGCGGAAGCTCTGCTTGACCGCAACGTTGTAGATCTAACTTCAAACTCCGATTCATCCATGGTTCGTGTTGGTTTACTGTGCCTTATGCTGACTTGGTAACGCCGCGTCTGATGTGCTGTTCTGAAAACAGCATTCACGCAGCCTGGGAGTCAGTAGTTCGTTGAGAAGTCCTCCTTTTTCACTTTTACAGCCTCGTGGAAACCTTTTCCACTATCAATTTAGTTAAACACCTCCACACAAGAAGTTGCAGACGCCTGGGTGGTTTGGACCTTGTACTTTATATGGCAGGTGTGAAACTGTAACAACAAATACACATCAATAAGTAAAAACGCACATAAGTCAGAAAATAAATCATAATCATGCTTCATTGCAGCCACAAACAATTTAAGGATGCCCTTTAAATAATACTTGTAAATAGTTCCTTACGTCCTGGATGAACTCAGTTTTGCCATTTGTATAACTAATTATTCATTTAAACATTATGTTATCGAATGCCCTTTCTGAACTGAAAACCCACAGCTGTTAACGCAACAACTCGCTCTCGGCTGCTTCACACTGCCGCGATCGCTGCACGGCGTGGCCTGAACGCTCAACTTCCTGATTCTCTTAAAGAGACAGCGTCCATAAAGAAAATGTATGACAGAGCCAGAACAAAGTACTTTCCCGACCAAGGTACACAAAGGAGCACAAATTACCAGTGAAAGGGATTAGTGTGTTAATCAAACAAATCACCATCGTTTGTTTGATTAACACACCAATACAAAGGGAATCAGTTTTTTCCCTTTCACGTTATTTTATTCTCAATCAGGATACTTAATTTACCTACTTTTACAGTAATTGAAACTGATTTTTCTGTACTTTGATAATACCAGGCAATTATTGTCATTTTTTAATCTAATTTTTCTTTTTTTGTTGCAAGTTTCTTATACAATTTATTGGTAAAAAGAGAGCGGTGAACGTAGAGAACTCAAAAGAACCTGGAAAGAGAGGCCCCAACCCTTTTATTTGCTCATCCAGCCGTGAACCCTGTACTTGATGCGTCGAGACCGTTCCGCTGTGATCCAGTCCACGTCTTACTCGCTCACTAAAACTACTGATCTATAAAACACATAGATGTAGCACGCGTACAGTTTGTTAAACTCCACACGCTTCGCAGTTAGTGAGATTACACACGCGGCGTGCTCGAAAGGAAAAAAACGGAGATTTTTTCCCCCCTCTGCTCATGCTAGACGAAGGGGCGGAAACGGCACGTTTTGTTGTAGTCAAGCTAACGGCTCTGCGTTCAACAACAAATTCAAACTAACAGCGGCATATTAACCGTACTATAGTGACACAGCTGCAGTCCAGTTGATACACTTTTAAATAACGAGTTGCGTTTTAAGCTATCGGTGAGTATGCCCCTCCACTCGTTTTCTTTTGTTTCTATCAATTGTGCGCGAGACTGTGGTGGGCAGTTATGTAGAAGCGCATATTTGACCGCGTGATTTAGCCACCTGTGCGCTTGACAAAGTTGGCAAGCGCGTTTTAAAGGTGTGTGTGTCTACAAATTACCGTGCTAACCAACAGACATGTCCAGGAATTCTCCAGCAGTGATCTAACGCTAAAGCAATATGGAGGAGAAACAACGGTTAGCTGGAAACTGCGGGTCTCCGAGGTCTAACCGTGTCTCCCCACCCCCATCCCCATTGGAAATCAGTGTAGTGATTATTTTACAGCGCAGCTCTCCACTTGGGTGCAGGTTAAATACCTGCTTTTGATGTTTAGACCGTTTTGGGGGGGTTGAATGATCAGGTGAGGTCGCATCTTGTATGGCATGCGTTTATCTGTTGAGACACAGAGCTAAATAATGACAATTTTATGAAGAGATTCACGTATGTATTGTCTATTAATTTCGTTCAAAAGGAGAACAGAAAAAAAATGTTTTTGCACACACACACACACACACACACACACACACACACACACACACACACACACACACACACACACACACACACACACACATTTCTTTAAATATATAACAAAAGTGGCTGAAGGAAGAAATACACTACCTGACCAAAAAAAAAATGTCTCCACCAAAAGGAGGTCACACTCTTCTATTTTGCTGGACCGCCTTTAGCTTAAATTACAGCACACGTTTGCTGTAGCATTGTTTACATTCTCTTCTGCAATTCCACAAAACTTATTTCCATCCAGTGTTGCATTAATGTTTCACCAAGATCTTGCATTGATGATGGTCGAGTCTGACCGCAGCACAAAGCCTTCTCCAGCACATCCCAAAGATTCTCAATGGGGTTAAGGTCTGGAATCTGTGGTGGCCAATCCATGTGTGAAAATGATGTCTCATGCTCCTGAACCACTCTTTCACTATCTGAGCCCGATGAATCCTGGCATTGTTATCTTGGAATATGCCTTTGTCATCAGGGAAGATGGAATAACCTGGTCATTCAGTGTATTCAGGTAGTCAGCTGACCTCAATCTTGGAGCACATCCTGTTGCTGAACCTAGACCTGACCAACTGCAGCAACCCCAGATCATAACCCTGGCCCCACAGGGTTGTACAGTAGACACTAGGCATGATGGGTGCATCATTTCATCTGCCTCTCTTACACTGATGCACCATCACTCTGGAACAGGGTCCATCTGGACTCATCAGACCAGTTTTTAATGATGCGTTGGACAGTGCTTAACCCAGTTTTAGTCATGTCTACAATCTCCTTAGGTGTTTTCTCTGCTTGATGAATGCCAATGATCTGACCCTTCTCAAACAGACTAACATCTTTTCCACGACCACCAGATGTGTCTTTCCTCATGGTTGTTTAAGAAATGAGAAGCAGCTCATTGCACCAGTTGGGGTTAAATAACTTGTTGCCAGCTGAAAGATAATCACCTGTGCAGTAATTATCCAATAGGAGGCTTGTTCCTATGTGTTTAGTTAAATCCAGGTGGCAACCTATTTTTGGCTTGGCAGTGTATAATAAATTATTTCCTGTGCAGGGTTTTTGTTAGAAAATGTTCATTACCTGTAGGCATTAATAACTGGCGAAGCAAGTGTGTCCTATTTTGTCAGTTTAATTCACTTTCACTTTGTTTTGAGATCGAAATATTGGAAAAAACTGCTTGTTTCTAAACTATGTAGATATGATTATTATGAGTTTGTCAAATTTGTGCAGACACCTGGGAAGTTTGTGTCTCAGGCACAAAGCCCTGTCTGCTTTTCTGGATGCGGCCCTGTTTTTCAAGGACAATTTGGCAGAAGTTTCATATTTTAGTACAAATTATGTTGACAATTCATATATAGTTGGTTCAGAAAAACAGACATTTTTTGTAAAAAAAAGAACTGAGCTTTTTTATTTTCAAGCGAATGCAGTATGCTTCTGTATGATGATGAAAAAAATCAAGTTATGATATGACCTGAGAGATTCTTTTTTTTTTAATAAACCAAAGTGCGTGTCTTGGTGTTATGGTGATAATCTAAGTTAAAAGGGGTAGGTGAACACTATAAGCTTTGCTTCTGCCTACATGCTTTTTGATACATAGGTCAACTGGATATATTTGTACTAAAAAACCTATTTGTTCATTCATTCATGACGTTTTCAATGTAAAAACATTTAATCCCAGAAACTTGTGTTTTGATGTTCACATAATCTGTTAGCATTTTCAGCAATAAATGTCTTTAGACAGGCAAGTAACTTGGCAAAAAAAAAAAACTTTACCTGATAGTTTTAGCTTTCAGCTTGAGGTCTTCTTCACAAGCTGGCTTGCTTTTATCCAGTTGAAATAAAAAATAAATGTTTAGCTTGTTTGCATTAATGTGTCATCAAAAAAGGTGTAAAAATCTGTCTGAGTCTTAGAAATGACTGTAGGAAATTGAACAATACACGGTAGAATGCTAAAGTATTTTTAAAATGTATTTATTTCAGAATGTAGCTCACACTTAGACACTCTCCTGAACTTTGCAGATATGTGCTCTCTGTTGCTCTCTGTTGCCCTCTGCAGGCTTGCTGCGTAACATCACTGTCAAAATCGAATCTCTGTCATGAATTAGAGGCATTTTTAGTGGCTGTTTTCTAACTAGCATGCCCAAGCAAACACATTAAGCTGCATTTCAGCATTGAATAAAGTTTTATCAGGTCTTTATAACAACTTTATGTCCAACCAAACACAATAACTCTGGTGATATAATTTATTACTTACCTATTCATTAGCAACATGGCTAGGTCAGATTCTGTAGTACATGCCATTCTTTCAAGAAGAGCTCTCCAACGAGGAAAAGCCAGCCCAATATTAACTCTGGTCTTTGCTCTTGCTCTATCACATTCTCTCTTTTTTTTCCCTAGATTCCTCTGATGAGGGATTTCTTGCTTTCTTTGGTGGATCTGCCCTGCAGGTCTACTACAGACATATACGTAGATGCCCCGTGGACTGGAGCTGCCGTAGTGGCCGACCACCATTTTTAGATGGGTCTCTATTTGCTTCCAGTGCATGAATTTCTACTGAGAAAGGTGCTTACCCAACTAAAAAACACATTTTATCAAGCTTTTTCACAAAATCAGACATAAGGTAAAGAAAGAAAATCTTTTTTATAGTGCCTCTCAAGTAAAAAATCTTGAGGTGCTTTCCAAAAACAAAATAATTAAAATATAAAAAAGATTTCAAATACATTTTAAAAATATGTTTTTAAATGAGAAAAGAATTGTGATTAAAAAAATGTAAGGAAAGGGGAAAAGACAATTAATAGGAAAGAGGGAAATCGGTGGTATGGCATGATAATTAAAATATAAATATCATTAAACAAAATAAATACAAATATATTTAAATATAAAATTCTATCAGGCAGGCCAGAAAAGTCAGTAATCCCACGTGATCTGTTTTCAGTTGTACGCCAGTTATCACCTTAGGCTGCACAAAAACGGGCATAGTTGTCCACTGCTTTAACTTTGGAGAGTGAGGAGACCCATCCAATATGGTGGCGACGCAGTTATGCTTTCCAGCACCCAATGGGGCATCTACGTACCGGTATTCATGTCTATGGGGTCTACGTAATACTGCCGTAAATCAATACACAGTTGGCACTTCCAGCGGTGGACCGCAGGTCAAAAACTGTACAGCGCGGTGAACAGACGTGGGACTCCATAACACTATCACAGCTCTGAAAATGAACATAATAGATGATAGTATGCTGCCAAAACCTTTCAAAAAATGTTAATTTAAGGTTTAAAGGTTGCATAATGTGTCTTCAAATAGCAAAACGGCTTGTTGCCCTGAAATTGTAGTTCTAGCAATGAAAAGTGAAAGACCCTTTGAGCTGGTTTTGGTTGGTCCCATCTGGGCTGCTGTAGGGTTCAAAGATAACATTCATTTGAAGTCCTTTGCAGTGCCTCAATGAATGAATAACTTTTATTCATTTTAGATGGACAGTGGTGCATTAAAGGCCCAGTGTGTGATATTTTTACCAGTTTACTATCAAATCCTGTGTTTCCGGTTCACAAACTTGTCCTTTTTCACTAATATTTCTCACCAACATCAATTCTAAATATTCCTCTCAACTTGAAATTATACATTTTGTATACATAAACTGTGGTTGACGCTCTATGGTCATCCACCATCTTAAAATACAGTAGCCGTTTAGGGACATACGAGCTCCACGTTACCCATTTGGAATGTGACTGTAACCTGAAAGAACCATCAGAGGGCAGCAGTGTGCCCTGGAAGCATCGAGTTTGGTAATTCAACTAAGAAATAGAAAAGAATAGCTACACCGTTGCTCTATTTGTTAGTTTGAATTAAAAAAACTATTAAATCAAAAGACACATAAACTTTGTCAGTTCCTCATCATGTCCAACACAAGGAAGCTGCATATGTTCAGACCCCCACCCGCTATTAGCTGGACGCTAGCCTCCGATTAGTGTCTCTGACTCCCAAACTCACCTCAAGTTGTTCATCCATCTTTTCCTAGTACCAGAACTCCCGATCCGGTCCCAACGTGTCAGTACCAGAACTCTGTATCCGGTCCCAACGTGTCAGTTCCAGAGTCCTTCTACTCAAGTCTCCTCTCTTCCTGCAGCCTGCCATCTTGCCCAACACGCTCCAGCTCTCATACACTAGCCAGTGGCTAAATCAGCGTTGTTTACTTTATCTCCACAACACTTTACTAACAGTGATGTAGTTTTTCACGCGCTACAGAGATGCTCTGACAGAGGGCTTTGTCTCAAATGTTACCTTTAGACTTTGGTCTCCTTTTGCTGGTAATCTGTAGGAGTTTACGCACAGCATACAAAGCGTCTCCCCGGCTCTAGCCACGGCTAACTAGTAGCTCGGTAGCTCGTGACACCGATCTCAACCACGTCAGCCTTGGGCCAAGATTAGTTGGTGGATAAATCAGCATTGTTTAGTTGATCTCCAGCATGTCCCCGGCTCACCAACACGCCTTCACCAGCCGTAGTTAACGATCAGCCAGTGATTTCTCCATATCATATAAGCTGGTAGCGGCAGCCAGTTTGTTTACATTGAGGCACCGTGATCCACGTGAAACGGGTGTTGTGGGAAATTGTGTTCCCCTGAAATATTGTTTCCCTTAGGCAGTCGAGCAAATATTTCCAAATCCACAGAACTTATTGTCCATAATGAGGACTAAACAACCTCAAATTCTCACAACACCTGACCGCCCAGTTGACATCACCCCTCCTCCGTGTGTGAATTGTGACAGCTTCAAGAACAGAACTAGCTTGCTTCCTTCAGAACTGGTAGGCTGATAAAACAGTCATAATTATAAATACTTTTTTAAAGAGATCAAGTAGCTTGTTTTAAGCTTTGTGTGGGTTAGGCTACACAGGTTGGAAATTGATTATACAGTCAAACTCATGAGTGAGCCACCGTAGCTGCAATACTCTGAACTGCATGGCGCTAAAGAGTCGCATTTTTTCATCATGATTTCAATGAATTTCACACATGGGCCCTTTAATGAACATTTTACAATGTACATGTACCCAATTATAACCAAAAGGCTCATTTCCAGCTTTCCATTGTTTTCTCCTCTCAATTCCATCGTGCACCCATCTTGGTGTTGGTCAGGATCCTGCTGGTCCCCAGGTCTACCCGATGAGTATGAGCCAGACTCCAGAACCCTCTAATGATGCTCCTGCTGTTACAGAAGGTTTGATATTTCATTACTTTCTAACATAAATGTGTGTTTGACTATTCTTTTACAGCTGTGAATATTTATGATACATGTGAATGTTCATTTGCAAACCCCTGTCCTAAATAAATGTTTGAAAGTTTGAAATCTTCAGGAAGTTAAGTGGTTTGAGCAGCAGAACTATTTTAACGATGCAGTCGTGTTCCCATGACCCTGTTTATGACCTGACAGAGGCTAAAGTGACTTCAGTGGAGAAAGAAAAGAAGCCAGACGATGTTCCAGAGGAAGAAGAGGAAGAGGAGGAATACGTCGTGGAAAAGGTCCTGAATCGACGGGTGGTGAAAGGCAGGGTAGAGTACCTTCTCAAGTGGAAGGGCTTCTCTGAGTAAGTGTTTTGAACATTTTTATGAGTAACTGGTTGATTATGATCATGTAACAAATAAATCACTCTTTTACTGCTGCATGATGATAAAGTCTTCTCTCAAACCTAAATGATAAATGACCAACACTTGTATAGCACCTTTCAGAGTCGGAGGACTCCAGAGCTCTTTACACTACAGTGTATCATTCATCTATTCACACACACATTCACACCCTGGTGGTGATGAGCTACAGTGTAGCCACAGCTGCCCTGGGGCGCACTGACAGAGGCGAACCCAGATTACAGCGAGTACACACCCAAGCTCCCACAGACTTCACTTATACTTCAACTCAAAAATAATAATTAACTCACTTTAAGTTAAAGGTGTAGCTCCTGTATTTCCTACATGGACCACTGTGTAAAAATGACCATCAAAGCCTTGTGCTGCTCGCACTTCAAGAATTTTCACCAATATTACTTCCCAACATCAGCAGCTGTTTTGTCTGACACCAACGTTTTGTTTCTGTCTGCCTCATTTTGTTTGGTGTCAGGGAGTGAGAGGCACAGGTGTGTGGTTACTATGGTGATGTCAACAAACCCTTTTGCTTGCCAGGTGGCCCTAATGAGCCACTGATGGTTATCATGGTGACTTTGGAGTTTTGTTGGTTATCATGGCCACTTTTAGATCCCTTGGTTGTTACCATGGTGACCCTGATGAGTCACAGGCAGCAGCAGCTTTAACATTTCTGTTGATTTTATTCTTTTTACCATCTGCTACAGTTTAAACATCCAAACATAGACAATCGTCTCTTGACCAATATTATTACAACCAATGTTCTTATCACTTTCATCTTGAAAATCTTTTGAGTTAAAGTAACTTTCAGCCAGAACAATTCAATATATTATTAATAATAATAATAATAATAATAGATTAAATTCAGCAAACCATCTATAAGACACATTGAAAGTTATTGTTTTATCCTGGGTAATAGCGCGCATGCGCACAATGTTGGGGGCTTCTGCACCCACCATTCAGAGCTGTGCCTACGCGATTGAAGCTAATAAAATAAAACCTAGGTATGTAGGTATCATTACTTTAGATTAAGACATTTTTGTACAGATCAAAAAGATATCTCAATGCAAGAGGCGATTAGCGCAAAGCTTTCAGATCCATTTGAAATAGCTAACAAGCTGAGGATGATGACAGTCTTCATAACTGGCCACTAGTTCAGGGATCAGAATCAACTTTACCAGCATCCTGGAGCTTAATAGAAACTTGTCTCCACAGCACAACCCGACCAAGGTTAAACACACAACATGTAGACAAAACGGGTTACAGGCAGGCTACAGCTGTACAAGGCGCTCTACAATTATTTTATTTACATGCCTGGACTTTGCACAGCTGAAGAAACAAATGTGTAACCGGATCTCCTCTGCGTTGTGCAGGTTAATGTTCAAGGATTGCTGTGACACAGTTCATCTTTGGAGATGAACAGGTGCTTTGTTTATTCTGACAAGCTCAGTAAACAAACACAAACGAATGACACTAAAGGCTGCCTGCTCCAAGTCCGCTCCCACAACACAAAAGCATCAAAAGGGCAGATCTCAGGAGGAACAAACCATTTATAAAAAATACATGACTTTTACACATTTGGCATACCTGATGAGCTTAGTAAACACAAACGAATGACATTTAAGGCTGCTTGCTCCAATTAGAGAACAATTTGTGTAATGATATTAAAAATAAACTAATTTAACCCAGTTAAAAAGGCATACAAGTCACTAGGTGGCTATAACTTGTATTTCTGTCTGGACATGTGGGGCAGATACTTTAATTTTTTATTCTGTCATGAGAATTTGGCTACCATCATGACTGGTACCCATTGCCTTTGGTGTATTTTTCAGCTGGAAACCTTTAAAATGTAATGTTTTCCTGTCCTTTCTACTTTTTGTGCAGCCTACAGTGTGTTAACCATGCTGATTTTATTTTGCTGCTGTTTAGGTCAGTTTATTGACAAAGGGACAGATAACAATGGTGGTCAATGGGGATGGGTCGGCTCTTTGCTCTCTGACCAGAAGCTGGGCGTGTGATGTCACGTGTCAGCGAGTCTATATGTGATTTTTAAGGGACTCGAACTGCCTTACAGAAAATGCTTTATTCATACACACTCTGGGGATGGTAAACTAACTGACGAAGGCCAGGATGACATTTTGCACCTTCAGCCCCTCTGACCACATCCAGCATTCACCCATAGACAAGGTGGGCGAAGTGTCTTGCCCAAGGACACAACAGCAGAATAACTAGGAAGGAAGGAGCTGGGTCCATACCGCCAGTCTTCTGATTGCTGGCTGACCCACTGCTGCCCCAGTGCTAAGCTTTATCAGCGTGTTAATTGTCTAATTTCCCTTTCTGTTTGTTGTGATATGGATATTTGTACCTACCAGCTAGCTATAGGCTTTTGTTTGTGTTGTGATGCAGATCTGAAGATGCCTTAACTTTGAACAGGGATGGTAACTTGACATGTCTGGTGATAGGAGTGTGTCCTCTGACATTCCAAAAGTGTCATTTTGTTTTTCCACTCTGAGGGTTCATCCACGCTACCTCAGATATTCTTAAAATTCGTTTTCTTCATTTGCACCCCCACCCACTCACAATGAATTTTTTAAAAATAATTGTCCAAAAGAGAGTTTTTTTAAAATAAATCCAACATGTCCCCCACAACTTGCTTTGCAAATCCTTACCGTTATCTTGTGCACTAAAATATAATGATCAATAGATGCTTTATTGTTTTTACTAGTTTTTCTGCTTTTGGGTCACTTTATACTGATCCTGTTACTACAGATGTTTGATATTGTAGTAGCGTAATGTAGACAGAGCTCATCTGAGGGGGAATAGTCATCAAAGATTAACATCTTTGGCCAAGCTACCAGTGTTCTTCGTCTGTATATTGATCTGTTGTTGAGTTACCCCTACTTAACACTGGAAGCATCAATTCAATTCAAAGATACTTTATTAATCCCAGAGGGATTCAGCGGAGCAGAACGGCAGCAGAAGGATTTACTTTTGACTTTTGCTGCCTACAGTGTACTCCGGGAGAGTCTCAGCTGTGAATCGGCTTCTTTGTGCTTCTTGCTGGACTCTCGATCACAAAATCCCCCAAGTTCATGCCATCTGCCGTTAAACCAAAGAGAAGGAAATCACGTTTGATATCGCTGTTTGATGTTGTATATGATGTTTTTCCTCTCTACTGGTAGGATAAAAGCCATGAAAAACACACCGCTGCACTTTTGGAACAATGCTGTGAGTAAATAAGCTATTAGGTGACATAATCTACATAGATATGAAACTGCATCGCTGCAGTAGTCTTTTATTTTGAAAATTACCACAGGTTTTACACTGAAATCACATTTGATTTCCTGCCTAACCTTATGTTGACTGCGGAAATTTGTGTGTTCCAGAAGCAGTTCGCAACAAAAATAGAATACAATCCTATCTTTAGCGGCACAACGTGGTGAACTGGTTGTGGGATGCACCTGGTTTGAGTCACCCCCATAGACTATAATGAATTCTATTTGAAGCAGTGATGTTCTGCTGCTGTTCTGCACCGCTGATGCTTTAGTGTGAAGTAGGTGTTAGACCTGGTGAAAGCCCAGGTTTTGCCCAATTAATGTGGAGAAAAGTGGAGAAAACAACACAAATTTCATTAAGGTAGAAGCCAGCCGTTGCTTGAAGATGGAAAAGTCCATTGATTTATCATTTCATAGACACACGGCGACTTGTAAAACTGCTCTGTTTGTAACAGTGGTATTTATGACACAATAACAGTCTAACCTACCAATCAATCATTATTTCTCTCATTAACAAATAATGTCATAAAATCACAAACATGTTGTTTACTATACACAAGTGACAAGGGAGCAGGAACTTTGGTCAGTCATGTCCATAGTGCAGCCCTGAGGCCATTTGTGTTTTTGCGTAGCCTCCACCAGCATTTCTAGAATGGTGGGCTTTAGTTTCTCCAGCAGACTGCTGATGTACACCTGATGTGTACACCTTTATTACCATTTTATTTTCAAAATTGTCTACTATGTCTATTTTATGCCTTTTTAAGTAAAAATATTTACAATAAAATAATTATTGCATTTTTTTAACATACAAAAACCAATTTTTTTTTGTGGCCCATGAAGACTTTTAACTGGATGATTTTAGTCCTCCTTTTGAAAAGATTGGACACCCCTGACTTGGGTCCTTCACAGAAACTCTGATGAAGGTGCTCAACATTTTGTGAAATATTATTTTATCTGATACTTTAATGATAAATGACACACACTTGTATGGCACCTTTCAGAGTCAGAGGACTCCAAAGTGCTTTACACTAGTGTATCATTCATCCACTCACACACACATTCACACCCCGATGGTGCTAAGCTACAATGTAGTCACAGCAGGTCACTGACGGAGGCGGAGCTTCCAACCACCACCAGCAGGCAAGGTCAGTGAAGTGTCTTGCCCAAGGACACAACAGCAGCATTCTCTGCCGTGGGTGATCCCACAACCCTCAGATTACTGGACAGCCCTCTTTACCTCCTGCTACTTTATCTGTGGTGGACTTCTGCAGAGAAACAAACAAGTTCTTAGATGTTTTTTTTCCCCCTAAAACCAGTTAAAAACTTGCTCTAGCACCCAAGCCATCCTAAACTATACTAGAATTGATTTAATGGAAAACACTTAAACTAGGGCCCAACCGATATGCTTTTTTTTGGGACCGATACCGATATAAAACTTCTAACAAAGGCCGATAGCTGATATAATGGCCGATAAATCTCCCTCACAAAAAAAGAAATACAATTTTTCTTAAGCTTAAACCCTTCATTCTCTGCCTTTTTGATGAAAACTTATTTCTCTATTACACACCAAAGAACTGTCTCAATAACTCACTAGGGTTTCCAAGTAATCCTCAGTGCTTATCCTGCTCAACTTATCGGCTGCATTTGACACTGTCAACCATGGCTTCCTTTTGTCCACACTCTCTAGCATGGGCATTACAGAGAAAGCACACGCCTGGTTTGAATCGTACCTCACAGGACAATCATTCAGTGTGTCTTGGCTTGGACAATCCTCTACCGTGCACCATCTTGCCACAGGAGTCCTCCAGGGCTCTGTACTAGGACCTCTTCTCTTTGCCATATACACCACCTCACTGGGTGAGATCATTCGATCACATGGCTTCTCCTACCACTGCTATGCAGACGACACCCAGCTCTATCTGTCATTTCCACCGGACTACCACACTGTCTGCACAAATATCAAACTGTCTCTCTGACATATCAAAATGGATGAAATCCCACTATCTCCAACTCAACCTCTCTAAAACTGAATTACTTGTCATCCCAGCAAAACCATCCATACAGCACAATATCTCAATCCATAATGACTTCCTATCTCTGACTCCTTCAAAGGCAGTTCGAAATCTGGGTGTTGTGCCTACACCATGCTCAGGACAATCCAGACTTTTCTCATGCATCGTTCCACAAATGTGGGATGACCTTCCAAGCACTACCAGAACTGTGGCTTCCTTTTCAATTTTCAAGAAACTCCTGAAGACCCTGCTCTTCAGAGAGCATCTTCTTAACTAGCACCTTGCCTGCGCCCGTCCCCCCTCTCTACTGTCCACTCCTTGTTCCCTCCTCTTCATGACTGATGTCAATGATTGTTGTTGTTGTTAGCCTCAGGGGCAATATGCCGATTATCACTTGTAAGTCGCTTTGGACAAAAGCGTCTGCTAAATAAATAAACATAAACATAATGCAAATAAGATTTATTTAGCAGATCTCAAAAACAACAGAACACACAAACTCAGTCACAGCATAAATCTAACATTCAAGTTTTTTCTTGTAAACTGTGGTTTCCACAAATACATTTTAACTTAAAGGAATACACTCCGTAAAATTGTGTCTTGTTAAGATTCCTCAGAGTTAGACAAGTCAGAAAAAGCATTTTATAACCAGCCCAATATGATCTGGCAGCAGTTGGTTTTCTTAGTTTAGCATAAAACAGTGTAAGTGAATTCACATACATTGTAGTGATTTTTTATGTAGGTGAATGCAAGCCTTCCTTTCCATTGCTTTATGCCAAAACAACTGGTTACAAAATGTTTTTTTTCTGACTTGGCTAACTCTGGGATAGGGCTGCACGATATTAGGAAAACCTGCAATATTCGATAACAATGATTAATTTTGCGATGACGATATTGCTTGCGATAAATTAAAAACTTAACTCGGGAACAAAAATAATCAAAAACAAAGAAATAAAAAAATCATAAAAAATGTGAAAAGCAAAAGATGTGAGGAAAGGGGAAAAGGAAAGGCAATCAGTGGATCCCTGGAAAAGCAGAATCAGCAGAAAGAGCAGGACAAAGCTAACTCAGGTATTTGCTAACCATCTAAATGAAGTGTGTCCGCCTCGGGGGCGGGCATCTAACCCATGAGAACCCACCCAATTGGCCAAATGGGTGAAGAGCTCTATTTGATTTGTTTAAAAAAACATCAGGCTTCCGTTTGATTGACAGAATACATTATGTGTAGCAAACATTTGAGCTGACCATTCATTGCGATATTTATCTGTTCTTTGCGATATGCATATTGTGCATGCTGATATCGCGATAACGATATATTTACGATATATTGTGCAGCCCTACTCTGGGGAATCTAACAACACACACAAGTTTAGGGACAGAAGATCCCTATAAGAATATTAAAATAATAAAAATGCAGCAATAAATAAAACGTAATACTTGTGCTTTGTAACAAAGTAACACTCTGTGGAAATTAACTTAGTGAACTTATTTACCCTGGACAGGAAATAATTGCACATAAGAAACATAAATAATAAATAAATAAAGTTCCAAAACAATAATTTGTGTTCAAAGTTCAAAGGAGTGGAGCCACACAACATGAGTTCATAAAGCTGGCGCCATCTGCTGGATAGGTAGCGCAATATCGGCCATATCGGCCGTCTTTTTGGCCAATAGCCGATACTGTTAATGACCCCAATATCGGCTGATGATATCGGCTGGCAGATATATCGGTCAGGCCCTAACTTAAACCAGTTACTTTGACACTTGGAGAGAGAATTTTAGATATTCAGTCTGATGGTTTGCAGCAGAAAACACAAACAGAACTTTGATGAGATGAACTTTGCAATTCTTCTCATCCTACTCTGTCTTCTCGCGGTGTGTGTACACATAAATTACTAAAAATCATAAAGATGCTTTTAATAATGAATGTGCATGTTTTTGATTCTGCAGGGAAGATAACACTTGGGAGCCTGAAGAAAACTTAGACTGTCCAGATCTGATCGCAGAATATCTGCAGACTCATAAAACTGCTCATGAGGGCAAAAGGAAGGCAGCTGGAGAAGCAGATGGGGATGAAAATAAATCAAAAAAGAAAAAAGAAGATGTGAGTACAAGTTACTTTATTTACTCATTTGTTAATCTGATATATCATAAAATTGTCTGTTTGTCAGGTTTGTTTTTATTGGAAAAATCACAATTGTGATTATTTTACTCAATAAGGAGTTAATAACAACAGTTTATTACACATTGAAACAGCTGTTTAGGTCTCAGGTGTATCTTAAGCTTGGTTTATGCTTGACGCGTCCGCGAGGTTCGCATGGCTCCGCGTGGCGAAATTGCGTCATGTTAACAACCACGCCCCTCCACCGCGCCTCTGCACGGCCCAAACTTTCCGCACCGCGCACCTAGGAAGTTTTCTAACCACGCGGACGGTCGGACGTGGAAAAACATGGCGGACTGGCAAGAACTAGTATGGCAGAGGTTCGTAAATACAGACATTTGTATGATTCAGCTCTCAAAGATCACCGTGATCAACATGTTGTTAATAATTCTTGGGGAGAAATAGCTCGCACTGTCGGAAAAGACGAGGATGCTGTTAAAAATGCTGAAATGCCATGTTGTAAACAGTAATTTCTACTTCTACTATGGTGTAGTGTTGGATGCATGCCGTAGAGCTCCATGCTGCCCCGTTCAGTTTGGGACAATATTGGCTCACCGCAGAGACAAGCCGCATGAACCATAAACGCTGCGAGTTGTGAAGTGCGTTCCATCCGCGAGCCGCATCACCAAGTGGAAAGTAAATGCGTCAAGCATAAACCAAGCTTTAGCCATTATCCCCAAAAACAAAATATTCAGCGTATACAAAAAAATTCAGGTTTGTCTGGCTGCTCCTAGTTCTCTGAAGAGTCCATGATGCCTGAATGAAAACCAACCAATCGGAATGAAGGTGGACTCTTAAGGGATGTTGAATAGTCGAATGCTGGACTGCCGCCTGTGTAGCTTTGAAGGAGCTGAAGCAGACAAAGGAAAGGTCCGACCAAACTAACGTCACCGCCTTAAGGTTAAATAGCTTCACCCTGGCCTTAATAGTTTGGATTTAAGTGGTTTACTTCTACCTGCAACAGGTGGCTATCGGTTTGGAGGAGCAGGTTGGAACAATGTATAAGAAATAGTTACTTAATGATTTTTCAACAGCTTGTAGTTGCAGCGCTGCAAAGCACCTCATCGTGGCTGGATTCTTGTTGAGCCCTTAAAAATTGGTGCTTTTTTAATCCTACAATATTTTCAATCAGATCAAATGATAGAGCTTGGAAAGAGACAAGGGGAGGTCCTTTGTTTGACTTTGATGGTATTTTGAGTGCATTAAACCTTCAACTGTAATACAGATGTGAAGCTTCCATTTAACAACTGTGGATAAAGAGATTCATTCAAAATCAAACAATTTTAAAATAAACTATTCTGCAAATGCCCAGAAGGCTAAAAGGGAAAAAAGTGTCCTCTTATTAGATTTAAGGAAAAGTCTTCATAACAAAAAGGTTTGTCATAAAATAACTTCAGGCGAAACTTGCACAAATCTCTCAAAGATTGTAAATAATACATGGGTTGTGCAAAAAATTATAACATTACTTAATGCAGTTGTGGACATGATAGCTCTACACACTGTTTTAGCTTCTCCAAAATAAAACCTACAACTCTGTTTGTTCCAGATGTTTTTTTTTTTTGCATAATTCTGCTCATAGGATTTGTTTCCCTCAATAGCGTGATACCTCACCTGTTTGACTGACTGACTTTGTTCCTCAGAATGAGAAGCTACGGGGTTTTGCTCGAGGCCTGGAGCCTGAACGAATCATCGGTGCCACAGACTCCACAGGAGAACTCATGTTCCTCATGAAATGGTCTGTAGCTGCTGTGTTGTAAAAAAATATCTCATCCTTTTCTTGGGGAATGAAATGTGACATGAAAAAACTTTTTGTTCAGGAAAAACTCAGATGAAGCGGATCTGGTGCCGGCGAAAGAGGCTAATGTGAAGTGTCCACAGGTGGTGATCTCCTTCTACGAAGAGAGACTGACTTGGCACTCGTACCCTTCTGAAGACGAGAAGAAAGATGATAAAAACTAAGGGTTGAGGCAGAGGGTCAGTGGAGAGAGAACTAGTTTTGAACTTCATTGTACTTTGGGGGGGAGGGTCAGATGTGGAGTGGCAGGTAGGGAAAGACCAGCAAGACATTGTGCATTCATCTGTCTTTTGGTGTAGTTATCACTCACCTGATTCTACTTTTATGTGGATGTTATCTAAATATATATATATATGCTTCAGATTTGCTTGACATTCCTGGTTAAACACAACAGTGTTAATCTTTAGTAAACATTCCAGTCCCGATGCTTTTGGTACTGTTTCCAGTCCGTGTATCATGTTTTCTTTTCTCTGTAAGGCAGAGTGTTGCTGTTGGCTTGGACCGACACTTCTGCTGTAATTGGAATCACTTTGGTTCGAAGGGGTGTGGATGAAGGAATGGGTTCATATAGTTTCCAGTGCTAATTTTAGAGTATTCAGGTGATGTTTTCATTTGAAAATGAGCTTGTGAGATAATCCAGCAAGTCTTATTTGAAATTATGTAAATTAAACTAAGTTGTACAAATGAAGGTACTACATCCATGTTTGAGTGAACATTTGTGACTAAATACTCAAAGTATAATTACAGCAACAAAATGTTACCGCTTAAAATCCATTTGTTTTCATTTTTTAAAGAGAAGCAAAAAATACAAGTCACTAATCAGGACTTTTTTTTCATGATTGACAAATGTCATTTTTCTGGTAATTACATTGAAAAGAATAAATGATACACTGATTAGTCCTTAGTGGTGTTATTTACTGTGCCACATGTTTAAATTCAGATTATTTGGTGCTTTTCAGAGGGAACCGTTAGCAGCTCTCCTCACTCGTTTGGTGTTGGCTTATGAATCTGTTTCTGTGGATCATTTAGGCCATTGTGCTTCAGTTTTCTTTGTCTTGCTCGTCACTTTTTAAAAAATAAACTCACTTTTGTTAAAATATTGTCTCCTGGAATGTTTATCAGTGCAGACTGACTGATGGATGCATCTACCTGGTAAAGCATGGACGAGCAGCACTAGGGTCACAGGTGAAAATAAAAACTTTATTAATCAATAGAAACAATTTGATTGCCGGTACATGTCTCAAAACGGGGAACTACATCCAAACTCAATAGTGAGCCTGTTATGGAGACATCTGACAAACTACATGAATCAAAACGAACACAAACATGAAAATATTTACAGAACAAGACAGACAGAAAAGTGCACTAATTAGTAGCAGTACTTAATGATTTGTGTTGCACTGGGTTACGTTAAAGTGAACCAGAGATTCATGCCTGAATATCACATTAAGAACAATTCTCCTTTCAAATCTTTTTGGAACGATGTCTTAATGCTGATCTGTTCAGCCTCCAGTAAATATTTGAACCTAAGCTGCAACAACAGATCCAGTTTTTTAGGAAAGCCATAAAACACGCACGCACCGACAGACTTCATTCAGACAGACGAGTAACAGCACTTCTACTCTGAGAACGTTCTGACTGTTCTCAAACCCTTTAGATAGATTATTATTAAATAAAGGCATTCATATTAAAGTGGCCACACACACATTCTTAACTTTGATCTCATCTAACAGGGCTCTCTCTGTCAACACAAACACTTAAATGTAGGACTTGTAACATCAAAGCCAACGGCTCGGCTTTACAGCAGTTTAAAAAAAAGTGGCTTTCGGCTGGATAAAGTTGGCAAATGAGTTTGTTTAATGGAATACGTTTGCCTACGCTACGGATTCAGCTTAGCCGGCGTCATGTTGAAGAAAACGACCCACAAACGTGATCCGTGACGGCTGGACTTGGCTGAAACATTACAGTACTTTCTGGAGCTCCTCGTGGTTAAAAGCTCCACTTTACCAACGAACGGGAGAGGCTGATGACAGACCTATAACCTTGTTTATACTACAGATTATGAACAGTTTATAAGAGCCTTCGTAAATGCAGCTCCCGTATTTAAACCTGCAGCAAAGGAACAGCAACAGACATGGCAAAATGCATACAGCCAAGCCTTTTAAAGACAAATTACAGTGCTATGTATAATTTATAAGGAAGTTAATACATTTTGCAACGCAGTGGGCCTCCGCCCCAAAAACATCCCGCTCCTCTTGCAGGACTTACCCCTCCAGGCTTCTGAGCAGCCGGACAATGCTCAGCCTCCCACTTCCCATCCCAACATCAGATGTGCAAACGTCAATGCTGATTCTCTTAGGGGCTTTTAAAACCTAGACGCCACCAACAAACAGACTCAAATACTAGAACTAGCAGTAGAAACCTAGAGAACAAGAGTGCAGTGTCTGAGCGCTTCTGTATCAAAAAGATCAGGGGATGAACCGACCAACCTTTGGTTAGTAAAGGTGTTAATGGCATCCTAAAGCAATGGCCTTCTTTAGCCTTTGGTATCTTTAACCCTCACAACTGTAGATGATGCTCTGCCTGAAGATCTGCAACTCAAAAGCATTGGTAATTATAAAAGGAAAATAATTACCACTAAGGTTCCAGGATGGGATGGGATCTGATAGTCCTTTAAACCATCGGTGCATAGGTATTCCAACCATCTCCGGTGTTCATTAATCTCCATGTCTCTCGACAGCAGCCCGTCTTTCACCCTACAAACCTCCATCTTTAGTGGTTTGGTGCAAAAGGAACAAAAGCAGCTATTTTTTTTCTTCTTCTAGTAGCTCGGTTTTTGTCCTTTATACTCCTCCTTTTCTTGTCTAAAGAATAAAACATTGGTACTCAAACAAAGAGCTATTTCTGCTTCAGAGACGTTTCCAGGAAAATTTGTAGGAACAGAATGAAAAGGGGGAAACTAACGCAGGAGGTGAAGTCAACGCCATTTTTTTCTCCTCAACAGAATCTTCTTAAAGGAAAAGGGCACCTCTCTCTTATCTGCGCAAACCGTTCTTACGGATTTAGCGAAGTGATAAAATAAACAGGAATCTGTCCGCCCTCACTTCTTTTTGTCTTTCTGTTTCTTCTCGGGTTTACGGTTCTGCTGAGCTGCTGTCACGTTGCGGGGCATGATCAGCACGCTGCCGTCGGCGCTGTACTGCAATGAGTATTCGCTAGAGGAATATGGCCGACCGTCCTCGTCCCGTAGCTGACTGAAAACCTCTTGGCACAGAGTTTGCATCTTCTGCTTCATCTGCCGGATGGAGCGGATGAACTCCATCTTTTCCTTCAGCAGACGGGCCTTATCGCGTCTCAGGTCATGAACGCCCTGCTCCAGGTTAATGATGGTCTCCAGCTTGCGCTTGCGACAGTTCTGGGCAGCCATCTTGTTCTTGCCACGCCTGCGGATGTCCCTGATGAGGGCCAGCTGGGCTTCACTCAGGTGGTGCTTGGTCAGGAGCTCGTTGAACTCTTCAACAGGGAGGTTGATGATCTTTTCATTGGAGAAAGGAATCTTCATGGCCCGGGCTCGCCGCTCATCACGACTCGCGTGTTTGTCGAGCAGGTCCTGAGAAGGCTGGAGCTTTGAGTTGTGTTTGTCACGAGCCGTCTTCTTCCCAACTGGAACGGGAAGCTCTGGGTGCTCGGAGAAGGCGGAGGAGAGTGGCAGGTTGTAGGTGTGGTTGTGGCTGATGCCGTCGAGCTGAGGGAGGCTGTGGAACTGGGACGGGTCCTGGTAGCTCATACGGCAGAGCTTACTAAACTCAGGCTGGTAACCCCCGACTGCCCCCTCCTCCGTCTCTGCAGTGGCCACCTCAGAGTCAGTACTGTAGCCCACGGCCCCCTCCTCAGAGAAGGTGGCCGAAGTTGAGGAGGAAGAAGCTGCAGATGAACAAGACGTCTCAGAGCTACTCGGGGAGGCCGGGCTGTGGCTGGAGTCCAGGGAGAGACCAGAATCCGAGTCAAGTTCATCCTCCAGCTGGGAGGCTTGGGCCTGGCTGAAGCCCTCCTCCATGGCCAGGTCCAGCAGACTGATTTCATCAAGCATGGACTCCTCCAGCAGGGTGGTGAATGGGTCGGACAGGTTAGGGGTGGATGTAATGTTACTAGAACTGTTTACTGGGGGCAAAAAGATCCCAGTCAGGTTGGTGGCTCCAAACGTGGAGTTGATGTTGGTGGAGTTGCTGGAGGAAAGCCTGAGCATGCTCGTTCTTGGAGTGCTGCTAACAGAGTCCAGTTGGGGGGTGAAAACATGTGGGAAGTCCTGGCTGCAGCTGGGGAGGGAGGCTTGGTGGAGGCTGACGTCCTGGTTTATGGGTGTTGAACGCGTGGAAAGCCCAAAGGTTCCAGCGGGGTTGGGCTCAGGCGTTCCGTTAGTGGGACTTCCACTGCTGGAGGTGGTTTGGAGCGAAGTGTTGTTCACTTCCATTGCCTTTGAAGAAAGAGTGGAAACAGTATATTAAATGTTTATTTTTGTCACCATTAAAAATTTACCACCCTATCCATCAGTAAACTTGAAAAGACACCCCTTTAACTTATCTACTCTCCTTGAATTTTTTGTTTCCAAAATCTGGAATTTAGATTCCAAAACTACCAACAGAAATGTTTTTCCAAACAAGTCATTCTTACCTGCAGCTCCATAATGGCCATGATGTCCTGCCACTGCTGCTCCAGGTCTAACTGAGGCTCGGCTGGAGGAAGCTGTGGTGCCAGGAGGAGGCCCTGAGACGTGGAAGGAGCCTCTTCACTGGTAACTGGAATTTCTGGGTTAACAACCGGAACTGGGAACTAATTAAACACACCAAAAAGGTTAAATCCACAGTAACGCTTACAAAGCACACATCTGCAGACGTTCCAATCTTACCTCGGCTTCTTCTCCAAATGGGAACGTGGCCTCCAACAGTCTCAAGCACTCCTGTAGTGACAGTGAAGTCTGTGAGCCAAGACCTGGCAGCTGGCAACAGAAAGAACGCGCAACATGCTACAGGGGTACCCGACGAACCTCAAATAATAAAAATGAAAATAAAACCTGTTCTTGTGCTTTTCGCTTTTCCTTACAAATTAAGAACTTGTCTCAGCAACCATCTAAACTCTAAATCTGCATCATCAGCTGCATCACAAGGATGCATGTGTAGGAATGAAATTTCAAACTATTATGCAAGAAGGTCTTTGAAATTGCTTCATGAGGCAGTGTTTGAGTCTTTTTAAGCTGAAGAACAGGCTGGTTTACGATGAGATGAAAACAATGACACCTGCTGCTGAAAGGTGGCTGATAATTCTTTTGTCTGTGTGTTCATCAGGACGATGTCTCATGTACCACTGCACAGAAGTGAATCAATCACTGGATGTACATCTACAGCTGACTAGCATTTAGTCAACTCAAAAATAATGTTCAGCTATGCGGCCATACATTCTTTAAAAATTAGTGCTAAACTCTGCATCATGCCTTCTCTTTGGCTTTTTTCATAGACAAACACAAAATAGAAACAAACTGAGAAGGCAGGTTACCGCTTTGGAAACCTGGGGAGTTTTCTGTATTTCCACTATTTACCCCAGGGAACTGCCCTGGTAGGGGGCGGTACTTAAGCAGTAAAAATGTACCTAAAGACACAATTTAAACTTGCTTGGATCTCGTAAGTTCAGGAGTATTTTCTTTCTTGGGAAAAATAAATAAATCCTTGGTTGATGCAATCATAAAAAAAGCTATCTATACACATTTGATACAAATGTTCAGCTAAATGTTTCCACTGAAACCCACTAACTAACTGGAAATAATTCCACATCATTATAATAATTCTTGAGCCCATAAGGATGTGTTTAGTCCCAACAAACCTGCTCTTGTATGCTCTCTCCCGTCTCCCCGTCTACCGGCTTAGCTCCCTGTAAATTTACGCCATTCCTCCAGCTCTCCTGTTCCTCTTTTCCATCTTTGTCCTCTTGAGGGTTGGACTTCTCTTCCTCGGTCTCCTTCTGACGGTTGGTGTAGCTGAACACTTCTCTTCCTGCACCAAGGTCAATGTCCTGTCGCCATAGGATGTCAATCAAGTCAATGTCCTGAAAAAGACACAAGAATGACTAGAAAACCACCCTATACACTTAAGAAAAGAGATGTTGTTAGGAAAACCAAATCACTCTTGAATAAAGTCCAAAATCTTTGTTACAAACAAACTGAGTTACTTATTTTTGGTCAGGAGAAAGCTCAGATAGAGTACTTTTGTATTTTTCCTCAGAGCTGAAATAATCTCATAGGAACAGATCACGAAACACAAATCAGATGACGCCACCATGATATAAACACTTTGGCATGGTGGTCATCATGTGATCAAAAATAAATGAACATGTGACTTTGTGTGACACCAAACTGTCCATTTGGCCATTTTGTGTGTGAACAGCAATAACATTAATTTGAACAACCTTTGAGCTGAGCGTTTTAAAGTTCCACCCTTTTGGACAGTAAATGTGCCCAGCTGAGATGAATGTGACTCAACTGGTTTGACTAAAAATATCTGACACCAATAGAAGGAAAAAAAAACAAAAGAGACCAGGGGTGTGGACCATAAATGATTTCATCTGAATTAACAATTTATGATCATTTAGGGTTTGTGACATTTTAAGCTATTGTTTACCTTGGAAGTGAACTTCAACTCTAAATGGTGTCACTTACATAAAATATTTTTATTTCTCTAAATCAGTCATAACAAGTGTGCTTGGCCTGCAGTGACAGACATACCACTGCCTTCCTTCTAGCTTACCAATGCTCTTCAGAGAGAAGCTACAAACATCAAGATGTACCTCTTTGGTGAGGTCGTCGTTGCCATTTCTGTTGCCCTGCTCCTGGTTTTCTTCTGGGGCCCCAGCTCCCAGGCCGCTGTCGGCTGCATTCAAGTTGTATGTAGATTCAGGTGCTCCACCTCCTCCCCTCATGGCCGGGGTAACTTCAATGTTGTTAATGTCCTCTAAGCCGGCCCCATTGTCCAGGGTTATGCTGGAGCTGGACTGACTGCTGGCAGATACTACAGACTCAGAGTCACGATGCACCAGCCAGGTGTTGAGCTCAGTACTGGGCACAGAGAGGCGATCCAGCTGGCGCACCTCGTTTAGCAGCCGTCGGGTAGTGAAAAAATGGTCCAGGTCCACACTCTTTGGATGGATCCCATAACCGTCCAGCGTGTTGCGGAGGTTGTGAAACTGTGTCTGGGTGTAGGCTGAGCTAGGCCCCAGGATGATCTCTCTTAATGGGGGCAACTGATTGCTGAGATAGCTGTCAACGTCCACCCGCACCCCAATGAGACTCAGAAGGATGGTGAACTGAATCAGGCCCTCTGTGAAGTACTTTTTCAGGTAAAGCATTTCTTTACAACGGAACAAAAAATAAAAGCAAAAGATAAAAATGAAAATTGGGCCAACTTTCTTTGATCAATAAATCTTTGCTAACACTAAAAGAGGGAAACAGAAATACAAACATAAAAGTGACTGAGGAGGGCAAAGGGGTCTTCAAAAGTAAGTTTGAGAGGAGTTTAAGATCCAAAATCAGGTTCCACTTCTCAGGGTATGTTCCTCATAAGGTTCTCATTTTCCAGTTTCTGAGAAGAAAACAAGAATGTAAACGTTACAATCTACATCAGCTCACACTGAACAGTCATTTTACTTTAAACTCGCGATTCGATGCTACCTACATTCACATTAAACCATGTAAATTAAAGAAAAAAGAAAGCAGGACTTGCTCGCCCACTGAAACCACTTCATCGTTCCAAGACAGGAGAAACGAAGTAACAACGTAGTGCCTCTTCATTCTTGGATATTCCGCAGAGCAGACATGATAAAAACAGAGCAATGCATCACCCCACCCTTGACAGGACAACTACTTCTGGTGGATGCTGCTGAAGGTGAATGGGAGTCGAGAAAGCTCGCTGGACTGGCTCTGGCTCGCACCACAGATAGCTGATAGGCGGCAGGCTGGGTCCCTCCCTCCTCAAGCACAGCTGCGCCTATCTTTGTCCTAACCACGATAGCTGTTAGCTACCTCATAGTTTACAAGCCGCCTACAATTATACATATATATGTATACACACCATCTTCATCAACATGAAGTAACAATGAGGAGACGGGCCGCAGCATTAAGTTATAGTCTCGCATCTCTGCTTAGCTCAAAAAGTGACAGGTGCGCCTGCTAATATTTACTTTCGCCCCCGAGGATATCAAACAATCTCCCTAGCAACAAGTGGTGAATACACGATCGACACATAGCTCAGCCAATTACAGGCTTCAATGGTAGCGACGTCACATGACTCCAGCCCGTCTCCGCCAGTACGAAACAAGCACAGGCGGGATTTAGAGACACAATCAAATGCAAGTCAAACCCTACTATGCTAGCCCTGCGAGCTAGTTTGCTGCTATCTAACTTAACCATCCGGCTCCTTTTAAAAGTAACTTGTACGGTCAACAAAATGTATCCAGCAACTAAACCACAAATACTACTTTAATTATACCCACTGATGGGAGTGTTACCATGAAACACTAGGGACCATATATAAACGCACGCGATAATTTAAATAAAACATCTTAATTCATACTTACGCCAAACTTAGCAGCTGTGTCTTCATGGCCGCACGTTCATAATGATCTTAAACCCTTCATCAAGCCTGGTTTCATTAGCAGTTCCACTGAGGTTGCTGTTAAAGCTTTATCCAGCCTTTCCTCATTAAATGGCCCTCCATGACTTGCAAAATTACTAGCTGGGCCGGTTAGCCTACCCTAGCTCTAGCGAAAACACGCGCACACACAGAGCATGCGTAGAACATTCTAGTGTTAAGCTTTCATCAGCCAACGGAAAATCCCCTCCTCTCAGAACACGGAGTTATGAGTTTATTCTACAATTATTTGCCGAAAAAAAAAACTAAAACGAATTTACCAAGAGAAATAATTTAGGAACAACATATTTTGTATTTATTGTACAAATAATTGACTTAGGCAGAAGATGTGAGTTTAGCCCATCACCATAAATGTTGACATTTTTACACAACTGTTGCATCATCTTCAAGTTTTTATGAATAAAAACATAAAATATGTTGTACTAGTCATTGGTCTGGCCTGGAGTTTGGACAAAACATAAAAGCAAACTAACATTTTGTAATAATTAAAAAATATGTAAACATAAACACCATATATAAGGCCATTTATTTTACAATTGATCCAAAAGTTTGTAAATGATCAGCTGTCTTTTATATTTGTTTTATATGCATATATAAAACACAAAAATACATGAGTTGAAGTTAAATACCATTTTTATTTCTCTGTCAATCATGACAAAATATTCAGGTGAACATCACTAAATATTGACTCCCATTAGGTTGACTGGTCTGTTGTGGTATCGCTTAGAAATGTCTGCTTCAATCTGCAAAAACAAGCAAATAATCAGTCATAACAAATGATGATACTTTGTTATTATAGAAGTGACTGAGGTTGTAGTTTATTCTATATTCCTTCTTTAGGCTCCCCTCCCTCTATTTTAAGACAGATCTTGTGACATGGGGTTTTGATTTTCTGTTTTGTTTTCCCAGTGGAAAGTCCCTCCCACCCTCAGCAGTAATAAAAGTAAAAGTAATGTAATACCAGTTTCTGGAGCTCCCGGGTGCATCCTGCCAGCAGGTCAACACAAGGCTCCAGCCTGCACTGCTCCTGTAGGGCCTCCTGCCTCTTCTCAGCCATGGTAGCGGCTTTCAGCACCAGAATGTCTGCCTGCTTCAGCTTCTGTCTCAGCATTTCTGATACACGCTCAACATACCTGAACACACACGTAAAAATAATAACAAGCATAATTATTTTTTTGGAATTAGTAAAATATCGATAAGACCAAATGTAGGCAATATAAATGATAACATTTGCACATTTGTCATAGTAAAATTGTAAATATACTATGTCTATATTGCACTTTTTGAAATGTTTTCAACCACTCATAGAGCTTTTAATTACAAAGCCCATTCACAAACTGAAGGGATTATATGGAGTGGTGTCTTGCCCAAGGACACTTCAACATGTGGTGAGGAAGCCTGGATTAAACCACTAATAGGTAACCGCTTTACCCACTGATCCACTACCACCCAGTTGCAATTCACAATTTTCAGTCTTAATTTTTTTACATTTTGCTGTGAAACTTCAGTAATTAGAGTAAAATATTTTCTTAAATTTGATTTTAAAGACATTCCCTTTAAAAGTAGCACAACTGTAATGTGTAAAAGATATTTGAGATGCTTAAAAATTAAAATAAAGGTCAAACACACATGTTCATAAACACAACAACATGGGCGTAGTTTTGACTTTAGAAGTGTGTGTGTATGCGTGTGTGTGTGTGTGGTGGTGGTGGTGGTGGTGGTGGGGGGGGTTCTTTACAGTAAGTTCTAATGGGAATCGGGCTTCAACACAAGCTGTTGTTTTCTGCTTGGTCCTAGTGCTCTACCGTAATATTGTTTTTGCTCGGTAAAAAGTGCAGTGGACATAAATGTACTTTTACTATGTCCATAAATAAATATATAAAAATTAGTGTCTCAATGAATGCTGATAGATTAGTCTTTTATTACACCTCCTGCTGTAAAATGCTCCTTTAGATACATTTCCTGATGTCTTGAAGACCCAAATTCAGCTTGTAGGTGATGCAGATGCTCAGGTGATACCTGGGTGAGGCCTGGATTGTGAACAGGTGCTGCATCCGCAGAGAGGTGAGCCGACCCAGAAGGTCCTGCACCTGAGACAGCATGTCCTGGACGTGTCCTTGGGTCTGGTTCTGGATGACAGAGGGGGCCAGCTGGAACTGGCTCATAGCCACCACATCACCCTCCTCCCCCATCTCACAGATGCGCTGGGTGAGGAACGTCTCTAGCTGGGGAAAAAAAAAAAAAAAAAAAAACAATACCAGAACCACGAACAGAGTCAGGTTATTATTAAAATATTTTCATTTCAGAAGGAACAATGATCATTGTAAGATAGATCCTACATAACTGATGTCAACTGGACATCCAGGAAATACTTCCTGATTTCTACTACAATAACAGTGATGTCTGGCTCTTTAAAAAAACAGTATAGAAATAAAATAAAAATTAGTATCTTTATTTTTATCTCACTTTTTGTCTCACTTTGCTCTGGAACTGCACAGTATATCAAGAGTTCATCACCATCAAAGTTTCACTGTGAGCAAAGAAATCAAAGAGTCTCAGACTGCATGCAGATACTATATTTGACCTTCAGATGAACACTCGCTGCTCTAAATGCTAACAGCTTACGTTGATGCTAGTGGCTAAAATGCTAAAGCATGACAGAAGGAAAAGAGAGTGAGAAAAATGTGGTTTTAATAACTAAAATGTTCAAGACAAAATCCATTATAAAAGTCATATGGCTTATTGTGAGAGGACCTAATTGGTTTAATCTCTCCTGACTATGGACATAGTAAAAGTACATTTTTGTCCACTGCACTATTTACCGAGCAATAACAATATTTTGGTTGAGCACTAGGACCAAGCGGAAAACAACCGCTTGTGTTAAAGCCTGCTTCTCATTAGAACTGTCCATAAGCTCATCTACTGGCTCTGCTGATACTCGTTCCTGCCACCTGTGTACTTGACAGTTCTGCATTCCAGACATTACATAAAAGCTTCTAGGCTGCAGCTTTAAACATATGTTTGTATACTTACTGTAAATCCCCCCCCATACCCCCCCCCCCAAAAAAAATTCTAAACTACGCCCATGCTCGTGACGTTGGGTTAAAACGATTTTCTGTTTCAACCTCTGCCAAACATCTTAGAAACTGAGCAAGAGGTGGACAGTTTTTGTCTTGTTTTAGGAAGACAAAAATAATTGTTGACAAATATTAATGGTTAGAAAAGAGGCCAACACTCACCTAAACACGATTTTTACCACTGGTTAGTGAAGCAGTGAACTGACTTTATTGTTTTAAACATTTATGATTTGAGCCTCGACTAATATTAGTAAAACAAGCTGGTCTCTGTTTGACAGAACACACAGACCGATTAAACATAAAACAACGTAAAGAAAATGAAAAAAAAAATCCCACACCTTCATTTGATTACTCAGCACAACCTTTTTAGAAAGTGTTTGTAACTCTAGAAGAAGCTGAGGAGGAAGCTTTCAGAGACAGATGATAATACGATTTCCTCCAGAGCTTCTTGATGAATCTGATTTTGTTGTTCCACACAGACTCAAACCAGAACAGAGCCTCGTCTTTGTTTCATAAATGGGTGCTGTTTTTTTATTTCTTTAATCCCCCATTTAAAGAAGAGCACTTCCTGATTCTTCCGCCTAAAAAGCCCAACACTCTTGAAGCTTGAGAAGCTTTGGGCAGTTTTCTCTTTAGGAATACAACCTGCTGACTCAAATGGTTTCCACTTTTTTCTGCACGTTCTGACTACGAGCTCACATTTTGACATAAGTAAATACTCAATAAGTGTAAGAACTGGACATTGTAAAGGCCCATCACTACCTCCATCAGCTCATCGATGAACTGGCTGCGTGACTGAGAGTTTTCCAGTAAACTCAGAGCATCCTCCCCCCGCGCAACACCCTCAGGACCTAAAACACAAATACATCTGATTGTGTCCCAAAGCCTCAGAGTATGCTGAATGCTAGTTCTTAATATTTTAATACTCACAGTCTGTGCCCACATCTACTAACTCGATTTCAACTGGAGCCACGTTGCTGTCGCCCCAGTCGATGCCGCCTGCATCAGCGCCCTGATGGAGCAAATGGAAGGATTTATCCCTTTGCTACAGCTTTGTCTCTCAGAGACCCACAGAGCCCTGCATATAGTCATGAGTCTGACTGAAATAAAGATTATAGATTTGTTTCATTATAGAGAAAAGTCAACAACAGTTTGATTAGCATCTGGATAGCACAATCTAGCAGAAACCTCACATTTCAACTATATTTACACTTTAGATTCACATTTTATGATTATTTTCTACTTTAATATTTTAATCCTGCTTGTTTTAACTCGATGCAGGTGTCTGGTGACTAATTATGTGAAAGGTTCCTGTTATTTTTCATTTGTTTGGTCACACTTTCTACATTAAAAGCATTCTTATTCATAAAGAACAACAGTTATCTGTAACAGAGTTCGTAGTTTAAATAGAGTGATGCATTTAAAATGCAATATGTTAAAAAAAGTCATTATTTATTTATTTATTTATTTATAAAACAAAATATCTGGTAGAAATTCAGAGGTGTTTGGAGCTTTAAACACTGCCGCAAGTGTCCAGGTTCCCATTGAGCTCAACACTCTCAAAACACAGACATTTACCAGGTTAATTGTTGCTATGTTATTTATCTTTCTCACTTTTCCTAGTTTACAATCCACCCCAAAAGGGGAAACACAGTGATAATGTTTTGGCCCGTGTCTATGTCAAAATGTCTGTCAGCAAAATACCTCAGTGCTCCAAAATTCATCATGGACGTCTATCTACAACGGGTTAACCCAACTCATGTAGCTGCCACAGCTAACCTACATTAGCCAACATAGAAATGAGTCTAACTTTTACAGCTGAGGTCAAATCTGATGCTGAGAGTCATTCACGACAGATCATGGGAGATCTTACAGTTCTGCATAAGATATTATCTTCAACTAGATGAAATCAATTTAAAACTCTGGCATTAGAAGTGGGTGGGATATGCATTCCTTCCTTCAATTATTGGACTTTATAGTTTTCTTTCATTGATAACACTTCCTCTTTCCATGCTGCTCCTCCCTGTAATCCCTTTACTCTTGACCAGATTTACCTAAACTTTTTCTCCAAACAAAAAATAAGGTGTGACAAAGTAATGATAATATCATGCAGGTATGAGACAATAAAGTTTACAAGCAAAAGACCCAACATTCAAGAAGACATCTGATTAATTCACTCTAGGGTGAAATGCCACCTTACTGACTCAACAATGTAAAGTGTAATTAGTTATGATGTAGAGCTCCGGGAGTTGACGTCACTTCTCCCGGCATGCAACAGTTCAAATCGAAACGGCGCCATCTTGGCAGGCAGAAGCCCGCAGCTGGGCTATTTGTTATTGTTAGAAAACTCAATCAAACAGGAAATGTGGTAGATTCCTGTTGTGCCCCAGGATGCAGAACAGACGCGGACGACGTAAGGGATGAGCCATCTACAGGATTCACCAAGATCTGGAACGCCGCAAACGTTGGATCGTTGCAATAAAACGCACTAGTGACCGGGCTAAAATGAAACTGTGGGATCCCGAGAGTAAAGGTTTTTGCTTATGCAGCGACCGCTTCATATCAGGTACTTAAACCAACATTTCCTCAACTGTGTATGGTATTTATTTTAAATGCTTTTATTACGATTCTTAGTGGGCTTCCTAAACTTATTTTGGCGTGGCTTTTTCTGTCTTATTACTCATAGCAACAAGTAAACGTCACGTAAAACGTTGCCTTGTGAGTTCTCCGCGCTGCCGTTTACGTGTTTTATGATCACAGCAATTAACCGGCTAAGATGTATTTAATTTTTAAGCAATGGTTGATCAATTGTCAGATCACACATAAAAAGCACTTTGGATTGCTATTATCTGTCTCACCGAGACAGATCTCAGACAGATCCTGAGGCCAATACTTACCTAAACACGGTTTTTACCACTGGTTAGTGAAGCAGTACTTTATTGTTTTAAACATTTATGCCTGACATATTTATTTTATTCACGGAAAAAAAATCAGACTAGTGATTTCTCTTGGCGTTCAGTTTATAACTTTCAAACAGTACAGCATTTAAACTTCTTACATGTAAATCTCGAAGGATCTTTCATGGCGGTTAAAACGAAGAGTCGGAGTACCCGGCCCGGAGGGTTACCGGGGTCCCACCCTGGAGCCAGGCCTGGGGTTGGGGCCCGTGAGCGAGCGCCTGGTGGCCGGGCTTTCGCCCATGGGGCCCGGCCGGGCCCAGCCCGAACCGGATACATGGGCTCGTCCAACTGTGGACCCACCACCCGCAGGAGGAACATGAAGGGTCCGGTGCAATGCGAATCGGGTGGCAGACCAAGGCGGGAGCCTTGGCGGTCCAATCCCCGGACAAGAAAACTAGTTTTTGGGACATGGAACGTCACCTCGCTGGCGGGGAAGGAGCCGGAGCTTGTGGCAGAGGTTGAGCGGTACCGGCTAGATATAGTCGGACTCACCTCGACACATTGCATTGGCTCTGGAACCCGAGACCTGGAGAGGGGTTGGACACTCTACTTTGCTGGAGTTGCTCCGGGTGAGAGGCGGAGGGCTGGGGTTGGCTTTTTGTTAGCCCCGAGACGCTCTGCCTGTGTGTTGGGGTTTACCCCGGGGGACAAGAGGGTAGCTTCCTTGCGCCTTCGGGTCGGGGAACGGGTCCTGACTGTTGTTTGTGCTTATGGGCCAAATATCAGTTCAGAGTACCCACCCTTTTTGGAGTCCCTGGGACGAGTGCTAGATAGTGCTCCATCAGGGGACTCCATTGTCCTGCTGGGGGACTTCAATGCTCACGTGGGCAATGACAGCTTGACCTGGAGGGGTGTGATTGGGAGGAACGGCCCACCTAATCTGAACTCGAGCGGTGTTTTGTTATTGGACTTCTGTGCAAGCCGCAGTTTGGCCATAACGAACACCATGTTCGAACATAAGGATGCCCACCGGTACACTTGGTACCAGGGCAGCCTAGGTCACAGGTCGATGATAGATTTTGTAGTCGTATCATCTGACCTGCGGCCGTATGTTTTGGACACCCAAGTGAAGAGAGGGGCGGAGCTGTCAACTGATCACCACCTGGTGGTGAGTTGGATCAGATGGCAAGGGAACATGCCGCGTAGACCTGGCAGACCCAAACGCATAGTGAGGGTCTGCTGGGAACGCCTGGCAGAAGAACCTGTCAAGACGGTCTTCAACTCCCACCTCCGGCAGAGCTTTGACCACGTCCCGAGAGCAGTGGGGGACATTGAGTCCGAGTGGGCCTTGTTCCACTCTGCGATTGTCGAGGCGGCTGTTGCTAGCTGTGGTCGTAAGGTGGCCGGTGCCAGTCGTGGTGGCAACCCCCGTACCCGCTGGTGGACACCAGAGGTTCGGGGAGCCGTCAGGCTGAAGAAGGAGGCCTACAGGGCGTGGCTGGTCTGTGGGTCTCCGGAGGCAGCAGACAGGTACCGGATAGCCAAGCGGGGTGCAGCAGTGGCAGTTGCCGAGGCAAAATCTCGGGCGTGGGAGGAGTTTGGTGAGGCCATGGAGAAAGACTATCGATCGGCTCCAAAGAGGTTCTGGCAAACTGTCCGGCGCCTCAGGAGAGGAAGGCAGCAACTCGCTCACACTGTTTACAGTGGGGATGGGGAGCTGCTGACGTCAACTGAGGCTATAGTCGGACAGTGGAAGGAATACTTTGAGGAGCTCCTCAATCCCACCAATGCGCATTCCGAGGAGGAACCAGAGCTGGGAAGCCTGGGGATGGACTGTCCGATCTCGGGGGCAGAAGTTGCTGAGGTAGTCAAACAACTACATAGCGGCGGAGCCCCGGGGGCGGATGAGGTTTGTCCTGGGTATCTCAAGGCTATGGATGTTGTAGGGCTGTCATGGTTGACACGTCTCTACAACATTGCGTGGTCATCGGGGGCAGTTCCTAGGGAGTGGCAGACCGGGGTGGTGGTCCCCATCTTTAAGAAGGGTGACCTGAGGGTGTGTTCCAACTATAGGGGGATCACACTCCTCAGCCTCCCTGGAAAGGTCTACGCCAAGGTACTGGAGAGGAGGGTCCGATCGATAGTTGAATCTCAGATAGAGGAGGAGCAATGTGGTTTTCGTCCTGGCCGTGGAACTGTGGACCAGCTCTATACCCTTGCAAGGGTGATGGAGGGGGCATGGGAGTTTGCCCAACCAATCCACATGTGCTTTGTGGATTTGGAGAAGGCTTATGACCGTGTCCCCAGGGGCACCCTGTGGGGGACGCTCCAGGAGTATGGGGTGGGTGGCTTTCTGTTAAGGGCCATTCAGTCCCTTTACCAGAGGAGCGTGAGTTTGGTCCGCATAGCCGGTAGTAAGTCGGACCTGTTCCCAGTGAGGGTTGGACTCCGCCAGGGCTGCCCTTTGTCACCGGTTCTGTTCATCACTTTTATGGACAGAATTTCTAGACGCAGCCGTGGTGTGGAGTGTGTCGAGTTTGGTAGCAGGAGAATCTCGTCTCTGCTTTTTGCGGATGATGTGGTCCTCCTAGCTTCATCCAGCTCTGACCTTCAGCTCTTGCTGGGTAGGTTCGCGGCCGAATGTGAAGCGGCTGGGATGAGGATCAGCACCTCCAAATCTGAGACCATGGTTCTCGACCGGAAAAGGGTGGCTTGCCACCTCCGGGTCGGGGGAGAGGTCCTACCTCAAGTGAAGGAGTTTAAGTATCTCGGGGTCTTGTTCACGAGTGAGGGTAGGAGGGATCGGGAGATCGACAGGCGGATTGGTTCGGCGTCTGCAGTGATGCGGACACTGAGCCGATCTGTCGTGGGGAAGAGGGAGCTGAGCCAGAAAGCCAGGCTCTCCATTTACCGGTCGATCTACGTCCCAATCCTCACCTATGGTCATGAGCTTTGGGTAATGACCGAAAGAACGAGATCGCGGATACAAGCGGCCGAAATGAGTTTCCTCCGTAGGGTGGCCGGGCTCAGCCTTAGAGATAGGGTGAGGAGCTCGGACATTCGGGAGGGACTCGGAGTAGAACCGCTGCTCCTCCGGATCGAAAGGAGCCAGTTGAGGTGGTTTGGGCATCTGGTCAGGATGCCTCCTGGACGCCTCCCCGGGGAGGTGTTTCGGGCATGTCCTGCCGGCAGAAGGCCCCCAGGTCGACCCAGGACACGTTGGAGAGGTTACATCTCCAATCTGGTCCGGGAACGCCTTGGGGTCCTGCCGGAGGAGCTGGTGGACAAGGCCGGGGAGAGGACGGCCTGGAGCTCCCTAATTGGTATGCTGCCCCTGCGACCCGGACCCGGATAAGCGGAGGAAGACGAAGACGAAGACGAAGACATGTAAATCTGTGTTATTTGTCCATCCATCCATTTTCATCCGCTTATCCGGAGTCGGGTTGCGGGGGCAGCAGCCTAAGTCGAGAGGCTCAGACTTCCCTCTCCCAAGCCACTAGGGCCAGCTTCTCCAAGGGAATCCCAAGGCGTTCCCTGGCCAGGCCCGCTCCGACAGCTTCTGGCATTTTTAAAATGTATCCCAGGGGCACGGTAAGGGTCGGAGATGTTTAGTCTATTTAATTTCTGACTATATAAAACGATTTCTTCGGTTTTAAAGTGTGAAGTAAACTCTGACAAAGTAAAATCCAAGCCGATCCCGTTCATTTTGTTTACCTTTGTTGCCTGCCAACATGGCGTCTACTCTCTGAGAGTCACGTGACGTCCGGAGCTCTATAGTGCTTGTTCGTATGTTAAACTGGCATGTTCAGGAGATTTACCTCAGATGTAGAATCCAGACTGATGCCCCAGTCTATTCCATCCTCCACTGCGACGACAGCATTTACCCCAACACCATCTGCTCCTGTACCAAAATCACCCCAGTCGATCTGGTAAAAACAAAATACAAGTTATGATAAAGCTGCTGGTTTTGGGTAAATATTTAAAACAGTCAAAGGTCACATTGCTCTGTCTGGAAGACAAGTTAGTTGGAAAACTTTCTCTTTCAGTCGTGAACACATTACTGAGCGGTTAAAATCTCAGTTTCTGGGCTTCAACGTCGGAAAATAGCTGAGTAAACTCGGCGCTGAGTGAGAGGAGAGTTTAGTTTGTCCGAGACAGCGGAGCTGCAGACACCAGCAGCAAACGATGGAAAAAACACAAAGGAGGGGGCGCTTCGGTTCCGCGCTAACACCGCAAAGCATCATGGGACTTGTAGTCTTTGCGGTAAAATCAGCCAGTGGGTCAGTTTTAATATATTTTTGACATTTATCTCGCGGGCCACATAAAAATGCTCCGCGGGCCACATCTGGCCCATGGGCCTTGTGTCTGACACATGTGCTGTAGATGGTTAATCTTCTCTGGTACAACGACTGCATGAAACAGTAAAGATTAAACCAACCGTATTCTCTGTCAAAGCTTCAGGTATTACTTCCTCCACGACCGGCCTTTCAACAACCACCGGGACTTTTCCAGTTTTCCACTCATAAAATGTGACGTTCCCTTTCTTCTGTGCAAACGTCAGCATCGGCAGAACCGGCTCAGACCTACAAACAACAGCATGTGAGCTCACTGGACCAAAAACAAACAATCTGAATGTTTCAATGTCAGTTCTGATAATGAGCTACAAGGTGCTACAGCTCCATAATAACGCATCATGTAACCAAAGACAATAAAAAACGTTAATAAACAAAAGGTTAAATAAACATCACAGTAGGGATGTGTATTGGTGAAATTCTGGCGATACGATAAGTATCACGATACAGGAAGAAGAAACAATATATCACGACATATTACGATACATTCAGCCAGATGATATCAGCTTGTTTATTTTTTGAATGAAGTTATTGTAAGAAAATTCAATAAACAGTCCAAACTGATACGCAACATGTTTAACATCAGGTATCTGAACCATAATAGAGGGATTTACATTTCAGTGGTGGAAACAAAACCCATTGCACACTGCTGCTAACTAGCTGTCTGCATTTGAATTGCACCAAAAGACAAGAAAATACATAAAGGTTTGCATGTAAATTCTTCCAAAAGTCAATACACAGCTTTTGAATATCGATATATCGCAGGAAAAATATCACGATATATTGTCAATCGATATTTTCTTACATCCCTAAATCACAGCATTTTTTTATACCTTGAGAACACAAATCTGAAAGGAAAAAGAAAACATAAAAACAAACGTGAATAAAAATTAATGCAAACTGTCTTAAATCGGAACGTTCTTTATTGAATAGAATGACTTGAATGGTAATAAATAAACTTACGGTTCTCAGGTTTCGGTTTTTGAAATCAACTCAAAAAGAAAATAAATACTACAAATTTGATTACAAGTGTTTGACATAACGATAAGAGTAAGACACGATCAATGGGGCTGGGAGCCCAATGCGAGGTGTGAAACTACAATTTTTAGTCTTGAAATTATCTCTAGAATTGGAATAAAATTGAGCTATAATCCCTAACTGCATATTTATACCATAACTGTTGTAAATGCTAATAGTAACAATGAATGAACATAGGTGATCTAAAAAGAGTTTAAGCTGTTTTTGTTTTGCTCTGTTCTTGTTTATTTTGATTTTTAATCAATATTTTTATAGCTCAAGCAGTGATATTTATTATTACTATTCCTGGGTCTTTGCTGCTGCAGCTTTATGGATCTGAAATAGGGTTGGTATGATAACCAATAAATCAATTAATGGTACGATAGATGAAAATTGACTCAATAATTTTTCCAGCCTCGAAATATCAAGGATATATTTTATTGTTTTTGGTGCAATATTTTTTTTAACAGAGAGTGAGTCCTTTTATATTTTAACTTTATTTATTTTGTTTGTTTTATTTATTTATTTAGTAGTTCTGGTTCTGGACATTCCAATGTTAAATAAAGGTTTAATTGTTGCATTTTAAAGGGTGTACTTGCATTATTATGACATATGAACATTACATAAGTTATTTTGGTCTCAATAATGTCGACAATAATATTGTTTATCGTCAATAATTTGTTGGGACAATATATCGTCCAGAAAATGTTATCGTCCCAGGCCTAGTCAAAAATTAAAATGTTTGGGAAACACTGGTTTAGACTGTGTACAAAACATTCACACAGCTCATATTCTTGTACCAAAAATAAAATGCTTATTGTAAAGAATTAAAATCACTAAATCAACCTTGCTTTTAAGTGAAAACATTTTGAATTCCAGAACTCCTTAAAGGGACTTTACGGAGTTTTGAATTTTTATGCTCGCGATTGCCCCCTTAGGCCAAAAGTGTAACGGCAGCTTCAATAGTAGGCTCGTGCACGAGGCACGCATGCTGTACGTGCATACTCCTTAACGAAAATAACAGCTGAGACAGTCCCGTGTGTGTGTGTGTGTGTGTGAGTGTGTGTGTGGCCCGGAGGACAGAGGACAGGAGAACGCGCAGCTAATTAATTAAATAATTTGGTTCTGTACCTTTCTCTTCAGCACAGCCGACAAAGGTTTATGATGGGTCAGTCTTCCTGCAAGCTCAGATCATTCCCTTCCCTTGCTTGAAAAATTGTTCCAAAATGAAAGTTGAACCCACATCTTTTTTATCTGTGAATTCAATGCCGTTCTGCGAGTCTCAAATAAAAATTTGGGCATCTTACTGTAAAACAATATACCATTAATGTAAAAAATAAACTCTAATTAAACTATGTTCACATCCAGAATCGAACCCGGGTCTTCCTGGGTGAGCTATAGCATCAGTGACGTCTTTCGTATCTGTAACATTTATATTCCTGATGACAGCTGAAACAATGTTCAAAGAACGGTTCGGAGCGAAAATGGCTATTTTGTTGCTAATTTGCAGGAAATATCTAGAAGAAAGTAGCTAAGGGTCCTCAGAAATGTAGCTAGGTTTGTCACTAGGCATTAGGAACAGCGACAAAGTCGCTGAGTTGGCACTACCTCACTCTCTGCTGCTAAAGCTACGGATAGCAAATGCTACGGGCTATGCCTGAGCGTGAACGCGCATGAAGCAGCCTGCTCGACCAGAGCATCTCTCTTTTTCTGTGATTTTACAGAAAAACAGGCAATCACAGTAAAAATGCCAGGGCTCATTCTACAGGACCAGGGCATTGCAGGAGAATGTATGAAGAAGAAATGTATTATTTCTATACATGATTTGGCTGTCATACTTCCATAATTCCCCTTTAAAACATTTAAGATTTAGTTCTCTTTACTTCCTTGGCAGATGTGCATGTGGGAAACGCATTGGGCAGGTACTGAAAGTGGACGATGAACTCACCAGTTACACACAAAGTTTGAGAAAGCAACGTAGAGTTGGATTTGTTTCTCTAACTTTGCTGCATCCTTCCCGACTTCCTCAAGGACAGCCGGTAAGTCTTTCAACAGAGCCTGAAGCTCTCGGGGAACATTTTCACCCTGTTAGAAGAAAAATAATCAACCAACAGAGTATCATTGTGTCTTCCCGTTGAAAAGCAGTTTGAGTCTTGTACTCACAGTGATTCCATACTGTTTGCAGGCAGCGTAGTAGCGCTCCCTCAGCTCTACTACTGAGCTCTGACACTCCACCTCCCGCCTGCTGAGTTCCTGCTGCAGCTGTTGAGCTTTAGCCAGTTGTTTCCTGAGAGCCGGCCCTTCATAACTCACGTTACGACTCAGCAAGCTGGCCGCCTCCGCTAGAGATGTACAAACACACCGTTAAGGATTTTACTATTCTGTGCATTAACCTCATTCACATCTTCACACAATTGATGCAAAAAAAACGAACAAACTGTTCAGGTTGGCATTGGTTTAGAAAAAACCTCAAATAAAAAGCAACTTTTATTCATGTGAACAGAACAGAGGTCTCATTTATCAAACATTGCGTAGAATCCTTACTAAAACCGTACTTAAGCTCAGCAAAAAAAAAAGTACTTACGCCAAGTAGGTTTGTGATCTATCAAACATGGAGTACGCACAGCTGCATGCAATCTCCGCTTCATAAATCGGAGACTAACGAGAATGTTTCTCAGCTGCATTTTAGTCACATCCCGCCCTCACCACGCCCACTTACTGCCATAAATAGTCAATGCAAAGTAGCTTGTGGATCTCATGCATATACATAAGCCGGCTGTTGCAGCGTTCCGCCAATGACGATGGCGACCGTAGATCAGGGCAGATCAAGGAAGCGCAATTTCACAGAAGCAGAAACTGAGGTACTTGTGGGTGAGGTGGAGAAATGAAAGGAAGTGCTTTTGCAAAACAAATAAGAGAAAATACACGTAGTGGCACAGCGTTGCTGAAGCCGTCAATGTTGTGAGTTCTTCAGAGAGATCTGTGGCGGATATAAAAAAAATGGTCCAATCGGGACTTGATCCCCAGACTCCTGGGTGAAAGTCACACGCGCTAACCAGTCAGCCAAACAGAGATCTCCCCTGTGCAAGTAGCCAGGGCGCATGATCTATCGGGTCACAGTGACAGGACACACACTGTCACAGACGCATGACATTCTGTCTCAATCTGCCTCCGTCCGTATTCTGCACTTCAGGCTGTGTGTGTGTGTGTGTGTGTGCGTGCGTGTGGGGGGTCTTATTCTGTGTGAAAATGAAGCAGTACAAGTGACAATGCTGCAGGATTTCATAATTTTTTCTTTTTCTTTCTCAAACTTTTTTCATAAAGTTTCCTTTCATAAATCCCAAAGTTTGCGTGGAAAGTTGCTTACGCAGTTTTCCGACCCCATTTTGTGCGTAAGCAAGCTTGATGAATGAGGCCCCTGATCTTGTGTTTACAGATGCATGATAGAAACCCACTCACCCAGGTACACGTTATCAGCTTCATACAGAGAAATAATCTCCTGCCAGTCCTGTGGGCACAAAAACAAACTGGAGTTGTAGCTTATGACAGATCAACATGCTTTGGGAAACACAAACAGCTGTTTGTTTCCACCTTCATTCTCTGAGATGAATATCTGCCAAAGATGTTCTTTGATGATGCCTCAGTCCCCTTCAGTATTTCCACGATTCTCAGACAGTGGAAGTAGTGAATGTCTGTCAGTGAACATGCAGGAATGCAAAATGGGAGGAGGATTTAAAGAAAGCAAAGAAAAAAGTAGACAGATTGATTCTATATAAAAAGTCCATTTAAACCTATTTTTTATATGATTTAATAGTTTGTAGGATATTATAGTTTAAGTCCTGTTTCAATAACAAGAAGGTGTGGTGCTACCCACAAGAACCTACAGGAGCCTGACAGAAGCTGCTTGATCTCCTCATTTTCTGGCATGTCCTGAATGGCGGTATTGATCTTCTCTCTGATTGTCTTTATTGCACTTTGCCATTTCACGTTACAGTGACGTCGATCCAGCAGCCAGTCTGCAAACACACAAAACGATTTAGTATGACTGAAATTTGTCATGCGTTATAGTTAGTATGTCACACCAAAACAGACGAGTAAAAGCTGATCATAGTTCTGCACAATAATCTAATAAACATACTGTAAGATAAATCAGATTTCTTTTTATTAAGTTTATATATGGTGCAAAAGTTTTCTTTAAATCACTTTAGACAATTTTCAGTCCAGTCCTAATTTTTGATCATTCATGAAGGAAAGGGCATTTTATTTGTTAAAGTATTGGACTTGTTTGTCTCTTTAATAAAGCTGCTGCTGACGATTTCAGCTTTATTGTGTCACTTTATGTTTTATCAAATTTGTTCCCTCTGTTTCTTATGGAAAAACAGTCCAAAGTTCTGAAATATAAAGAGTTTCGATTGATAGCTCTTTGCCAATCAGATAATCTGTCAATTCATCTTCTGCTATGGTTGCCTTTTGTCACAGATTCAGCTAAAGAGATGCAAATAAAATGTGTCTTTTTGACAGGATGTTCAAAACAAAGTGTGAAGTTTCAAAGTTGACAAAACTTTGGTTTACAAATAAATTCATAGTTTACATTTGAGTGTTTAAAAAAGCTCTATTTTTAAGTCTCCTAGAAAGAAAGAAAGAAAGAAAGAAAGAAAGAAAGAAAGAAAGAAAGAAAGAAAGAAAGAAAAAAAGACTTTACCAGACTGCATGTCTGGCTTGACTTGACTTTTTTAAAGGTTTTGTATTTTGTCTCACCTGAAAGCTTGCTGGTCTGTATATCGATGGGAAGATTTTGAATATTCTGTATAAAAGAGGCAACAGGTAAGACAACAATATGTATTTTTAAACGTTTTTTTTTTAAGTTTTTAAAACAAAAAGGGACATCCCGAACTAAGTTACAGAGGACAGGAATCCACACTAACTAGTTAATTACACAGAATACACCATGAGCTATAAAACTTTAGGGATGCGTTTCATTTAATGTGAATAACTGGACTTTGATAGGTAGCTGCTAGCAGTTGTTAGCTAACAATCTGATAACAACATTACAGTCAAAGAAATTTGATTTTAGCTCACCTCCATTATTCCTCTCTCGCCTTTTTAAACCCCCAAATTCCAATATTTCACCGCTTCATTAATTTAGAATGTTACAATCCAGATTATTTCGGTCACCATCTGGATTTCACTGTTTATGACACGTTAAAAGAAGTACAACCAATAACAGGAAGCGAGGTTAGCTTTGCCGAAACAACAGACCAATCATGCTCAAGTATACTGACAATTGCAGCTGATTGGTTAGTGTCTGTGACCAAAGTAATGCAATAAGTAAAATATGTCAATAGGGGGCGACAACTCACAGGCTGGCATTTTTCCAAGTTCGACAACTTTCACATAAATACACCGACACATAAAAGGATAAATATTATTTCTTTTTGATAGATTCCAGTTCATTTTAAAAGAAAAAGAAGACAACAAACTCATTTTCATAATTTAGTGTCAATTTAATAAATTGTATTCAGAATAAACGTCACAAATCTTATATTATGTAACATATACGTTCCTGGATTCACTATTTTTGTGGAGTCATTTTGACTTCCCCAAATAAAACTATTTAAGAAACTTTAGCTTGATTACAAAAGGTATTTCAGCAAATTTTTATTTATACCAAATAGATAAAGTTTTGAACCAATACACAATCAAGAATTTAAAATAAATAAATACATTTAAATCCTTGTCTCAGAGTTGTGTCTTAGTTAGATGACCTAATTTCAGGTCATTTGAATGGAGACCAAGCACCCATTCACTGCTTGTGACTATACACAAAGCCATGCAAAACAACTCTAAATCCCCCTCTCCCTCATGTTACAGCCTACAGGCATTCTGAAACAGGAAATATAGACAAAAAACAAAAACACCAATATTTTTTTCAATATTAGATCTGCAGGGAAAACGTCACTCAAACAAAAAAGTGTGTGAGTTTAAACCAAGACAAAATATTTCATGTGAGACGAGTCAGAGGTTGCAGCACTTTTCTGCGCTGGGCGGGCTTTAGGTGTGTGTGTGTGTGTGTGTGTGTGTGTGTGTGTGTGTGTGTGTGTGTGTGTGTGGGTGTGTTTGAGAAGGGTGTGTGCTTAAGTGGAGAACAGGGGAACAAGAATAAGCCAGGAGGGACAGAGATGCTGCACCTGCTAACAATCACCTGAGGAGACGAGCCAGAGGGTAAAAACACAACAAAACCAAGAAGAAAAGACAGTTTTCTCAGCATGGTGGGACTGTTTCACATCTGAGAGGATCTCCTTCATCATCACACAAGTAAGAAAACTTTAAAAGCATTTTTATTTATATGGAACCACACCACAGCATCCTGTGTTTGGGCTTTTTAAAGCACCTTATCAAACTAATTGCTTGAGCTGACAGTGGTTTCAACACTTGATTTAAGTTATTTAAGAGTCACAAAAACCAACATAATAATAATAATAATAATAATAACTAGTAGAATTACTAAACATATTATGTAAAATCTAAATATCATTAAATATTTTAAATTGCTTTGTACTTCTATACTGTACAAATTCAATGCATTTTTTAGCTATTCTCTACATTCTTTGTCTGAGCATTTTTTGATATGTGTGGGTTCCAATAAATATCCAAAGACTTTTCCGACAATCCAATAACAACAAATATAAATTAATTTGAAAGAAATGTGCCAGAGATTCAACAATTTCAGATTTACAAGTGATATTATACTTTATTGTGTCAAGTATACAGAAATGTGAAGATTTAGATTTGTTACATTTATTATATTTGTTATATTTACGATGTATTCTGTTGTGTCTAAAATGAAAATTTCACATTCGAAGACCTGAAATTATTAAAATAACTGAAACTGTAAATACAATTTAACTAATTTTAATGAACTTCTTCGCAACTAATTTGGGCTGCGGCCTTTGAACCTGAGAGTAATGTCCTCCTTCCGGATCCTCACAAAGTCATAAACAGTAACAATCTAGTGGACTTTGCTTCTTTAAAAAGAAAACAAATCAACTTCCTGTTATTTCTCTGATAAACCCGTGAAAGAAACCCAACAACACCCAGATATGCTGTCACGTTCAATGACGCAAATAAGTATCAGCATAAATATCAGACAAAGAGATCCCTCCTGATATGAGCCGGCTGTCCCCTGGAGATGAAACCTGAGCGTCTGCAGAACCTCCAGCCTTCTGCTGAGGCTTACCCGGGCCATGGGGCCTCCTCCGCTCAAACATCCCGCTTCCAAAAAACTTTGCAGCTGGTTAGAAATTTCAATGTTTCCTCCTCTACAGCGTTCCTGCCCGGCTCACCCACACAGAACAGAATACATGGTAACTTATTACAAAAACCTGCAGAGGGGCCTCCTTTGTGTCAACAGCAGATTTTGTCTCAAAGGTCACATCTAAGTCAAACATGGCATGCTAAAAAAATACAAGTGCACATTGCATCGCTATCATCTGTAATATGAAAATGCAGCTCGGTTACATCGACCTGTGGACGGACTGGTGACAAAATCACCAAAAATACTTTTAAAATGTACAGCAGTTTGTCTTTGAAGCACATTTTTGATAACCTGTAGCTTCAAATCTGAAGGTTGTGGGTGAAAAGCTCATAAAGCTCAGTTATGTTGTTACCTGAGTGCCTTTAAGCATTCCAAACACCAACTGGTGTGATTATGTAACTCTGGGTTAAACTGGTACATCAGGCCCACAGGGGTGAACCTGAGGCGCTGAGGAGACAATGACAAGTTTTGAGACCCGACACAACATGAAATCAAAAATCTGTGCACATTGAGCTTCATGGTCCAGGTGCTGAGTGTCACATGACTCAGATAAGAGTCTGATGAGTTTCTGCAAAAGGACACACTCTCTGTATTTGCATAGGTGCTTCGTGATAGAACATGACCACACCAAAGGCAGATTGTGCTTCCTTTGAACCCTTCATAAAAGAGATATTGTTGAGTTTTTGGAACTCAGAAAGCTTGATTTACCATCTGCAGAATATACAAACAAACTTTCCCAGATTTCATTGTCAGCCGTAGTTTCGACTTTCTGCTCAGACAAAAGAAAATGTCCAGTGTCAAAACTTCAAAAGGATCCACATGAACACACGTTTAAGTATCATTTTACTTTTTCTGGTAGGAAAGGCTGGCTTTCAAGGAATAATAATAAGAAGAATAAGAATAAGAATAATAAGATAGGGCTGCACATTGGCGCAGTGGCTTGCTGCAAGAAGGTCCTGGATTAATTTACCAGGGTGAGACCTTTCGGTATGAAGCTTGCATGTTCTCCCTGTGCATGCGTGGTTTCTCTCTGGGTGCTCCAGCTTCCTCCCACAGCCCAAAAACAAGACTGTCAGGTTGGTTGGTTTCTCTAAATTGTGTGTGTGTGTGTGTGTGTGTGTGTGTGTGTGTGTGTGTGTGTGTGTGTGTGTGTGTGTGTGTGTGTGTGTGTGTGTGTGTGTGTGTGTGTGTGTGTGTGTGTGTGTGTGTGTGTGTGTGTGTGTGTGTGTGTGTGTGTGTGTGTGTGTGTGTGTGTGTGTGTGTGTGTGTGTGTGTGTGTGTGTGTGTGGCCCTACGATGGACAGGCAACCTGTGAGGGTGTACCCTGCCTGTTTGCATGGAGACTGCTGGTGACGAGCACCAGCCCCTCGCTACCCTCCATGGACAAACGGCTACAGAAAATGGATGGATAATAATGTTGCCTTTTTACATCCACTTCTAAAAACTGCAACTCTTTATTTTTAAAAGATTTTTTTTAACTTTCCAAAATAGTAAATTAGTGTGGCAACTTCAGTTGAAAAAAGTGATGCAGAGGATATGTGATCAGAAATTACATAAGTATAAACCATAGCATACCATAAAATGTGTAAACCTGAGCAAGATTTTGGAATAAACGTTCCTTTTCTTGTGAAAAGTCAACATCTTCTCCTAAACTAGGAGTAAACAAATGTTTTAGATTTTGTTTTTAAAGTGGTAATATATGACAACACATTTAAACTCCAACCCATAAACGATCAGTGATATTTGTGATTGAAGATTACAAACAAGCTTATTAGTCATTAACCAAGAGCAGAAAGACAAGAGAAATGTAATCACAAATTATTACACTGTAAAATACCAATTACTGAAATGTTTAAATAACCAATTATTTTTCATTCTGATTCATTACCCAAACATGTTTTACAGTCTACAAGGGGGTTATTTTTGTCTCTTTTTAAAGTGAGTTTCTGTGGATCAGTTATTAGTCTTACGGTCTCAGTTTGGAGAAACAGAAACCGTCATGAAGGATTGATGCTAACCACCTCAAGGTCAACATAACAGCTGCTCAAGCCAGAAACTAAAACTAACGGCTACAAAAACCAGGAACCATTAAACAGAAAACTCCAGTCACCTGAAACAAAATTAAAATATTTTTAGCCACTTGAAGGTGTGGAACAATTATTAGTCATTTTTTAATGACAACTTCTTATTATAATCAGTCACTCTGAGATTTTCATGCAGGATGAACATGAAAAGTCTCCTACATCTATCTCCTGCTTTAGCTTCTGACAGAAAATAGATGTGAAACTTTAGGATTAGAGAAGTCTGACAGATCTACATCACACTGTCTCTTAACATTCATGGGCTCACCCATCTTGACTCACGACGGGGAAGGTTGTTGTTTTGGTGTACAGGAAACGGCAGAGAACATTTTGACTAGTAGAAGCTAACTGTTAGCATTAGCAACTCCACCACACTGCAGAACTCCTTCAGGCTTGTGTTATTTGTGGAGATAAAACATAAATGCTGCAAGTGGTAGAGTTGTAGTTGCTGTTATCCAATCCAAAACGAGATGTCCAATTATCAGGAAATAAGACTCCAAATCCTGTCATCTGAAGCTCAGACATCATTTACATAGACGCGACGTGGACTGGTGTTGCCTATTGGAGCTACTGTAGTGGTCAGGTGCCATCTTGAATGGGTCTCTATTCGCCCCCGGTGTATTTATTTCAACTGAGGAAGGTGTTTACCGCACAAAAAAACACATTTATTTAGCTATTTCACAAATTCAGACATGTGGCATGATAGTTAAAATATGCACTGCTCACAAAAATTAAAGGAACACTTTAAAGAAACACATTGGATACATCAGATCTCAATATGAAGATGGATATCTATACAAATAACGACAAGGCAATGTCTTAGGAACAAAAGGATGCCAAATCTTTTAATGGAAGTTATCAGCCTACAGAGGGCTCTTATTGTGTAGACACCCTAAAATCGGAGTGAAATGAAGATGTGGCAGGCTACTCCATTAGTTCAAAAACTTAATTTCTGCAACTCAAATTGCTTTTCAGTATCTTGTGTGGCCCCCACGAGCTTGTGTGCATGCTTGACAACGTCGGGGCATGCTCCTAATGAGACAACGGATGGTGTCTTGTGGCATTTCCTCCCAGATCTGTGTGAGGGCATCCCTGAGCTCTTGTACAGTCTGAGGAGCAACCTGGCGCCGCCTAATGGACCGGCACATAATGTCCCACAGATGTTCTATTGGGTTTAAGTCAGGGGATCGTGAAGCCATTCAATTGTTTCAATTCCTTCATCCTCCAGGTACTGCCTGCATACTCTTGCCACATGAGGCCGGGCATTGTCGTGCATTAGGAGAAAACCAGGACCTACTGCATCAGCGTAGGGTCTGACAAAGAGTTCAAGGATGTCATCTTGATACCTTATGGCAGTCAGAGCACCATTTCCTAGGCAGTAGAGGTCTGTGTGTCCCTCCATGGATATGCCTCCCCAGACCATCACTGACCCACCACCAAACCTGTCATGTTGAACAACGTTGCAGGCAGCATAATGTTCTCCTTGTCTTCTCCAGACTCTTTCACATCTATCACAGGTGCTCAGGGTGAACCTGCTCTCGTCTGTAAACAGTACAGGGTGCCAGTGGCGGACTTGCCAATTCTGGAGTTCTTGAGCAAATGCCAGTCGAGCTCTATGGCAGGGATTCCCAAAGTGTGGTGCGCGCACCCCCTGGGGAACGCGAGCTGCCGCTAGGGGGTGCGCGAGGTGAAAAGTGTAATGGCTGCGGAGCTCAGAGAAGTCTGTCAAAAGTCACCATTAGTGTAGCCAGAAACTCATTTGTGAGTGGGCCTAAGAAAATGTAAGTTGGCCCAATAAACGTAATTGAAAACAAGTATATTTTGCTTGTGTGTGTGTGTGTGTGTGTGTGTCCTCCGCACATGCCCTAGCTCAGGGATCGGCAATCCGCGGCTCTGGAGCCGCATGCGGCTCTTCCATCCATCTGATGCGGCTCTCTGTGCTTGTAAAATAATGAATGGATATTTAAATAAAATGCTTTATATTTTACCGCATAAATTTTACATCTGTAAGCTAATTCTAAATGTAAAGATTGTCTGCGTAAACCTGAACAGTTCCAACCCGGTCTACTGTGTGACCGGGTTGATGCGTCACGCTTGTGCGTAATCACATGCGCTTTCTGAGCTGAAGACGATGTGAGATTCTGGGACTCTCCTCAGATGCCACATTGGAGACAGGAACAAGCACAATTCAGCCAAAGTTTCATCATCAGGGAACATTTTCTAAGTGACAAGTCTCTCTGAGAGACCGGGTTTGGAAAACTCGCTTCAGTGGAAGGAATCTTCCCGCATGCGCTCTGGTTCTGCAACGCGCTCCAAGCCCCTCTCCACATCTTCAGCTCGCTGTGCACCGTATGTAGTACATGCTGACAGTGAGCTGCGCTGAGCAGTGTCCAGCTCAGATGTTCAGAAGGAAATCTTTTCTTGGGTGATTTAGCTACATCTGCGATGTGCGAAACGAATAAAGTGTCAGTTCGTCTGCATGCGTCGGGGTAATTCTTTCTATTCTTTCTCCGTCAAAATAAACGGCCAAATAAGGGAACTGTCCGGTCAACACAAGCCCTGCTTTTAACTGTTCTGGTTTCCTGTGAAAATTGTTACAAATTTAACTTGATTAACACCAGAGCCAGGCGCACTGCACCGTTATCTCCGTCACTGTAAATGAGGGAAAAACAAAATGATCGGATCCTTTTCTGACCTTCCCCACCTACAAAGTTTAATTACAACAATCAAACGTGACAGAGCCTGGATTTGTATTCTGAACAGTCTAAACATGTTTTAAAAAGAAACGTATGACAAAAGTGGCACCTGCTCAGTAAAACCACCAACAGGGTAAAAAATATCAAAATATTGTAGGCAGAGATGGGCTACAACTTCTGGATCCACTTTATATAAATCATTTTACTGATTATCTTCTTATGAAAGATAACTTTGACGTACACGAGCGACCGGTACCAGCTGCTGTCACCTGTTGTGAGCAGCGCTCTGCTGTCTGAGGGTAGGCCCTGCCCACAACGCCGCGGCTGCTGCGGTGTTTTCTTTACTGTGGGAAACGGGTAATAATGGCTCTTTGATGGGAACAGGTTGCCGACCCCTGGTTTAGCGTGACGTCTGAAATATATATATGTGGGGCTGGGGGGTGTGTCAACATGGTCAGGACATAGAAGGAGGTGCAAGGCTAAATAAGTTTGGGAACCACTGCTCTACGGTGCTGGGCAGTGAGCACAGGGCCCACTACAGGACGTCAGTCCCTCAGGCCATCTTCATGAAGTCTGTTCCTGATTGGGTAGAGACATTCACACCAGTGGCCCTCTGGATGTCATTCTGTAGTGCATGAGCAGAGCTCAGCCTGTTCCGCCTTGCACAAAGGAGCAGGTATCGGTCCTGCTGATGGGTTGTGGACCTTCCACGGCCCTGTCCAGCTCTACGAGAATAACCGCCAGTCTCCTGAAATCTCCTCCAGGTTCTGGAGATTGTGCTGGGAGACAGATTAAACCTTCTTGCTGCAGCACGTGTGGATGTGCCATCCTGGAGAAGTTGGACAACCTGTGCAACTTCTGTAGGGTTAAGGAATCACCTCATACTGCCAGTAGAGAGCCAAAACTAGCACGAGTGGAAAACCAGCTGAAAAAGATCAAGAGGGAGAAAGTTGAAATGACCTCTACATGTTAAACCAGTCCTGTTTTGAGGGTTTTGCAACTGTTGTCACTTTAGTGCAACTGTCGTTAAGTCCATGAACACCAATACAGCTGAAAGTGATTAACAATGCCCTCTGCTGCTTAATCAACCAGGAAATTATCAGAGAGGTTTAATTCATTTCATTCCAGGCCCAATAAAAAAAGTGTTCCTTTTAATTCTTGTGAGCAGTGTAGATACAATAAAATAAAGTAAATGACATAATGAAATCCCATCATGTAGACTATAAAGGTCAATAGTAATCTCTGATTTTAACAGTGCGCAGGTTGTTGCAACAATAGGCTGCACAAAAAACAGGCATTGTGCAAAGTGTCCCATTCTAGTTGGGTTTGGAGTGTTGAACCCACCCAATATGGCGGTGATACCATTACTCTCTCCAGCGTCCACTGGCATGTTTACATGTTCATGTCTTTGGTCTGAAGCTCAGCTATGATGTGGCTTCTTTCTAGTTCCTGAAAACAATGCACTGGTGTTTTTTTTTTTTACCCAGAGTTCGACCTACAAGGCATTAATTCGTACTAGAGACCACTGCAATTGTATTGATTAAACGAGTGTTCCACACCTTTAAGTGAGTGTTATGCATGTTTTTTCACCAACATCACTCCACATACACAACATTGCACTGGACTGCCAATGTTCTAACTAATATCTGTTTGATGTTGAAGAATGTGCAAAAGTTTGAAGTAAAATGTTTTCTTGAACTGCTGCTTATTGTTAGGCTCTGAATGGTTTCAGGTGGCTAAAATAAGCTTTGGACTTATCCCCAGACTGAGTGGCTGTTAGCTTTAGCTGTTAGCTCGAGTCCTCCTTTAGAGTTTCTCCATGGCATTTAGGCTAGTGTGATGTTTTATACTGAGGACCCATAAATTCAGCCACAACACAAGTGTAGGTGCTGACAGAAAATGATTTACTCAGCAGAAAACTGGATTATAGTTCGGGACATTGTAGTGTTCCTCTCCAGTCAGTGTGGGACTTTTTTCATGGGGTCAGAAACACTAAAATAAATCCCTCCAAATATAAAAACTCATCATTCAGAAATGTGGTCAGTACATAAGCAAGGGTCATGCATAGGAAGGAAGTTCAGATACCTACAGCAAGATTTGGGACCTGGAACATGGGTCAGACTCCAGAAAACTAAAGAACTGTAGATTCGGGAAAAGCAAAAATATTCAGTGGAGAGGAATGTTGTCGTAAACTTGGAGATATAGGAGCATGGACAGAACGCTGGAAGTCTTCTGGCACAAGCCTGTTCACACAAAACCAAAAAATTAGAATATGGTGCAAAAGTTCATTTATTTCAGTTATTCTACTTAAGAGGTGAAACTACTCTGAGACAGACTCATTCTATTCAAAGGTAGATTTTTCAAGCCTTTATTTGTTATAACTATGATGATTATGGCTTACAACTTAACAAAACGCCACATTCAAAATCTCAGACAATTAGACTATTGTGGAAAAGTACAGAAGAAAGAAAGAAAACAATCTTTTATATAGCACCTTTCAAGATAAAAATCTGTCAATATTCTAGCCTCAAAGAGTCACACTTTAATCAGCCAATGAATCCAGAACACCTGCAAAGGGTTCTTGGGCCTTTAGATGGTCTCTCAGTCCAAGTTGTGTTACTGAAATAAATGAACGTTTGCATCATATTCTAATATGCCTAGTTTCATCTGTAGGTAATCTGAGTGGTGCAGTAGTGCAGGTGAGAGAGAACAATTAGACATGGCTCAGGTGGATTTAATTAAGCTGATTAAAGAAGGTGTGGAGAGAGAACGTCGGGGGAGCTGAGGGGAAAAAGTACACCAGCTGATGAAAAACCAGCAGATCATGAGTCTGTGTGTAAGAGCCTGACTAATAATTAATACACAAAGGACAATTTACAGAAAAGGAACACAACAAAAGCAACAAACCAAACTTCTAAGAAACAAAAGAGAACCTGTTACAGGAACTACACCTTAGCTACTGACCATCATCTAACCTAACAATTAAAAATCACGCTAAAGCTCACTCACTGAGACTCCACATGTGTGTCTTTTTATTGTGTGGACCAATAAGGAAGAGATCTGCAAAGGAAGTGATGAGTATCTGTCAATATCTGAAACTGTAAAGTACACCTAGGGACAGTGTGCACATGTTTGTTTAGGCACAAATGTTAAAATGGACTGAATTATCAGAATGTTAACAGACAGTGAAAACAGGGATTTTTGAGTCGGTTTTACCCCCAGCCTCGTTTTACCTTCTGTCTTAGTGCTTGATGGTTCACTCTTTAACAGAAGGGAATTCTTGAGGATTTTTCTGCTACGGGAATGTCAATGAACAAGTGAATGTTGTCAAACATTTGCCAAAGACAGACCGTGTAGTTGTGTTTCTAATCTGTGAGCCACAGATTAAGGTTACTCATGCTAATTGTCGGTTCTTTTGGTACACATAAAATACTTCAATTCCATGAAAAAAAAATCAAAAGCACATTTTAGCTGGAAGTAATATTTTCCTCATCATCAAAGATGCAAAACGTTTCTCAAAAGAATCTGTTTTATCACATAATTTTTCATGAAATGAACCAAAACAACAATATTTGATTTTCATCAACAAAACATTGCAGCTTAGGTATGCACATTAACATTCATGCACATTTTTTTTTTACTTTTTACCATGAAATTTTATTGAATTTAATCAGTAACATCAAAAAAAGAAAAAGCAATAGCTATTAATTCTTGGATGAAAAAAATCTGTGAGAAAGGTAAAATACAGGACTACAGATTACTGAATTAATTTTTGTCCTTAGATGTGATAACATCTTACTTTCAGAACAACACAGGACCAAAAACACATTGATGATTCAACTCCTTCCAATTTGAGACAACAGACAACAGAGAACAATTGTAAACATTCTACTTTGCATTATAAAAACCTCTGAATGTCCTGCTAAAACATCTTTGTGTTTGAACACCAACAAACAACCAAACTGCTCTGTGCTCTTGACCCTGATGATCACACATTATTGCAGCATTAAGCAACTGTTGTCACAAAGCAGAGACAACAGCACAATAAACACGAAGAATTTTATTTAAAAGTGTAAGAGATGAAATTAGAAAAGAACAAAACAGGCTTCAAAAGCGAAGAAAACCTGTAAATGAAGCCAGGGCCGTTTCAAGACATTTTGGGGGCCAAGGCAAAATGCCCCCCCCCCCCCCCCCCTCCATAACTGGGCTCCCCAGAAGCCTCTGTGTAATTCATACCCTCTCCAGGAGTGTTAGTAAAATCCCCTCAGACATTACTGACATGTTCTAATATTATCAGATGAAAAACTAAATGATCAGACATGCTGTCTCATCTGATTCTTTTCTAAACTTGCAAAAAGTAACAAAACCATTTGAAAGCCACTATTTGTGGATTCTCTGAAAGTTTCCATGGAGTGTGTGACAACTTATTTTTTCATTGATCCTATCGTCTAATCTCACAGCTGAAACAAGCATCCTTAATAATCTGTGCACAGGAAGCTTACCGATGCTGTAGTAAAACAAAAGGTAGTTTCTTATTAATAAAACCTTGTTGCAGCACTAAAGCATAAAAATTAGATTTTGCATTAAATATGCAAAATATTTACATATGAATTGTTTTAGAGCCCTTTTATTGGCAGAATCTGATATTAATTTAGTTCTTACAAAAAATGGGTCCCAACGTGGTTTGTGTGGCATTGCCATAGAGTGACGTCATAGGCACAGATTCCCTGTCCTCTTGTTTGGAAATGGAAATATGATCACCCTACATTAAACAAACTGTCCACCCGGGCTTTTGCGCTGCACAGAGACGCTTCGCTGCCTATGACTTTGAACGTCAGTTGAGAGTCAGTCTCATGCAGACTGACCAATGAAGAGAGGGCCTCAAGTTAAGACCCTCTCCTCATTGGTCAGTCCACACGAGGTGGGTCAAAGGTTACTCTGGGCGGGTTACGTGTTGTCAGGCATTCAAGTATTGAGTATATTTACTGCATATTACAGTAAAATATTCTGTATGTGACCACATTATGGTGATCCTTGGGTCGTGATGATGGAGCCCTTGAATATTGTTGCCCAGGGTACAACAAAGTGTTAATCTGGCCCTGGTTCCACCGTCACATTCCCGCAGAAACTGGTTGATCACACCAGGGCCAGACTACTAGCATGTGGTTTTACAACCACAATGTCCTCGGAAGCAAAAACGCTTTTAAAAGGGAGGGAGGAGTCCTAACTGTTGCTGCAGGCGTGTTGTGTGAGAGTGCAGTTATATACTGGTTAATATATTTTTGGGTTCAGTTGCTTTCATGTGGCCTAATGTGAGTCTATTTGGGATCATTGGAATGATCAGCAGCATTTCTTGATGTGACTTTATGGCAGTTGCCCAGGGCATCATCGCAAGGTGGATGGCATTCATTTACTTTTGTTTTATTTGGTATTTTTTTCAGTCATTTTTGGAAATAGTGATCAATTTTGATTAATTCACAGCCTATGTTTAATTACATTTAAAATAAATGTCAACAGATGAGATCAAACAAAACAGATGAGAATTGCCCTTAAGCTGTTTAACTTGGACCAAGCATTTTAGGTCACAGATAGATGTAGCTTAGGGTCTCTGTCTATACACCTTATAAGACAATTTAGGTGATGGCATGTTGTTTTTCTGCTATTGAACTGTTTTCTAATAATGTTGTGTTAAATAAAGTGAAGGAAGGAGAGAAATAACGTTTCCCTAGCAGTTTTTAAAAATTTCCCCATATAAACCGATTAATCGATTAATCATGTCAAGACCCCGTCTGATTAATCGATTATCCAAATAATCGTTTGTTGCAGCCCTAGTAACTAGGCAGTGTATCACATATGTTTCATACTGTTTCCTGTTGTCCTACAAGAACATAAATGCAACACACACACTGTCTTCTTCACTTTGCTGTTACATACCGCAGGTTGAAGAGTGAGACGACAGCTTGCTTCCTGATCAGTAAGAAGTCGTTTCATATCAGATCACTCGGGGTGGTGATAGAAGATCCTGTTTGGATGATCATTAATTTATCAGCTGAGAGCCGAGTGTTCATGTTTGGTTGCAACTCCTAATCACAAAGATGAGCAAGAAGTGAAAGGGCAACAAAAGCTCGTCTTTCTAACGAGTGCAGGACAAACATTATTATTTGTTTTTCTAAACCAATCAACAAAGAAAGGATGACAGTACTTTCAGTTCATGTACTTTCGTCAGCTTTGTTAGAGGGAAAGAGCTCAAGGGTTCTGTCACGACGCGCTGGTGAGTGGAGCGGAGGTAAGGATCCAAACGCTGGGGAGGAATCAGGCAGGCAGACAGACAACCTGGGACAGGTAAAGTCTTTTAATAATAAACATGCGCAGGACATGGGAACACTGAGCCAACAAGAGACACAGAACTGGAGGGGTTTAAATACAAGAGGGCTGGGAGCTTGGGTGATTGGAAAACGAGAGGCAGGTGGGAGCAATTAACAGGGACGCAGGCTGAACAGAATGGGGAGACAAGACAGGGTGTGACAGTACCCCCCCCCCCCCCCAAAGGGTGGATTCCAGACGCCCACAGGAACACAGAGCAGGGTGGGTGGAGGGGGATCCAGAGGGAGGGCCAAGAGGGGCCGAGGGGCCGATGGAGAGGAGGCAGGGACCAGTAGAGTTTGGGGGCCTGCGTCTGGGGCAGAGGAGGCGATGACGGGCTCTTGGGGGCTTGTGTCTGTGGCAGAGGAGGAGGAGACGACGGGCTCTTGGGGGCTTGTGTCTGTGGCAGAGGAGGAGGCGACGACGGGCTCTTGGGGCCTGGGTCTGTGGCAGAGGAGGAGGTGACGACGGGCTTTTGGGGGCCTGCGTCTGTGGCAGAGGAGGAGGTGACGACGGGCTTTTGGGGGCCTGCGTCTGTGGCAGAGGAGGAGGCGACGACGGGCTCTTGGGGGCCTGCGTCTGTGGCAGAGGAGGAGGCGCCGACGGGTTCTTGGGGGCCCGCGCCTGGTAAGGGCAGGACCAGCGGTGACCGGAGGCAAAGATGCCGGAGGAGACGTCCTTGACTCCTGGACTGGAGGCGGCGGCGACGGCCTCTGGCCTGGAGGCAGTCTCTGGACTGGAGGCGGCGGCATCGACCACTGGACTGGAGGAGGAGATGTCGACCACTGGACTGGAGGAGGAGATGTCGACCACTGGACTGGAGGAGGAGATGTCGACCACTGGACTGGAGGAGGAGATGTCGACCACTGGACTGGAGGAGGAGATGTCGACCACTGGACTGGAGGAGGAGATGTCGACCACTGGACTGGAGGAGGAGATGTCGACCACTGGACTGGAGGAGGAGACGTCGACCACTGGACTGGAGGAGGAGACGTCGACCACTGGACCGGAGGAGGAGACGTCGACCACTGGACCGGAGGAGGAGACGTCGACCACTGGACCGGAGGAGGAGACGTCGACCAATGGACCGGAGGAGGAGACGTCGACCACTGGACCGGAGGAGATGTCGACCACTGGACCGGAGGAGATGTCGACCACTGGACTGGAGACGACGTCGACCACTGGCCTGGAGGGGGAGATGCCGGCCTCTGGACTGGAGGGGGAGATGCCGGCCTCTGGACTGGAGGGGGAGACGCCGGCCTCTGGACTGGAGGGGGAGACGCCGGCCTCTGGACTGGAGGGGGAGACGCCGGCCTCTGGACACGGAGGGCACGCCGACCTCTGGACACGAAGGAGCGTCGACCTCTGGACACGAGGGAGCGTCGACCTCTGGACACGAGGGAGCGTCGACCTCTGGACTGGAAAGAGCGTCGGCCTCTGGACTGGAAAGAGCGCCGGCCCCTGGACTGGAAAGAGCGCCGGCCTCTGGACTGGAAAGAGCATCGACCTTCGGACACGAGGGAGCGTCGACCTTCGGACACGAGGGAGCGTCGACCTTCGGACACGAGGGAGCGTCGACCTCCGGACTGGAGAGAGCGTCGACCTCCGGACTGGAGAGAGCGTCGACCTCTGGACTGGAAGGGGCATCGACCACAGGACTGGAAGGGGCATCGACCACAGGACTGGAAGGGGGTCGACCACAGGATTGGAAGGGGTGTCGACCACAGGACTGGGGGCATCGTCCTCCATCGACTTCTGGTCCGGGGCGTCGATTCCTGGTCTGGAGGCGTCGGCTTCTGGACCGTCGACTTCTGGACCGTTGATTTCTGGTCCGGGGGTGTCAACTTCTGGACCGTCGGCTTCTGGACCGTCGGCTTCTGGACCGTTGATTTCTGGTCCGGGGGTGTCAACTTCTGGTCTGTCAACTTCTGTACCGTCGACTTCTGGACTGTCGACTTCTGGTCCTGGGGCCTCGACTTCTGATCTGCGGGTGTCGACTTCTGATTCGGGGGCGTCGACTTCTGGACCGCTGGTCTCTGGACCGCCGGCTTCTGGACTGCCGGCTTCTGGACTGCCGGCTTCTGGACTGCCGGCTTCTGGAGTGGAGGAGGAGTTGCTGCAGATGGGACCGCTTGGACAGGCTTGACCAGATGCGGTGCGACCTCTGGGACCACCGCTGGAACTGGATGCGGTGCGACCTCCGGGACCAGCACTGGAACAGGATGCGGTGCGACCTCTGGGACCACCGCTGGAACTGGCGCTGGCTGGAGTGGTGGCGCGGGACCTGGTGGAGCCGGTAACTGGAAAAGCAGGGAGGATAGATTGTCCAGCTGGAACTCCTGGAGACTGAGGATCTGATGGAGTCAGACCAGCTCAGCTCGGAGACCGGCGAGCTCTGTTGGATGGGCTGCGAGCTCGGTCCGTTGGCCTGGAGACGAGAGAGCTGCTGACTGGACCGGAGGTGGGGCCACTGGCTGGACAGAAATCCTCTCCTGGAGATACGGGGAGGATAGGGTGTCCAGCTGGAACTCCCGGAGGCTGACGAGCTGACAGATCTGGCCAAGCTCCGCCTGGAGACCGGCTAGCTCTGTCAGCTGGGCTGTAGGTGTGGTTCCTCTGCCTGCAGTAGGGATGCACCGATCAGGTTTTTTGCTGCCGATCACCGATACCGATATCAAAGAATGCTGATCACCGATACCGATCACGTGGATTGGCCAGAAATTTTCTACAACATTATAATGAGTGTTACAAACTACATAATCTGGGAATAAAGGAAATGTAACCTAATCTAAAATGGTCTGTTTAGGGTTGTCACGGTGTGAAAATTTAACCTCACGGTTATTGTGACCAAAATTACCACGGTTTTCGGTGTTATCGCGGTATTTTTTTAAACGTGCTACATTTTCACACAATTAAATAAACCCTGTATGTCAGGAAATATTGTCCTCAGTTTGTGTCTAAATGTTGCCTCAAATGTGTTATTTTGTAATTATGTTGTTTATTTGTTTACATTTTTCCCCTTTAGTCTTTAAAATACCAATATTTGCCCATAACTTCGTATTTTATGTCTGTTTGATGTCATCATTTAAAAATATTAGATCAGATGATACTCAGTACTCAAGTAGCCTTCTAATCAGATACTTTTTTTTACCCTTACTTGAGTAATAAACCCTATATCAGGAAAATATTGTCCTCGGTTTGTGTCCTTCCAGTGAGCTTTGCAGATGTGGGAAAATGTCATCAGGCAGTAATCATTGTTAAATTCATAATTATTCTCGGAGAGAGACCAACTCTTATCTGCCCCTGGGAGCCCCGTAATGCATAGCGTCATTTCAACGTGGCGGTGTCCGCGACACGGTTTATATGCAGGTAGCGGCGCTGCGGCTGCTTTATATAGCGACTCGTTGCATTCTCCCTCAACCCAAATCCTCGGATCACGCATTTTAGCTAAAACGCTAACCTTAACTTGCCTTGTGTTGACTGTAGAGTTGTGGGTGATGGTCACGTAGATGTGTCATGAGATAAGAAGCGTTGCTGCCTTTCACAGACACTTTTTCTGCACGTGCTGCAAACAGGATAGCCGTCTTCTATCAGCTGTCCCTCGGCATTCTTCAAATATCCAAAAGATGCCCGTACTTCCCACTTTGTCTTCTTTGAGGGATAATAAATGTCCTGAGTGCTGCCGTCTCCTCCTTTGACCATTATTTCAGCTTTAGCTTCAAGAAAGTTTTGTTGTAAACAAAGCGTGTATGTGCTGCCGGCAACTTCAGCAGATGATACGGTGGCTGGTAAGGGTCACCGCGCCTACACCGCAGCCACGGTAATCCACCGAGATAATATAGTTTTTTAAAAACAAGACGGTTATTATTGTCAACTTTTTTTTTTTTTACCGGGGTTTAGCGCTACACTGGTTACCGTGACAACCCTACCTGATCGGTTTGCTTTGATCTATTTTGAAAATTCCGATCAAAACCGATAGGGGCGCTATCGGCCGATTACGATCAAATGCCGATCCATCGGTGCATCCCTAGCCTGCAGATGACGGAGGCGCTGATTGGACAGGGGGCGGGTCTAAGCTGGTGCGCCGGGGCAGCGGCGAGCTCGCGGCTCCATCCTGGGACACAGGGTTGCGGTGGAGCCCGGCATCCTTCCCCACGCCGTGGGCCAACTCCGGGGGAACACACAGCCAGTCTGATGCCCATGTAGCAGGAGCGGTCTGGCAGCATCTCCCGGTTCAACCTCTCATCTGGCTCCGGGAGGGTGGAGAGGATCGCCGAGGCTGAAGTTTGGTGACGGTGACGGCAGCTGCGGCGAGGCGACGCCAGAGGAGGAGAAGCCGGCCGGTGGACCGAGGAGAGGAAACAGAGCAGGCACTCCCAGGGGAGAATCTCCCCGCTGGATCCTCTATGGGGTTGGCTCATTCTGTCACGACGCGCTGGTGAGTGGAGCGGAGGTAAGGTTCCAAACGCTAGGGAGGAATCAGGCAGGCAGACAACCTGGGACAGGTAAAGTCTTTTAATAATAAACACGCGCAGGACATGGGAACACTGAGCCAACAAGAGACACAGAACTGGAGGGGTTTAAATACAAGAGGGCTGGGAGCTTGGGTGATTGGAAAATGAGAGGCAGGTGGGAGCAATTAACAGGGACGCAGGCTGAACCAAATGGGGAGACAGGACAGGGTGTGACAGGTTCAGGATTAACACTGAAAATTAGAGTAAAAAACAAACTGAATGGGTTCCATTGTCATGGTAAGTTATCACATAACCTCAGATTTATCCAGTTTATAATTGTGGTTTCCCTCAAGGATTAATATTTGGTCCACTGCTTGTTACTTTGTTACTGAGTGGTTTTGAAGGTGATGTTTAAGTTCTTATTTTAAATACTTCCCAGGTTATTGTTTACACAGGATCTTCTCATTCAGCTGCTGTTGCTGAATTTGATTCGAGTGATTTTATAGATCTTGTAAGTTCATGTAAAGCACTTTCTGTTCTTTAGTTATGAGTGACTTTAGAGGACAGTGAAGCTACGACAAGTTTTATAGGATGCTCTTTTAGCTTTTTAGTAGAACAAATCTGTCAATATATATTTATTGATGGTTCTGCTTGTTGTACATGTTCCCTAGTAGTAAATACTTAGTCATAGTTTGTATGAAACAAAAAAAAAGTTACGATAACACATCAGGTACAAAAACACCCCAAACCTTTGTTCAAGAAAGAGAACATGACGGGCAGCAGTAGCTCAGGAGGTAGAGTGGGTTGTCTAGTAAATGAAAGGTTGTAGGTTCAATCCTGGCTCCCACCAGAGAATGCTGCTGCTGTGTCCTTGAGCAAGACACTGCACCTTGCTGGTGGTGGTCGGAGGGACCGGTGGCATCAGCGTTCGGCAGCCTCGCTTCTGTCAGTGCATCCCACTGCAGCTGTGGCTACATTGTAGCTCATCATCACCAACTGTCACGTTTTGAGGATGTTAGGACCCAAATATGCAGCTACCCAGGATGACACGAGGCAGGAGATGATGAAAAGTAAAATCCTTTATTATTGAAGGAGGAACAGAAATAAATCCATGCAGCGAGCCTAAAGTCCAAAACTCCAAAGCTGGAGAAACAAAGCTCACCAAGAGCACGAACAAACACTGACAGAATACACATACAATGGACCGACACAAGACAGGGCTTAAATAAACTGGGAGGAACAATTAGGGAAACAGGAAGCAGGTGTGTGGAGTGAGGGCTGGAGGGAAGACAGGTGACAACAATTTCTCTAAATGGGGAAGCAGAAACCGAGAAGGGCAGATACCTAAACACAAAACTAAACAACACTTATCTAAAGACAGAGGGAAGGGCTCACATAAACTAGCTGGAGGAGGACATAGCACATACACACACACACACACACACACACACACACACACACACACACACACACACACACACACACACACACACACACACACACACACACACACACACACACACCGAGCTGGGGACAAAGCAGCTGGAGCTGACCTGGGAGAAATTATTAAAAAGGGTAACAACATAAGACACTTAACTGAGACGCAGACAAAAGACACATGCGGGCGCTATGAGACACAGAAGGGAAGACGCAGACCATGACACCAACGTGTGAATGTGTGTGTGAATGGGTGGATGACTGATTGTGTTATGAAGTGCCTTGGGGGGTTGTAGAATGTGTTATACCCGTACAGGCCATTTACCATATCCTCTGAGTGGTGTGTGTCTGAGCCTGCTGCAGTGTTGTAATAATTAATTAGTAAGCTGAGGAGGAGGATCCTCAACCTGCTGCCTGCGTTTAATGAAATTTTAATGATCACTACTTATATCATGTGTTGGCTGTTCTCAACAGTTGGTCTTGTGTGTGTTTCAGGTTCTCTGTTGGTGCCATGGCTGACTCAAGCTGGTGGAAGCTGACGTTCTCACGCAAGAAGAAATCTGAGCCCAAAGTTCTGTATGAGATCCCAGCGGAGCACACCAACAATGGCAACAAGGAGCAACCGCACAGCCCTGCAGACAATATGGACAGCCAGTTTAACGCCAGACTGGAGAAGATAGTAGATAAATCTGCCACCAAGGGTCGCCACGTCAAGGTCTCCCACTCCGGTCGCTTCAAGGAGAAGAAGAAGGTCCGAGCCACCCTGGCCGAGAACCCTAATCTATACGCAGAGCACCACCTCAGCAACGAGAACCATAAAAATAAGACTGACATGTAACTTTATCATCATAAACATGTCATAAGTCACGGTCAACGTCTCTGGGGAGGGTTGAGAAAACCCAATAGATTCAAACCAAATCAACGAAGTGGATCAGAAAACAAATCCAATCAATGATCAGTTCTGAAGGATGTCCTCTACCAACTGCTCCTCTTGAATGATTACAAGAATGAAATAATCCATCCATCCTCATTTAACACTTCTGTGAATTTCATTTTTAAGTTTTTATTGCTTTAATATGAAGTTCTTTTTGTTTTAATAAAATAGTAAATTTTATGAACAAACTAAATAAAAGCATTTAAAATGGTGCCCTGAAGCTTTGTGTTAAACACATTCATTGACCCCTATAGTTTCTACATGTCAAAAACAATTACATTTTTATAAAAGAAAAACAAATTATACATATTTTTATCATCTTAGAAATAAAAAAGAAAAAGTAACGTTTCTAGCACATGAAATGAACCACTCAATGTATTTGTCGCCACTTAAATGTTGCTTCAATGCTTTTTAAGATGATATTTTTCTTTTTAGTCAAAACATTTGCTTAACATTGTAATAAAAGTTTTTTGTATGTAGAAAATGAATAAATCAAATATTTAATGAATAAAAGGTGTAAATGCTGATGAAGTGTCTTTTTCATGAATCAAATGTTTAAAATTCCTTTCTGTGAAATTCTTGTTTAAGCAAACAGAAAATCCTGAAAAATGAAGGACTTGTTTGCATATTTAGATATAAAGGAGCACTGGGTTGGTCTCTATAGTTGCTGTTTAACCTGAAAGGCTGTTGGCAGACGTCGTGGTCATGGTGATCGTAAACAGAAACCGACATCTGAAACTCGTGAATTTTTTTCAGAAAGCAGCAAATATGAATAAAAGCATCTGAAACTGACATTAGATATAAAAAACTCACATTTCAGCTGTTTATGTTTATATGGAACATTTAGTGTGTCTGATGTCGATTCCTGTCTTGTTCATATTTGTGTTTTGCTGTACCCTGCTGGCCAAACGCGCGGACACACACACACAGACACGCATTTTCATATTTCTTTACCCATATTAGGACCATCGACATTAATATAACTGCATTCATGCCCAACCTCTCCTCTAACCCTCACCAGTGTATTCCTAAACCTAACAGTAACAAAACCTTTAGTCACACACCTTACCTCTAAACGTAGCCCCCAAGCCTAAAAAGGGGTCCACCGTCCTTTGGTCCCCATAAGGCCCATTGGTCTCCAGGTTAGTGAATATGCTAGAAAAGGCCCTAAATAGAAGGTAAACACGTACACACACATCTTTTTGTTAATAATAAAACTTTATTTCTGATATTTTGGGTCAAAGGTTAAACACAGTAGCACAGTAACAGCAGTAGCCCAGGAAGTAGAGCGTGTTGTCCAGTAGTCGGAAAGTTGCAAGTTTGATCCCGGCTCCTACCAGAGAACGCTGCTGTTGTGTCCTTGAGCAAGACACTTAACCCGCTTCGTCTGCTGGTGGTGGTCAGAGGGACCAGTGGCACCTGTGTTTGGCAGGCCTTGCCTCTGTCAGTGCCCCGTGTAGCTGTGTCTACATCGTTGCTCATCCCCACCAGCATGTGAATGGGTGAATGTCTGACCGAGTTGTGAAGCACCATGGGGGGTTGTAGAACCCTAAAAGGAGCTATACAAATGCAGGCCAACCAGCATTTACCAAACACAATCTCTGTTCTTACACAACAGCTGTCACATAAGCACATCAGTGTTTCTGTCTTCTTAGACAATGGAGACAACAAAATGCTTTATTATACACACTCAACACTTATGAGCTAAAATCATTTGAAATTATCTCAATCCTAAAAATGACCCTGCAGGTCATCTAAGCTGAATGGTTAAGAAAAAATAAACAAAAATTGAAGATAATCAGTAAAACTTTATTCTTACCGCCATACTTATCCAATATTTCACTGATTAAACAGCTAGAGGGGTGTCAGTAGTAACATAATTATATGTGAGCTTGTAGTTGTATTGACTGATGTTTTCGTCCAACAGTGAAGCACAAGATCACTAACAAATATCAGCTACACATTAAAACACATCTGACATAAAATGTATTTGGCAAAAATAGAACATTTATTAATTAGCATTTGCCTTGTGTAAATTATACATTCTAATCTGAAATCCAGTCCAACTTTATTTACAAAGCACTTTCAAACACCCAGCACAGGTCCAAAGTGCTACACAGTAAAATAGGGTAAATCGAAACAAATATCACAGCCCGACTAGCTTGTGATCAGTGGCGGATTTAGCAATTTGTGGGCCCAAGGCGAACACAGACATGGGGCCCCCTTACATAAAATTTTTGACAATCTTCTCGTTAACCAGATTTGCAAAACTCTACCCTCTTCTGACATGAGTTATCTTCACTTTTTATTAGTCCTTCTCTTTTTTCCTGTCTTTCTCTCCCTTTGAGTGCCTTCAATATTTGCTCTGCTTTCTTCTTCCTGTCAGTGCTCCTGTGCTTTTGCCTTTCTTTTTTCTTCTTCTATTTTCCATTTTGGTCTATGTTTTTCTCCCTTTAAACATTTTCCATTGTCTTTCCTTTTCTGCTTCCTTTTTGATGTTTACATAGAAGTAAGTAACCTCAGATTACGGTTTCCCTTAAAGCCAGGCTCGGTCCATCAGAACCACCAGAACAAACAGCCAAACAGACTTCTACAACATGCAGATTTGTAGTCAGTCTAACTTCTGTTTTGCATGTTCTGCACATCCTTTATTTGCATGTATTTTCTTGTAAGTGGCAACTGCGTGTTCCCGTTTTCTTTTGTGTGTCTATTATTATGATGTATAAACCAAGTCACAAATGCAAATCACTTGTTTGTCACTCATCAATAAACGTGACTCGGATATTTTAAACACTACGCTACGGTCCAGCAGAAGGACTGGGCTTACAGTAAGTCTGAAGACCAGCTGATGAAGACCATTTTAGATGACTGGAGGAACACAGACTACTAAGAAATCAACTTTTTTTAAAAGAAATAAAAATAAATCATTAAATCTAAATCAAGCAACCAAAACTCAAGCAGGTCTCTTCCTTTTTTTTCTATAACTGAACCACAGGCTTTTAAAAAATTCTTTAGAATGAATCCACATTTTGTCCTAAATGAAAACTGCTAAATCGGGTTATTGAAACAGGAGCAGCTTTCATCTCCTGAGTGGCTCAGTGAACATCTCAATTCTGTTTTATAATGCATGTTAAAGTCAGGTTGTGTTACATACAGCTTCAGTTACAGAGAGGTGAAACAAATATCAGATGGTTTCCACCTTTAGATGTTTGCACGTCACACGATGTTCAAGATGAATCGTTCTCATGGAGAAAGTCTCTGGTACACCCAGCCTCCCTCCGCCTCGTGCTGGAACTCTCCCAGTGTCTCTCCGTCCTTCAGCTTGGAGAAAACGATTCGGTCGTGAAGCCTGTTGGTCTGACCCTGCCAGAACTCTATCGAATAAGGTCTGACCATGTAGCCGCCCCTAAATCACCACCAGACGGTTAGAGAATTATGGAACGTTTACAACATTTCATAATCACTGTTCTTTATTTACTTAATTTTTCCTTTCACACAAAGTAAAAAAACAACACTTACCAATACTCAGGCATCGGCACTTCAGTGTCCTTGTACTTTTCCTGCAGTTCGACATTTTTCTGCCTTAGATACTAAAACAATCAAATTAATCCTCCAAGCACCAAACCTGAGTGTGTCACAGATTAAAAAGCGCACGTTTTTCTCTTACATCTCTGTTAGGGACTGGACTACTCTGTCGACTCACGACGGCTCCGATCTGGCTGCTTTTTGGTCGTGAGTGAAAATATTCACAGGAGGCCTGGGCAGGAATCCGCTCCACTGAGCCTTCAACACGGATCTACACATTTCAAATACTCAGATCAGTATGAAACAACAAACAGACGTACAAAATGAAACAAAACGGTGCGATAATATTGACGAGAGAAATCCACAGTAAAGATGGTCCACCTGTCTGTTTAATGGTTCCCAGTAGAAAACCAGACATGCATATGGATTACTCTCCTGCAGAAAAAAGAAACCGATCAGAAAAGAAAACTCACAAAAACAATGCCAAGTGTGGTGGATGAAGGTGGTTTCATAATTAATTCACAATTTCATTATTGATTATTCATCAACTCTTCAAAACAACTTCATATTGTTTCTATAGTAAATCATAAACAACCCAAAGAGCAGAAGACAAATAAAAAAAGAAATACCTACATTTGTAATAACCGATGATAATCATTGTCCTGATTAAATATTTTTCCTGATTCAATCAAGAAAACGTTTAATTTCATCTGAGGCATTAGAACTGTTTATTACACATGGGTATTTACTCATAATTCAACTAGGCTGACATTATTAATCTGATAGTTGTCCAAATAATAATCAAAGACTGTAGTTTGGTGCCATTTTCAAGCAATAACTCCAAACACAATACAAATATAAAATCAGACATTTCTAGTTATTTTAGTTTTACTTCACCTGAAATTAAAACACAATTAAATAAATGACAGTAAACAAGCGTATGATTGATTTAGTATGAAGACGACTTGAATTGATTGAATTGTTGGTAAAACGTGGTCAGAAAGAGTTCCTCACCAGCTCAACACCCTTTCTGCTCTCGTAGTTTGTGTAGAAGGTGAAACCGTCATTGCTGTAACCTTTCAGGAGAACCATCCTAGCAGATGGACGTCCATCTCTGGACAGGCAAACATTAGATCAGACTGTGTGGAACTATAAATCTTGAGTCATTTCTACCCCAGGTGGTGGTGCTGTTTACTTGTTTGCCGTGGCTATGCACATAGCGTTAGCCTCTCCGATTTCAGAGCACTTCGTTGCATCATCAAACCAGTTTCCAAACTGCTTGATGGGGTCCACAGACACAAGGTGATTTTCCTCAAAACACTGAAAAGAAAACAATCCATCATTCATATTTCCTCAGCAAAAAAACACCATTGCTAATGTGTGATTCTGGTTCAAATTCTCCTACGGCTTTAACCACAGAGCTGGCAATTTGTGTAACAATGCCTATTAGACATTTTAAAGATGTCCTAGGCAAGAAAGAGTAAAATAATAATAATAATAATTTATAAACTGTTCTTTCTTTCTTTAGCATATGAAACTTTTCTGGGGGTGGAGGTGTTGTAGATGAACGGAGGAAGTGTCAAGTCAGACGATGTTCCTGGGTGGGTGCAGGAAAATCACCGAACGAGAAATGAAATGAGTTTCTGGCAAAGTGACTGCAGCGGGTGTTTGTGGACGAGTGAAAAGAAGACAAGGCGTGGATCTATCTGGCATTCACTCAAAGCCTGGAAACTCCAAGTACATCCTGGCATGTGAGTGGTGCTCCAACATTCTTTGTTGTTTTCCACTCATCCAACAAGGACAGTAGCATCAGCTCGAGCTAGCATTGTTCTGTGGTTAGCATCACCGTAACCAATGTTTGTATGTTGCAGACGTTGAAATAGGTTGGGACATGCAAATGTAAGGTGGCGTGTCTCTAAAGTCTCATTTATACTTCTCAGTCAGCTCAGGTGCAGAGGCACCCACACGCATTGATGGAGATGTTTTCCTTTCTCCATCACCAGGGGAGAGTTGCAAAGCAATTTCCTACAAGGACAACAGGGCTTTACTGGGGGATCCTGCCAAAATTGCAGTCCCATCTCTGGTCCATGATAATGTACTTAGTGTATTTGTGTTTACGTATTTCAAAGACTTTTTACTCATGCTCTTCCACCTCTTTCCCTTTATTTCCTTCTAAAACACAAAAAGTTTTCTGCAAATCTTTGTTCTTCTTCAATAACAGGTGTATAAACATTCACGTCATCGTACATTTTCCCCATGATGTTATTCCATCACCTCTGTGTCTGCCACTAGATATCTTCGGCACTCGTTTTATTTTTTGACAGGGAAATGGCGATGACCAAGTCCAGGCTTGCAGTCTCCATCACTTTTGACGGACAGTTAAAAATTGGGCGTGTCTCTGTCAACCTCTGTGGGCCTACCGCAGAGTTCTTGCACTGATGCATCAGCGCTGCATGTCTCTGTACCGATACAGATGGAGAAGTCTAAATCAGGCTTAAACTTATGTGTTATACTAGCTTTTCTTGAAATATGCCGTTTCGCCACAGCCATTTATTCGGGGAAGCAGGCCAGAGATGGCACAGGCTTTTTGGTATGCTATTAGACGCCCAAGCTGTCGTAATTCAACAATAACAAGTTAAATGTGGTTTTAAACTCTAGGTCATGTTTGAAAGGTGTTGAACACTGAAAAACAATTTTTAAAATCTTACTTCAGTCACTCTGAGATTTTCACAGAAGGTGAACATGAAATAGTCTCCAACACCTATGTCCTGCATTAGCTTCTGACAGAAAACAGAAGGTGAAACTCTAGGATTATAAAAACCTTACAGATCTACGTCACACTGTCACTTAACATTCATGGACTCACCCATCTTGACTCACAATGGGGAAGGCTGTGGACTCAGGTCCACGAAACAGCAGAGAACGTCTCGACTAAGCTAACTCTTAGAATTAGCAACTCCACCGCACAGCAAAACTCCTCCAGGCTTGTATTATTTTTGGAAATAAAACGTCAACGTTGCAGAGCAAACAGAGTCAGTGGAAGAGTCGTTTTGCTGTTAGCCAGTCAGAGGCAAGATATCCAAATATCAGAAAATGATACTCCAAATCCTGCCATGTACTGCCACTCTCTCCTCCAGCTGACTTCTTTGTGCTGATACAGGTGCTTCTACCCCCTCCCTGAGTATGACTTACAAGGCCTTCATTCCTACTAGAGACCACTGCAAATGTATTGATTAAACAAGCGTCCCATACCTTTAATTATTTCTGTATGAAATTCAAATCTGACATTGTTAACATTTTTAAAATGTTTTATAGCAGGTTTAAAACAGCACAAAGACTCACATATGGTTAAAGCCTAATTCATACTTCACCATCTGTGTGGATGCAAACACACACAACGTCATTACACATCAGTGCAAGGGCTCTCCGGCGGGTTTGCAGAGGCTGGCGGAGACATGTCCAACTTTTTACCAATCTGTCAAAAGTGATGGAGTCCGCAAGCTTGTGACTGAACAGCAACGCCATTGTCCCCTCAAAAAAATAAGAACATATTTAGCGGCAGAATTGGAAAAGATGAAAGAACGCCTCGCGGAAAAAGCCTGAAAATATGAATGTTTATTCACTCGTGACTGAAGGAGTACAAAGATAAGCAGCAAGTGTTTTAAACGTGGATGGAAATGACTATAAATGTGGGTTTAGAGGTGGCGACCGCATGAAGAGGTGGAAGAGAATGCGGGACAAATTTGTCTGTGTTATAAAGTATCTGAAATACATTAAAACAATGTAAACACAATAGTAAATACACTATCTTGGACCAGATACATGACTGTAATGATGGCATGACGCCCTTTGCTGTTCTGGTGGCGAATTACGTTGCCACACTTCCCAGGTAACGGCAAAGTCTGAAGGAAATACATCTCCATCAAAGGGTGTGCGTGACTCCACACTCAAGCAGATGGTGAAGTATAAATTAGACTTGACATGTCAGGACAGAACTAATCTTTGTTTCTCCAAACTGAGATTGTTCAAAGAGCCATTTGCATCAGGTATATGTTATAGTTACAAATCTTTACAGATAAAGGTCAAAAGATCTGACCACTCTTTATAGCTTTGGGAGTTTATCACATTATTAATTTGAGGATAAATAACGTCTCTTCTGGTACATTTTTCATTATAAGCCTGATTCCTCCCTTTATCCAGCTCTAATAAATCACTCATGTGTGCTCATTGAGCACATGAATCTGTTTTTTATATGTGGAAGGTTTGTTTGAGCTTTTTATAAGTGTACGTTATTGAAATCAAAGTACAAGCTTGTGCTTACTGCGGAACAAAAACCAGACCCCCATACAGGTAATGGTCAGCGTTGCCAGATGCCGCCTGACCTTGCAGTCACGAAGCATGCTTTCTGATTACCTAAATTTCTCGGTGCAGTGCACCCTATCGCTCCCCCTGAATGCTCCTCACCTCTTCGTCTCCTTTGTACTTCTTCCTCATGTGGCTCAAATCCATGCTGTCACTGCTCGCTTTACGGCACAAGTTTAAAACAAAAGCACCTTGTTTCACCGCTGACAGAGGACTGCTGAAGGGAAGATTTCTGTCGAACAAAATGAAACGTCTTAATAAATTCGTACTGAGTATGCGCCTCATACTGTCAAAATTACTCTGACGTAACGTCCTTTACGTAAAAAGATAAACGTGCAGCCGTCACTGTTGGAAAGAGAAGAAAATTAATCTCAAATCACACGGAATAGTTAGATTTTGTATATTTATACAAAATCAATAAAATGTGGGTTTGCAATAAAAATAATTTAAACTGAAAACCGACGTTTGTTCGTAGTGAGGCGTTCATGTAATGCAAGTTTTCGTAAATTCAAAGTGTATTTGTCGATTACACTTCAATCCGAAATCATCACCGTATTAGATACACATTTTTTATGTACTAGCTTCTACTTGAGCAATCAAGACGTTGCCACAGGGACACAATTTCACGTTTAAATTGTATAATTTTCTGTTTTACAGAATGTAAGCGAATGTAGCATTTTCCCAACGTCACTCATTCTTTCTGTTAAAGATGGCCGCGACCTTGTTTGCGAAGTTCGTTCCAAAACATGGTAATGGACATCATATATATGGTATTTAACAACATATTCACAAAACTATCTGCTGGATAGTAAATAGGTTGTTAAAGTAGCTACTGTTCGATGTGTTCTAAGCATGGTTCTTAGCTTTGGTTAAAGTTAATATCGGAAGTGTTACCGGTTAGCTGGGTTAGCTTAGCAGCCTGTGTTACGATATGCTACCTGGTCAAAAACATTTTTACAGTATGCTTCGCTGTTTTCTCTTTAACCTTTAATGGTCAGATAATTTTAAGATAATTGATATAAAGGAAATTCTTCGTTATTGTTAATTTCAGCACAGGGAACACACCCTGGTTGCAGAATATCACTAATATTACTATTTAAGATGGGTGCTGAGTTAGGTTATTTCCCAAATCACACAAGTCAAAAACATACAGTTGGTTTATTTCCTCATGAAGTGCAAGATAATTTTATTTTCCTTTGCCAAAACAGAGCATTTTAGCAGGAAGGAAGAAACCTAGAGGGGTAAGAATCAACCTTAGCCCAGCCAGTTACTCTCCTTCCCTCGGGCAGAAAACTGATCAGCCTCAAAGGTCAGACAACAAGGATGTCTTCTTCACTGAGTTGGTTATGAACATGATCTCTGATCCTTGAGCAGTCATCAGTCCATTGTTTACTGTATTTTTAGTATGCAATTATTTATTTTAGCTCACCTGAGTAGCACATCTCATCCTCCGATGTTTCCAACCTGCTGTGGATGACAGTCAAATGAATCTGAAGACGTTGGTTGGGGAAACGGTTTTGGACCGTAGAAATACACACAAAAATAAATGGATGTGGATACAAATTTTAATCAAATCCCCGTGTCTTCATCAAACACTAATCTAGAACATTTTGTGGCTTCTAGGATGGCTTCCTCTCACTCAGACAGTTCGACATGGCTCCAAGGCTGTGACCCGTCACAGGAAACCACTTCACATCCTCAAACAGAAGCTCCTGGCTGTCACAAAGTACATTCCTCCACCCCAGCCTTTTCCCCGTGGAGCCTACCCATCAGAAAGTGATCACAACCAGGAGGTAAATCGGCAACAATGTCACCCAGTCACAGCAACCCCTTGTCTCTGCGTCTGTATAATTTAGAGCCAGAATAAGATAATTAACTTGTGTGCAAATGTAATTATTTTATGACAAATCTGGGAACTGGAGGTTGCAGTTAAATATTTTAATTTTTAATGGCTAATTTCAACCTTATTTTGCCAAAACACACAATGCATTGGTATTTAATCATGCATTCATCCTCTGTTTAAAATGATGCTTTCATGAGTTTCAGAGCATTTTGTATTCACATCACTGTCAACAGATATGGGAGTAAAAGTTTGCTAGAAGTCTCTTCTCTTTGATTTCATCAGGATAATGGCTTGATGTTACTCCAGAAGAAGGATTTAAAGAAAATATTTGAGGATTACAAAATGATCGCTGTGGTTCAGAACAACTGCGGCAATGCTGAGGACATGGTTATTCTGAAGCACAGACTTCATAAACATGGAATCAGTGTCAAGTTCTTCCCAAACAAGGTACAAGTGATGAATATCTGCTGTTTGTGTAATTTATCAAAACAGGTCCACTCTTAAGTTTGCATTCAGATCTATAACAAAAAGCAGCTCCCCATCCCTTCATGCATTCTGCAAAAACAATGTTAATCTTATAAGTTCATCAATGCAGAAGGCAAATGTTTAATTAGAATTTGATTAGATTTTTACTTATTTTTACGTTTTATTGTCCTTTACGTGTTCAGGTTCTAAAAACACAGATGAGTCCTTCAACAACATGTTAAACTAGGTCCAATTATGACTGTTTATAATTGAGTTTGTATTTTTGTGTATCAGGACACACCTGTGGTAAATTGAAATTGTACTTGTGGGGTATTTTAAGCTTTCATATGTGAATTTGCAGGTGACTCGGCCGTTCCTGATCAACTCTATTTATTGCAACATGGCTCCTCTGTTTATTGGGCCGACAGTTCTGCTTGTCAGTAAAGAACCGAAGGTAAAGGAGATGCTGACCTCTCTGAGGGCCAGCCCACAGATGACACTTTTAGGTGAGTGTTGTATCTGCTCCCACAGATGAACTCTGCAGCACCAAAGAGTGATGGATGGTTGTTTTGTCTCTGCAGGCGCCTGCATAGATGACACCTTACTGAGCGTTCAGGGCATTGTCAGTTACTCCAAACTGCCAGCGATGACCGTTGTACAGGGAGAGCTAGTTAGTGGGCTGACGATGCTTACCTCCCACACAGCCTCTCTGCTGCAGCGCCACCCGGCCCACCTCTCCTCTCTGCTTCAGCAGTACATCAAACAGCAGAACCCAAACAACGGCACAGAGGCCAGTCCTACAGCAGAGCAGGCAACATAGAGATCCACAGGAACGTTTTGAGACTGATCGTGCAGCTAAAAGAAGCAAAGATGAACTGCAGCTGGAGGCACACTGTGTTCAGATGAGAGTAAACATGAATGTTATCAGTGCATCTTAACATCAAGGTGCGTCAAACGGACAATGCTGCAGAAATTATAGTTGAACCCCTTATTTAAGGATACTTTGTTATTAAAAGAGAACGTTTCTGCTCAGACTCATTCTTTTGTTTTTTGACTTCCTACTGGTTTTTATTTGTAAAACTATAATTTATGGCACTAAATTATTAATCAAAAACAGATCAAAGACACTAAAATATTTTAAATAGAAACAATATAATAGCCATATTAAAAAATCCTGAAAATGAATAGAAAGGCAAACCTGACGGGGCTCTCAGATTAAAGCATTTGGAAGTAAAAAGCAAAATCTTACAAAACACCTGATTAAACTTGAATGTAAACTATTCGTTTCAACACTTCTCTTGAATGAGATGTTCCATGATATTAGTTGCATAATTTAAACAAAAACTTTAACCAAAGTAAACACAGGCGGCTACAGATTCTGATGGTTAATATGCAGATTACATGTTAATCTGGGTAAATTAGGCTAACATGCCCAGCCATTCTTAGACACATTACTCTGTCCAGCAAAAGGAAATGTATAAAAATATTGATTAGGCACAAACTGTTACAGTATGCACGACAATAACAGCTAATATTAGATTAAACGGATTTCAATCTATAGCGGATTATTCGCGCGTAATTTTGCGTTTTGTCTCATCCAACAACAGTGAATTTACTATTATAAACTCATGGCTGCAGCTCCATGAGTGACCTGGTTGTGTGGAGTGAGTAGAGCTATGTTTCCTCTCCATTCCATCTGAGACAGTCGCTTTAATTCCTGCTAATGCGGATAATACTCAGGACACTGCGCACGGCGCGCGCTGTCCGCGACGCGCAGCGCTCCTTGGATTGGGACGGAAGCCGCCGGCAGAGAAGACACTGCCCGTCAGATTACGTGTCCCAAACTCGTCATAATCTGCATAAACAGCGTGTATTCCCATTTAATTTGAGGATAGATACGCTTCTGTCACTTCAGGTTTATTCTTCATCCACAGAGAAGATTTTTGTTGGATTAGTCAGAAGACTTTAGCGGATGATGAGAGCCGGAGGTCAGATTCAGGTAAGAGCGTCTAATAAAATGTAAAACGTGATCTGTTATATGTTTCATAAAAGTTTTTAACTGTAATAAACCATCAGACCAGGATTCACCCGGCATGTCTTGAATAAATGCTTAAAATCCTTAAAAGTTAGTTTGACAGATGAAACGTCTTTAGGGGTCAAATTAGACTTTTAAACGTTTACAAAAGGCTCAGAGGTCCATCAGCTGCATTTAAATGACGTAAACATCAAAACGTTTGCCTGTTGCTGAGATCTGAAATCATAGTTTGGTGTTTTAAATATTTACTTAAGAAGAAACAGTAAATTAATAAAAATTAAATGCACAGGACCAGTTTTACATGACAGGTAAACATAAACGTAAATCCGAATAAAACCAGTCTAAATGAAAACAACGCAACACCCTTAAACACAGCTGTTAACTCTGCAGGTCAGGGTGACTATTTCTGACTCTGTTATGAACACAGCTGATTCTTGTGTTGCTGCTTCATTCTTTATTTCCTGTGCGAGAACATACCCGTCATAATCTGTGTACCTTAATCCCACCCTTTGGCAAGATACCTCCTCCACCTTGGCTGCCTTCTTGGTCATCAGTTTCCCTCTTTAGGCAACTCATGGGAAGATTTTGATTTATAACTTCTGAACTGTGAATAATCTGTTCTCTTTTAGCCAAACAAAGTAATTATCAACAATAGATGTTATAAAAAAAGCAAAGCTAATATTAAAGATCACCAGATTAGCTTTTGGGTGTTACATAAATGGTTTTATTTCAATACAAATTTTAATGTTCTACATAGTGCTCCCTCTGGAACAAGCAAACTCCTCCAAATCCTTTCATCCTGTTTTCACCACATCATGCTTTCATTACTGAGGTCATTTACTCTCATCATCCCTTCGCCCTTGCATAACTCCACCAGCTGAGCTGAGCTGCCTCAAACTCTCCTGTTAAGCTCTAAAAACTGCAGGAAGTCTGTTAGAATAAAAAAGGACCCACTCTTGATTTTACCCAAAATCCTTAAGCTGAACCTGGAGGCTTAGTGAGCAAACTCAAACACAAAATGCTGCAAACTGTTTTGAAAAACTAAAAACCTTCTGATATGGATTTTTCTAAAAAAAAAAAAAAAAAAAAATTGCATGTTATTTAATAAAATGTTTCACAACCACAGTTGTATATATTTTTTACTCTGAAACATTACTGCTCTTGTTGCACCTCGGAGACGACAATCATTACGGAGCACTTTTAGTGTCATGTCAGAGCTCGCTGGCTTGAAATCGAGCTGCTTGCTGTCCAAGTCGCTTCAAGCTGCTAAAAATATCTCCTGAAAAACCAATTAGGTGGAAGTTAATCTTCCTCCAGCAGGCAGGCAGGCAGGCTTGGCCATAGTGTCACATACAACACTGGATTAACAACCAAAAGCCACTCTTTTAAAACAGGCTTTGGGTATTTAGGTAAATTTGATTTGTGGTTTTTAAAAAAAGTAGAAAGTCTGGCAATAGTTGCACTTTATAAACATAAATCTGGATGTTCTGTTGAATTTTATCATCAGTTCAGAGCGATGTTTGTAAAAAGTAATCTGAAATAAACATGACATCTTTATGTATTTCTGCTTTTACCCTGAAACATTGAAATGCTGCTGCTGGTTCTCACTCTTAAATACTTGAATGAACGTAACAAGCCTGTGGTCAAATCTTCTGGTGTTTTGGGTCTATTTAGTGTCTATTTTGAATTGAAAAGGCTGAATAAACATGTTGCCAAATCAGAATTAAAGTGGTCCCAAAAAATAGCAAAACTTTCATTGAGTTTAACTTCTTAGAGTCAACAAACCTGACTGATAAACAAGCGCTGTGACTCAAGTTCACCTTGTAAATGAAAAGGTGGCTTGCTAGTTTGAACACAGACCCTGCCTGTGTCAGTCATTGTGTCCTTGACACTTCACCCTCCTCGCCTGCTGGTGGTCAGAGGGACTGCCTGTTTACAGCAGCCTCACCACTGTCAGTGTGCCCCAGGGCAGCTGTGGCTATGATGTAGCTCATCAGTGTGTGAATACATTTACTGTACAGTGCTTGGGCGTCTTTATAATATATTAAATACAATCCTGAGTAGAGCTCTATTTGAGCACAAATAGGATTACATTTTTTATTTAGTTCTCCTTGACCTTCTCAGTGGCCCAGTTGTAGAGTGGGATTGGGAAATCAGGGTTCAAATCCTGGTCGGGTCATGGCAAAGACTTTAAAATTCTGATCAAACGCCTCCCTGCTTGGCACTCAGCTTTAAGGGGTTGGATTGGGGGGTTAAACCACCAAATAGTTCCCAAGCGCAGCCACAGCTGCAGCTCACTGCTCCCCGTGGCGATGGGTCAATGCACAGTTGTAATTTCACCAGTGTGTGATGACTAATGGGGCATTAACTTTATGCAGTGAATAAAAATAGTCACTTGAATTTAGCAAGAGGACTAAGTGACTTTGCAATAGGTGTTTGTTTTGTTTTTTAGCTGAAGGGTTAAACATTCTGGCAGAAAAATAATTATAAAAAATAATTTAAATCAAAGCTTTCGAAATCCTGAAAGTTCTCTTTTTCTATTCTTTAAGTCCAACCAGAAGGCTGCTGTTCTTATTTCAGAGATAATCATTACCTCTCATCTAATTCGATCTCTCTGTAACCCTCCAGAGGCTTTTGGCAGAATGCAGATGGTGATTTTTAATGATCAGCAGATCACAACAAGAAGAGTTTGCGCTCTGAAATGGACTCAAATGGGTCTTCACTCAATCGCAGCCAGTCAGTGGCGAGTGGTTTGGAGAAAACATCACCATCGTGGAACAAACCAGCTCTATCTCACAGCAGCAGCACGCTGTCGTCTCGTCACTCCAGACAGGTCAGTTACAAGTCAGGTCAGTAACAGGTCAATAGCACGTCAGTAAAAAGTTACTAACAGGTAAGTAGCAAGTCACCAACTAGTCATAAACATGTAATTTGCAGGTCAGTAACAAGTCAGTTAGAGGTCACTAATGGATCAGTAACAAGCATTGTTTTGATGAGCTTTTGTAATGTCACAAGATTTGTGTTGCATTAATGTTTCACCAAGATCTTGCATTGATGATGGTAGAGTCTGACCGCAGCACAAAGCCTTCTCCAGCGCATCCCAAAGATTCTCAATGGGGTTAAGGTCTGGAATCTGTGGTGGCCAATCCATGTGTGGAAATTATGCCTCATGCTCCTGAACCACTCTTTCACTATCTGAGCCCGATGAATCCTGTCATTGTTATCTTGGAATATGGCCGTGCCATCAGGGAAGATGGAATAACCTGGTCATTCAGTGTATTCAGGTAGTCAGCTGACCTCATTCTTGTTGTTGAACCTAGACCTGACCAACTGTAGCAAGCCCAGATCGTAGCCCTGGCCCCACAGGCCTGTACAGTAGGCACTAGGCATGATGGGTGCATCACTTCATCTGCCTCTCTTCTTACCCTGATGCACCATCACTCTGGAACAGGGTCCATCTGGACTCATCAGACCAGTTTTTAATAATTCGTTGTGCAGTTCTTAACCCAGTTTTAGTCATGTCTACAATCTCTTGATGCATGCCAATGATCTGACCCTTCTCAAACAGACTAACATCTTTTCCTCGACCACCAGATGTGTCTTTCCTCATGGTTGTTTAAGAAATGAGAAGCAACGCAATGCACCAGTTAGGGTTAAATAACTTGTTGCTAGCTGAAAGACACTTGCCCGTGCAGTAATTATACAATAGGAGACTCGTATCTATTAGCTTACAGATCAAGGTGGTGACTTTTTTTGGCCAGGCAGTTTATAATATAATCTATGTGTGACTGCAAATAATTCACAAAGGAAAAATGAGTGTTAAGAATCTGTCCTAATCTGGATTAAACATAAATTATACATAAAAGGCCCAACACCAAAATGCTTTCGGTCCTTACTCCAAGATGTTGTGTTTTACTTTTGATCTTTTCGTGGATCTGCTCAAAAACAGTCAGTTAAAAACACAATAGTCCTGACATGTTGGATGTAATCTATGAACACAAACAACAAGGTTGGGTTAAATCACAGCAGAACATGTATACACAGAATTGCATAAAGAGAAACAAAAGTCATTTTCTAATAATTTCTGTTCCAGTTAACTGCTTTCAGAAACTGAACTTCAAATCCACTTTTCCACAAATCATAAAAAAGAAATGTTTTTATTATTTTAAAGAAAATTTAAAATCTTGTTTGTTGAAGTTTGTGTAGCTGATGCTAGAAAAGTCCGGTTATGTTTTCATGACAACAACGAGTTCAAACGTGTTACGAGCTTTATTTTTGGTTTATATTGTTAACTGGTCAGCCATTTAAAAGGAATATTATAGGTTAGAGTGTTAAATTTATAATGAAACCACCAGTGCTCGAGAGAAAGTTGTTGTGACATGAAGAAGACATATCTACATGTCTGGCTCCCTCTGTTAGCAGTTTCAAGTCGGCCCTGAAAACACACTTCTTTAGCATTGCCTTCCCTCCGTGACACTTTTCATGACAATCTAGCACCGGATTTGAGTTTTTGATTTAGTTTTTATGATTTAGTTGCTCATTTTTGGCACCTTGCACCATCTGGTATTTTATTTCGTTTTATTTGTGCCATTTCAAATGTTTTTATTATTCGTCGCATTATTTTATTTTTATAGTGCTTTTAACTGTTCTCCTATTTTATTGTTTTTAGTAGGAATTTTTATCTCCGACTATTTATGCTTTGTTCTTATGTATTTTGCCTGTTCTTATTGTGTTTCTTGGTCAAGCATTTGGCTTTTTTATGTACAGCACTTTGTTAGCTGCCATGCTATTTTGAAATGGTGCTTTATAAATAAATATGGTATGGTATGGTATGTGAAAGAAGTAAGAGAAAGCTACGATAAAGACGTGATATCTTCCTTGTGTGTCTACTACTGGTCAAACAGGCGCACACGGTTAGTAATATTGTTTTTAATGTTGTAATTGTGTTGTTATTGAGATTATTAAGAATTTAAATTAAGATATTTGATTTCTTTTTAGTTTTCACGGTGTACCAAAACCTTCTGAGTGTTTGAAGTGTAAAGGATGGGTAGTTTACATCTTACTTATGAACCATAAAATGTGAGATTCCATAGAATATGAAATATCAATCTGATGGATCTTTGAATATTTTAACCTGAAGATCAGAAATTTTTATTGCAGGGATTAAGCGACACTTCGTATTAACTCCAAGGAAAGAGAGAGAGTCGGGTTTAAAATAGTTAAGAAATTTATTTCTTCACAATTTAAACTAGACTAACTTAAACACTCTATGTACTGATGGAACTAAGGTGGAGTGAGACGTGAGATGAATGATGGTGTGTGTGTGTGGAATGTTATTCAGAACCAGCGGATCCGGAGAAGCATTTAGTTTTGAGTGGGTGTGAGTGTTTCGCTCTAAACTTTAGTAGAAGATTTATAACACACATGAAACGCCATCTGTCGGTCTACGTACCCCAGGGGAAGCCTCCGATTAGATCCAGAATGTCGAGGTCCTCTTGGACCCTCCTTGGAACCGAAGCCGGTAGAAAAGCAGCGGTACCGACCAAACTAGTCTTGGAATGCTTCCAGGTCACGACAGGTTCATTGGCGTCAGCGAGACCCTGAAGGGGTCGTGAGGTTCAGCTTTTATTCTGAAGGAACCGTTGCGGTCAGGTGTAACTTTCAACAGATTTTATCCAGCTTGTCGAGGTTCTTTAGCTGAAGAGAAAGTCCGGATGGCCTGTCCGAGACTTCTCTAGAACGCTTTGAACTAAAGAAAAGGTGGCGTGGAATAGTTTTTATAATTGTCATATTTTGGTTTACTGGCGAATCAGAATTTGACATGCAAAAGAGGGTTTATACAAACACCACAGAAAACCACGCCTCGCACCAGAAACAAAGGTTCTGATTGGATCAGATAAAAGGAAATGTGTCGTGTGACTTTAGCATTACGTGTCCTCAGTGTCTAGTGCAAATGTCCAGGATTATAATTTCTTGTAAAATACTACTGATCACAGGAGTATAATATCAAGTGTTAACATTGTCAATTCACAGATTGATTGAACATTGGGCTCACATTATTATTGGTAATAACAAAGTTGTTTGATTATGTGTTTATCAAAAGAGAGTTCTTCGTCTTCGTATTGAGCTGTAACAGAGGTGAAGCAGTTCAGATGAGCAGAGTGCATGAAAGACCTTGGCCCCTATCTCATGTAGATTAGCCTGTCAGAGACTTTATGTCTCTGCTTGAGCAGACGCAGCAGATCATGACTTTTTGGTCAAAAACAGGACATTCATGACGCTACAGAAGAAAATAAATGTCTGTGGACATCAGTACGGAGCGTGAAGTCCAATTTGTTGAGCAGACCAGAGTAGCTACAGTTTGTACTGCTCAGTTTCAATCCTAAAATATATTCATTATTTAATTTAGAAATAGATAACTGTTTATTTTTGTTACTAACACCAACTGTTCACAAGTTCACCAAAAGTACATAAATCAGAGCGCTTGATCTTTAAATCATGGTTCAATAGTTTCTTCCAAAAGATTTGATAATTTTGATGAATGAGCCTTTTAAAGAACATATTTCCCACTAAATGTTGGATCAAATTGTCTAAACCTATAAAAGTTCTTTTCCGAAGTGATCTTTTTTTTGCCCTTGCTCTCAGATAATCAAAGACTGGGAAGTGATTGACGACTTTCATGCAGACATGAATGTGGGAGGAGAGAGTCCTCAGGTCATGATCACTCCAGGAATCTGTGAAGGGTATCTGCTGAAGAGGAGGAAGTGGCCTCTGAAGGGCTGGCACAAGGTGGGGTTAGACCTGAAGTAGCTGCTGGATGTGTGAGTCAGCTCTTAACATCCATTTCTTTTATTGTAGAGATACTTTGTCCTGGAAGGTGGAACCTTGCGCTACTCCAAAAGTCATCAAGATGTGAGTGAATGTAAAATCTTTAAAAAGAAAAGCAAATTTACACGTTCTACTGAAAAATGTTGTATGATAAAAACATTGCAAACATGGATTGTTTGTTTACTGTATCAAAACTGCTGGTTAAATATAATTTAACATCAGTGTTTTGTAGCTTTTTTTTTTCAAAACAACTTTTTTAAATGTAATTTAGTGTTTTCATAATCTAACTTTTTAATTTTTTTATTTTTTTACTAAGGTGTCCAGGGGAAGAGTTCAGGGTTCTTTAGATGTTAGCCTAGCTGTGATGTCAATTAACAAGAAATCTAATCGGATTGACTTGGATACAGGAGACATTCTCTATCACATCAAGGTAAACGTGCTAAATAAATGCTGTGCCAAACAAAGAAATAGTGTCTCATCATATTTAAATGACAAATGTTACGTATTTCCTCCCCAAAGGCAAAGAGTCATGACCTCTTCTACATTTGGGTAACCAAGCTACAAGCACACCGTCTTTACAAAAAGAACGAGACAGCTAATGCTCACAGCAGCATCATACAGATTTTGTCCCACACAGCGTCAGCTGGACAAGCTCAGAAAAATGGAGATTTGGTGACTATAAAATAGAGTAAAATAAATATTTACAGCGCACCCTTATTAGAAGTGAGTCTGATCATCCTGTGTCTCCGTGTCCCCGTTTCCATGCTGTCAGAGCTCTGCAGGGATGGAGGATCCATCTGGAGGGTCGGGGGTCTTACCATCGGCCAACACAGCTGTGAACTCCAAGGTGTCAGCGTGGCTGAGGCAAAGCCATGACCCAGTCACATGTGTTCAAGGTGTTTGTTAGACAGACAGCTTCAAAAGCAGAAAATGCCAAAATAATCCCAAAAAAAGACTATTAAAAAATACAAATTTACCTACTAGTTCAGACCCATTTATGCTCTTTTAAAGAGCAAATAAAGACATTTTTGCAAAACAAGCAAAAATTTGAAGGGAAAATATGTGTTCAAAAACGTTACAATAAAAACCCTAGGAATGCCTAGAATAAAACTCTAAATGAGGTCAAACACCATGTTTTCCTTCAGAACTGAACCGCTGTAATCTGGACCTTTCTGAGCTGAACCGTTTGATTCAGAGTCTTCAGGTTCTGGAGGTGGGCCACTCCTTCACTAACGGGGATCTGCAGCGGATCATCAGCATACAGGTGCACACGGATTCAACTGTTTTGTATTATGCCTTCATGTAAATATTAAATTAATCTGATTCTGGAGCAGAATCTGTCTCTTGAGAAGCCAAAGAAGCCAAAGTCAGGAAAGATGTGGGGTCACTCTCGAACCCTGTCCAGAGTGGAGGCCCTGGGGATGGTAAGAGCGGACTGTTGGTCATTTATCCTAAATAGATTGTTGGTTGACAGAACTGTAGTAAGAACATTTGATCAAAATTGTCTGAAAATATTGGGTCTATAAATATGACATCTCAACTATCCAGTAACATTTTGGGGCCTTTCTTTAATCTAATCCAAAGCCTGTTCGTGGGATTACCAAATCGGTGAGTTTGCAATAAGCAGAACATTAAAAAAAACTTTTCACACCATCCCCACTATGCTAACAATGTTCTCTAATGTTATTACGATACTTGTGTAACGTCCAGCAATGGTCAGTTTAGGTACAGCCTGACCTTTCAACATCTATTCAACATCTGGTCAGAAAGGAGACAAAACATTGCATGTGTTCCCTTTAAATGAGCCTGTCTTCTTACCAGTTCACAGACTCTGCAAGTCTGAAAGATAAACAATAACTTTCTTTCCCAAGGTCCCATCTGTCTGCCTCCACAGAAGGAACAACTCCAGCTCGAATCAGCTGCTAAAATCAAGAATGATTTTCTAAATCAATATGAACTTCTTCCATGACTTATAATCTAGATGATCATCGCAATCGGTGCCAGAGGTCAGCTGAAACCTGCAACTTTCGGATCCACCAAGAGGGTCTCTCCAAAATGGGTGAAGTAGACATGACAGATCGCGTCTGATGTTCTTCTGATGATAAGAACTTTATAGCTTTGAGCAAACCAAATAATTTGCAGGGCTGTAGAATACCGTGGTACCGACTCTTCAGTCCAGAGATGTCTCGGGTCACAACAGCTGGATGGAACCGTGCGTCTGGCGGACTCTTAAGGAGTCTAACAATATCAGCTTTGTTTCTGCAGGAACTGTTTGCTCATCAGCTTTGCAGGTGCAAAAAGGTTTTTGACGACCTGTCAAAATCTTTGATGGTTAAAGAGGTTTTGCTTAGGATGGCCGGTCTGAGTAATTCTCTAGAACTGTCGAATCACCCAGGATGATCCAGTTTTAAGGTTTTGATTTTATGACTTGCACAGCCAATCAAAGGCTGACAGCTTGGGAGATGTTACCAAGACAACTCAGAAAAACGCCTTCTTTGATACCGAATGTTCTGACTGGTTAAAAGGGCAAGTTATGTGTTGGAGTTTAACTTAACCTTACTTGTTATTGTGTGAGTGCAGGTGTGAGGACCTCATCGTCAAAACATGTTGAACACATGGCAGCTTCTAGTAAACAAACATAACATAACATCCATTCAATGGGCACAGATTAATGAAGCATTTCATTATACTATAATTATTATAAGTAGTAATAAACAAATGTTTATTTAATGATTATCTAGATTATAAGTCACGGAAGAAGTTCATATTGATTTAAGAAATCATTCTTGATTTTAGCAACTGATTCGAGCTGGAGTTGTTCCTTCTGTGGAGGCAGACAGATGGAACCTTGGGAAAGAAAGTTGTTGTTTATCTTTCAGACTTGCAGAGTCTGTGATCTGGTATGAAGACAGGCTCATTTAAAGGGAACACATGCAATGTTGTGTCTCCTTTCTGACCAGATGTTGAATAGATGTTGAAAGGTCAGGCTGTACCTAAACTGACCATTGCTGGACGTTACACTTGTGTTAAGAATGTTTGCTTTAAATTAGTTTAGGAGGTAGCAGGCGTGCATAACCAAACCAAAATTAACCTGTTGCTTAAAAAATGGCTAACTCAGTGATGACTTTGGTAAACAAAGATGTTGGATGATGATTTCAACTGATAGAAAAAATAAGCGTGTTTGTGTTTTAAATATTTTTTCTATACTGTATATATTTCTAAACAACTTAAAAAGCCAGCTAGCTAAAACATTCACATAAAATAACGCACTAAATGAAAGCCGATATCCAGTCAGCTTTAAATGGATGGCTCAGATATTTAGAAGTTGTTTTTGTACATAGTTTGTAAAATTTACATTTAAACTGCTTTAGGTATCCTTTTGAACAACCTCAAACTGGATAAATAAACATTAGTTTTACCTAAAAAAAACAACTACTGGCTTAAAACAACAGCAATTTAAAACAGTTACAAGTGGTTTTAGTGCAGGTTTGTTTATAAAACTTTACTCTACTGTTAGAAAAATTCAAGCTGCTATGAGCTAGTTGCTACCGCTAAGTGTTGGGCTGATAAAATCTGGGTACAAAAGAAATAAAAGAGGTAAAAGAAAAACAAATGATAAAGGTGAAAAAAGCAGCAAGAACTGCTCAGGTGTTTTAAGATGTTGTTGGCGCTCTGTGGCCACTGGCCAGCTTGTTGATCTAGCCCAGCTGAGTGCATGTAGAGCCAGACAGACTCTCTGCTAGATAGCATCTTAAACCAGACACACATCACACAGCCTGATAACAAGGGAACTCCTGAATCAATCAGTGACCCGGTGTGTCCTCCTGCTCACCTCACAGCTGTCCTCCAATCACCTGAGTAGCTCGTCCCACCTCGGGGCTTCGGTGCCCTCCATTCCCGACTACGTCTACTCTCAGCTGTCCCCTCTCTCCGTCGTATCCCTTGAGGGCAAGAAAATTCAGCAGGACATCTGCACCATGTCACTGCGAGGTCAGAGACACAGACAGTAGATTACAAAGACTTGAATGGGTTTTGATACATTTAGAAAATGGTCAACGTGTTGACATCTTATCTAAACAAGATGTGAACGTTAGACATTTCTGTTTTATTCCCCTTTAGTGCTTGCTTCTCTAAAATCAGTTCATGAAACTCTGACCCTGGAGAGACAAAAGCTGCAGGAAGCCTGGGAGGCCAACAACGTCCACCAATCAAACACTTTAGCTGTGGT